>NW_023596461.1:33404759-33433283 GCF_011947565.3 Pollicipes pollicipes | reverse complement strand
ACGTGGGCAGTCATGGGCGAAATTGCTCAGTCCCAATGGACAAAAAAGCCGGTTTGAGAATTGAACACTTAGATTATGGATTTTAAATGCTATTAGGAACGTTTATGAATATCACGGAACACCTTTCCTTCCCTAAAACCTCCAAACGAGTAAAATGAACTAATATCCGGCAATAAGATAATTTTGAAATGCGCTCTTACCCTAGAGCGAAAACGAGCGTTGCGCAGGAAAAGTACACGGCTGAAAACAAAATCTCGTTATACGGTTGGAATATACGGTTCGAATCGAATGAGATTCAAATGGAAGTAGCTCCCAAGCATGATCACAAACTGAAAACGTGTAAAACATTTTTAAAGCTTCCCAGAGGATTCGGCTGCGGAATTCAGCGGCGATGTTGTGCGCATATATGTGGCGTCAACCGCTGTTTGGAGCCGCGCGAGATAAAACGTTCGCACAGCGGCTTCCCCGGAGCTGTGATGGTCGTTCCACACCAGAACATGACCTCGGGTAGGGCTTCTCGTGGCAGTGCAATGGGGACTTGGAATCAGTGCGGCGGAGGCGCAGAAGCCCCAGCGAAGGCACGTGCGTGCGCTTCACTTCATCCAATTTAGGCGGGCAAGGGCGGGTGACGGGAAGACAAGGCAAGGCCATGGGTGGACTTCGGAGCATGGCCACCCGACCCGCACTTGACACCTGGTCCTATCACCCGCCCGTGAGGTTCCGTCGCAAATACGCCGATTAATTGCGAAACGCTTCTTCTCCGTCCCATTCCACTTCTAATGTTCAGTGTTTGAGGTTTCCGCCATTTGATTTTGTGACAGTTTTTTTCTGTTAAAATTTAGTCTGAGCCTTTCTGATTGCATGGATTTTAGGGACCGTCGCCCATGCCAACTAGTGTCTGTTGCGTGAGTTGTAACCCCACCATCCAATCATGCAATGCCGGATCAACGGCAGAAGTTTGCGGACAAGTTTAGGGTGTCGCCGTGCCCTATAGCATCACCTGACCTTTAGAGGGAGTGCTTCACATTTATATGGGCTTTTGAACTGAAATAGTCACTATTGAAGCTTTTCGGTGTTGCTCGCAATCTTGTCCTTCTATGACCTTACCCCCTCTACTTGCTGAGCTACAACGCGCGCAAAAATGGGAGGTATATCGGGGGAAGTATTGCAAAGTCACCTTGGCATTCATGACGTCAGAATAGTGCCATTCAAATCTTGCCATTCCATAATCCATTCGGCTACCAACGCCAAAAAATTACAATTGTCGAGGTGTTTATATCTGGCGCTCGTAAGCGCGATTTCCAGATATAACGGCAATTGATTCTCAATCGATGTTACGCAAAGTGATTGACGCTATAAATTAATGACGCATTAAGGAGCTTATTTACTGAACAGAAAATTGCACCGTCTAAGCAGTCGTTTCCACTTAAAAAGTGTAGCAACAGTTACAGGTGAGCGTGTTTCATCCTATCCGATATTTGCTTCCATGCCTGTGTGAATGTGAAACACTCCCTTTAACCCATCGCTGCCGTCAGACGCAGACCACTCCAGTCAGGGACAGAGAGCGGGCGTATGAGCCGACTCGAAGCCACCCCGCCACGGGAGCACGAGTCCGAAGGGCGCCCTAACCAGATGACCTCCCGGAAAAAGGTTTGCCATGGGTTTTGCCGTGCTCCGAGACCTGCATCTCGGTTACAGAGATAACTGATGCTCTGAATGTGACATTGCCTCTATGACGCTGCGTCCAGCCTAAGCTGTGACTCGTAACTAATTTCACTTACCGCAAAGACCATAAGCAGTCAAAGCGAGTGTCTGCGCTGTACTGCTCTGCACTACACTTCAAATGCGACGTGTAGCTAATAAGACGGAACACAACGGCAGCGATAGTTTTTAAACGAGCACAACAGGAAGCATAGTCTTAAACTGCGGCTGCGGTGAAAACGCAACTTTTTGTATTTTCTTACCCTGATGTAACCGACACAAGCTGGCGTTTTGTTGCCCCGTTATTAGTTTGATTATTTCTTTTGACATGACCAGATTGCCGCCCACGCGTGAATTTGTTCGAGCGGACTACGCGAGTGTTTTTACCTGGTCGGGGAACTGGCAGTTTGGTTTGCCAGGAATGACGAGTACCTCCTGATGGTATTGACGTACACAATGGACTCGAGGTAACTTACCTGACAGGTTGTTGCCTGTACCTACCAGAAGAACAACAGCAGGGGCGAAAGGTAGCGTGACACCTACTTCGTGCTTGGGTGATGATCTCGCACCCGTAAAAGAGACTGGCCGTCTCTCGCATTACCTAGCCTGTGGGTACAGGTCGGTCTGCTCTGTATAAAAAGGGGGATCAGGCGTGCGTTGTGCATCGCGTATCTAGCTTCTCTGACACACGGGACAGGACTGTCCCGCCAACATCGTATCTCACCGGTGGCAGGGAGACATTGGCATGGCAGCCGATGAGCTGGAGCGCAGCACCGCCCACACGCTCGCGCTCACTGGCGTTGAGGCGTTGCAGCTCCTCCATAAAGAACCAAGCGTCGCAGTGGCGCGCCTGCTCGCGCCTGAGGCGGCGCAGGCGTGCTCCGGCAGGCGCGCGTCGTGCAGCAGGCGGCGCCAGGCGGCGAGGCAGACGGCGGGCCGGAGCGGCGCGCGCCGCAGCCCCTGTGGGCTCCTCCAGCAGCCGCAGCGCGGAAGCAGTCGGCGGGGCGGGCCAAGCCGCAACAGCGAGGTGTCCAGCCGAGCCATGCGACACTCAGCTGGCTGATGGCCGCGAGGGGGCCGGACGGCGCGGCGCCGCCCGGCGGCGACCAGTGGCGCGCCGACCAGGAGTGGCGCAGCGCTCTGGCCATGCGCGCCACGTGCCGCCGCAGGTAGTGGGCCGCGGAGCCGAACGGAGCCAGCATCTGCTGACGGACCGTTGTTGACCACTGTTACCTGCCGGGGTGGTTGAGAACGGTGACGCCGTCTTACGCCGTGCCTGACGGGACAGGGAGAGAGGCTGACGCTTGTGGACAGGGTGAGGAAGAGTCATGACGCTGGCTGACAATGGGTGAGATTAGTGGCCTTGCTGACGGAGTGGGGGTTAGAGTAATGACACTTCCGTTACCTAACGGAGGGAAGTAAAGGCAGGGACGGCTGAAATGAGAGGAGACGACACCCGACGGGGTGAGGTGGGAACAGCGACATCACTAACTTGAGTGCGGCATGGACAGTGTCATTTCATGCAGCGGGGGAAGCGTTGTGGGCGGTTGTGGTCACAGAAGTGACGCTTGCTGCCGAACGTGGGATGAGAAAAGGTGATGACTGCTCTCTTTGAGTCTATCAGCTGTTAGAAGTTTGGAAAAGCCAAAAGCGCAGCCCGAAAGCGAAAGTAATTCATTTAACTCGCGAGATTTTTTTGTGGTAATACTCGGCAACTATAACCGAATGCCAGTGTTTTTTTTTGAAGGCTTAGAAAATCCATAAAACTGCCTGCGAGATGAGTGGCATGTGGCATTCATCTGGCAGGTCATGTGCCACATGTTAAGCTGCTTCGATAAGTGTCGCGAGGTCTCAGACGTGTTCAGCGGAAAGTCGGTGCATGGATGTCAAGCTAAGCGTAAATGACCGTGGTCGCCAGGGCCTAGTTGGCTCAAACAATCGAATGCCTCAAATTCGATTAAATGCACCGAAATATGGAAAATGTTATTGAGAACGTGCGCATGCGTACCCATTTGATCTGTTATCAAGGGCATGTGGCAAATTAGTGTTGTCCCCTGAGTCTATTCATAGTTAGGCGTGTATGCCATTTGGCACTTCAGAGGAGCTATCTGCACCTTTGTAGGCTCAGAATGTAACAACGCTCTCTAGTGCAACGGCCGAAAGCTCAACATCCTTCCCCGTGTCTGAACACGTCGTGGTCGCGGCAGAGACGGCCGTAAGCCCGGCGCCCGCCCGTCTCCAGGGGCGGATCCAGGCGGGAGGGGGGGGGGGCAGGGAGCCTTGCGGTCGCGGCAGAGACGCCGTAAGCCCGGCGCCCGCCCGTCTCCAGGGGCGGATCCAGGCGGGAGGGGGGGGGGGGCAGGGAGCCTTGCGGTCGTGGCAGAGGCGCCGTAAACCCAGCGCCCGCCCGGCTCCAGGGGCGGATCCAGGCGGGAGGGGGGGGGGGGGCAGGGAGCCTTGCGGTCGTGGCAGAGGCGCCGTAAACCAGCGCCTGCCCGTCTCCAGGGGCGGATCCAGACGGGAGGGGGAGGCACGGAGCTATGCTTAACCTTGGGCCCCGAAGGGGCTCATAGTCAGCCGAAGAGACGCAGTTTTTTCAAACAAACACGCGACCAAATCGGACGTCCTTTGAGCTTCCAGGCGACCAAGAACAGTCGCAAGCAAAAGTGAAGGGCTCGCGAGAAGACAAAGATAATTCTTATTTCTGATTGGGAGGTGGTAATTGAGAGATCTTAAGGCTTATTTACGCTGTCCAGAGCCCTTACGCTGTTCCAGGGGCTCTATATGTCCACTTGCAGTGTAAATTCAATCACTGAGGAGCCTTGCACGTTTACCCTGATTTATTTGCATTTGGTTGGACGGCCCCGCAATGCTGTCGGGGCCCTTTCTGCTGGTATCCCTGTGTACAATCGATCAAGGGCCCTCCACGGATTTTCCCATTTGCCCGAAAGACTCCATATGGTTTTACTGGGGCCCCATATGCCGAGGCACACTCAGTTCTTATGGGTCACTTAAGGTACACTCAGTTCTTATCAGTTTTTTATGGGTCCCTCATATTGGCGTCGGGTTCCTTCCACTCTCTCGAATGGCCTTGGTGCTGTTGCTGGGGCCCTTTTGCGTTAATGCACAGAGATACTCGATGCCCAGGAACCCTCTAGATTGATTTGGGTTTTTCCCATTCGAGCTCACTTGCGGGAACCCTTCACTCTTGTCAGAGCCCTTTGGTTAACGTACTCGGGCCCTCATGATCACACAGGGGCAGTAATTCATGTGCATTGGTTTTGGGCTATTTCCCTTTGCTCAGAGGGACCTGTGTTCCGGCTGGACCCTATATGTCAGCTTGCCAAGGTACTACCGATCGTTCAGGGACCCCACCATACTGGTCTTAGGTCTTCTCGCTTCCTCTGGGGACCCTGCACTGTTGACGGGAGCCTCCATGTTGGCCTGCCGCGGCACGCTCGATCGCTCAGATCGCTCAGCCCTATTGACCTAGGGCTTTCCCATATTATAGGAGGACCTATGCCGTGGACGGGATCGCCAAGGTCATTTCGAGACGGATGTCTTTATTAAGTATAGTGTGGGATGCGGTGGCGGCGTGGACAGGGCTCAAACCCCACACCAACAGGTCCAGAGTCAATGGCTGTAACCTTTACATCGCCACCACCCCTGACCCAAATCTTGATCGGTCGGAACGCTCGTAATCGTTCTGGGCCCTTCGCACTGGTCGTGAGCTCTTCCGATGAAGGCATAGGGATTTTGCCCCTCGTGTGCTTGCGAGTGCCAGGGCGTTTCGCCTGCTTGTGCGTACGAGCCTTACTAAATTACTTTATGTGTACAAGTCCCAGATCACAGGGTGGAGATTTCCCTTGGCGCCTTGGTTTTAAAGCGACCGTGAGATATCCCCCGATTATTTTTCTACGCGTAATTTCGAGCATAATTTTTGCGCGAGTCAACGTCGTGCATGTTGGTGTGTTGGTTGATGAATTTGTTAACGCTTCTTATGCTTCTGCAGTACGTTTTTAATGCATTTTAAATGCAAGGATATTGTATACTCCTTCATAACGGTCAAAACAAAGATTCTGCGTTAGTCATCAGCCATCAACTGATCACATCGACTAGGCGGTTAGCCGTAAATAACTAGGAATCAAGGTCGTGCTTGATTTTGGTGGTATTAAGCAGCCAACTTGAGCGCATTTCGCCATCTTTTCCCAAAATATTTAGCTTCAAACTGACAAGATCTATCATCAGCTGAAGAAAGTGGACAAGCTCTATGTATTTGCATACGTAGCACGCCTAGTTTTCTAGGGCCGCGCAGGGTAAGATGAGTTCCCGTAATCAAAATAGCATATCTAAGAATCTTTCAACTGAATGGTCGGAATGCGAGGATTTCGGGGAAAGGGGCCCCAAGCTCTAGGGCCCCACAGTGTTGCGTGCCCTCTCCCCCCCTTGACGAAATCCTGGATCCGCCCCTGCCGGTCCCTGACCTCGTCATGGTCGTGGCAGGTGCGGCAGAGGCGACGCGTCTCCTCCTCGTCGAACCGGTGCTGGGAGAACACGCGGTACGCCAGCAGGCCGTCGGTGCTCCGGACGTCCACCTTGCGAGCCTCGCTGACGAACGCGTACGGCCCCGCCGCCTGCGGGCAGCGCGGGTCGGCAGGCCCGGTCAGCACCGCCGCCAAGGGTCGTCATGTCGGAAGGCGCGTCCGTGTTGAAATGTTTTATGCGCTGTTCTGCATCAATTCAGCATCTGCAGCCACTTTGTGCCGCTGAACAGAAACTCTGCATGCGGCGCTGCTCTCAAAACAAAGTGACACGCAGTGCCTTAACTGGCTTTTTGATTGCACTGAGACCCCTTGTTAGTGCTACCATCAGCGCGGGTGTACCAGTTGTAACCGACAATGTGTTATGTTAATCCTTCTAACGATAATTAAAACGACGTGCAGTTTTTCGACCCCTCAATCGGCTACAAACGTCTCATATTCATCACGCGCCCATGCTCTCCGGCCTCCGTTCAATTGCAAAGCATGACTGTACTGCCCGGGAGGCCGACGTCTGCGGAGTCAGCACAGCTGTTGATCTAAGTGGTGGCTCGATCTAAGTGGTGATAGATCGAGAGCATCACTCGTCAAAGGCAGCTCGATTAAAAAGGCGGTTTATCACGCCCGATTGTTCAGCATCCTGCATGTGTATCTATGCATTCCAACGGTCCATGCTCTCCGGGTACTGCGATGGGACCATGAGGACCAGCTGATCGATGTCAGGAGGCCACTGCCGAAGAACCTCCTCCAGTTGACTGGGCTCAGGGGCCACTGCCGAGGAACCTCCTCCAGTTGACTGGGCTCAGGCAGCCACTGCTGAGGCGACTCCTCCAGCTGACCGAGCTTAGGAGGCTACTGCTGAGGCAACTCCTCCAGCTGACCGAGCTCAGGAGGCTACTGCTGAGGCAACTCCTCCAGCTGTCACATGCGGATCGGGCAAGTTCGCTCTTGCAGTGTTTTTCGCACTCTTTCTGACCGATGCACTGTATTTTCGTACTATCAGACTGATGCAATTGATTAGCTGAATTATCTTATTCGCAATGGTTAGCATTAGATCATCCAATATAAACTCACTGGGGAATTTGTAACTTGTCTTGATCTCCCTCAATAAACAGTTGGCTATTCACTTGTCTAAAATTTAAAATAAAATGTATGGCAACCACTTGGCAAGACTTCGTCGGTCCAAGGGAAACGAGGGTATATATATATATATATATATATATATATATATATATATCAGCATCCTTACCTTTCCGAGTCCCTTTTCATCCGGTGTTTTGTCATGCAGATGGTGGGGCCAGATGACGACAATGGAAAGAGTGCTTGAATTGTACCCAGCCAGCTGCAAGAGCGAAGTGCTTTGGTTATTTATTGTACAGTAATTGTTTATCGCTTACTGCGCGCCTGCACTTTCCTAAATTACGGAATGTGGCGCTCTCGCAATAGTGATCCTGCATCAACACCTTCTCTTGCAGAAGTGTGTTGCAACATATCTAGGTATCCCTGCAAGGCCCAACCTGCCACAACTTTGGTGCTAGCGATTTTCCATCTCGCTGGCTTAAAATCAAGTTACATCTGTGTGCGATCTGGCGCACTGCATTAACGTCAGCAGTCATACCAGTCAGTGATACCTGAGCGCCCGTCACCGTATCCCCAGATATAATTTTCCGTGCCAACTGCGCACCATGGAACCCGTAATGTGTCTTAGCCGTTGAGCGGGGAGCCCAAGCTCAGGATTCGAGCTCAAACAAGGCGCGACTGCGACTGGTCCCTTGCGACGTCGCCATCAGCGGTCGGCGTCGGCGCTGACGTCACACGTACCCAGTCCCGGTAGTGTTGCGTGTCGGCGCCCGTCACGCACGACTCCTTCATCTTCTGGTAGACGACGTACCGCGGGAACTCCAGCCCCAGTATGAGGCCTGTGCGCAGAGGGGAGAACTGAGGGGACGTGCACGAACGCTCTCTCGACACATCTGGTTACCGGTAGGCACTCCAAACGCGTGGAAATTGCCAGACGACGAGCAGGCTTTATTTCGAAGTCGTTGATTTTGCTCAATGCCGTCATTCTTCGGTGTGTAACGACAACGAACTGAGCCACACATGTGTCCTGTCGTTCTGCACAGGCACGTTCAATGCACAGGGAGGATATCCGACAAACACGGACATGCCGCCGTGTGCCTGAAGACGGCAGCCGGCTAGCACAGAACGAGCGAACACCGAGCTTATCAGTGCGTCGTGGTCGGGTGTTTGAGAGGAAAACGCCAGGCTAAATGGCACCAGACAACCTCGCGTGGAGGCTGTACGTCCCAGAGGTTAGATAAGACGCGCGTGAGGCTGCATGGCGGGGCTACGTCACCGTCGAACACGGTAATTTCAAACTGGGCAAATATTAAATGGAAACAAGTATGCCTGCTCGCCCACGTCTGTTCAGTCCACAGGTGTATACAGACGGAACGGTGACGTATGCCTGCTTTTGGTCAGATGGCCAGCCAATCTGGTTTGTCGGTGGTCCAGAACAAATGCTTAACGCGCAAACTAAGTCAAGGTAAGCCCCAAGCGCAATGCGCCGTTTTACAGATCTATGCCCGCATTATGCTTAGGTGATTGCCTTTTCTGGCATTCCGATTTGCAACCAAGTCAACTGTCACATTATAGAAATCCTACCACTAAGAGAGCGTCCAACGGCGACCAGCGTGCGATTAGTCTGAGCTGTGGTAGATATCCGGCTCAACTAATGGAACTCTGGCGATGTCCTTTAAATCACATCAAAATTATCATCGAGGTCCATACCCTTATTACACTCCGCTCCTTGCTCTCCTCCATGTCGTCAACTCATATACGTATGGACCAAACGTTAGAATGCGGCGCCGGGTGAAGAGGACACAGAAGTGTGTTGCGGTGTCGTGTTTTCTGTTTAAAGTCACTCCGGTGGGCGGTCTCCATCAGCTTCGTACGGTGAATGATGTCCGGCACCTCTCCGGCGTCAACGTTGGTAACCCAGCGATTCGTGGCCAGGCTTATGCTCCAGTTTGGAGCCCAGCAATTCATGACCTGGCTAAGGCTCCAGCTGGGAGCCCAGCGGTCCATGGCCCGGATAATGCTCCTGCTGGGAGCCTAGCGGTCCATGGCCTGGTTAAGGCTCCAGCTGAGAGCCCAGCGGTCCATGGCCCGGCTAAGGTTCCAGCTGGGAGCCCAGCGGTTCACGGCCTTGCTAGGGCTCCAGCTGGGAGCCCAGCAGCGCACATGGCGCGCTCCTCCGTCGTCGGCTGCGGAATATCCGGCGCGAGGTCGGCGCTTGTCGGGCGGCGGGTATCTTGACCTCAACGCCGTCCGGACTGCCGACGTCACGGCCCTCAACCGCTCCACGTTTGCCCCTCACCGTCCCCAGGTCTTCCCCCCCCCCCCCGCTGTCCTGACGCCCCCCCCCCCTCTCCTCTCGAGTCTGCCTCCATTGTCACGCTCGCATCTGCCGCCGCCTGGAGCTCAGAATCCTAGCATCAGAAGAGCGACCAGGTCCGTAAAGGGCGGGTATGTCTTTGTTGTGTTCCCGCACATGGACTGCCCGGAACGCTCGGCAGCTGCCATGTGCAGCGGTTGTTTCCGCGACGCACTTCACAACCGAACGCACACCACCTCCCCTCCGCCCTTCAAGAGCCTGTGACGCCAACGCCCGCTGGGCTTAACTGCATGGCAGCCTACACCAACCTATAGCCTACTGAGTCCGAAACGGGAGCGACAGCAACCGAAGATTCCGCCGGCACCACCCGCTCATCAAGCGGCGGCGGTCCAGAGCGTACACCGCATGGAGTCCGCCTGGCGGCCCCGACTCAGCGTGGCGGGTCGGTCCCGTCGTCAGTCGACGCTGTGGAGCGGCACACACGCACTCATGTGCAGAGGCCGCCTCAGGTCGGCCAGACGAATCGACGAGGAGGTGCAGTCGCGCCATTGTAGGCAGCGCTGAGTCCACGGCGCTGCACTGGACGCAGCACCTGATCAGCTCGATGTCTTTCCGAGGCGTGAGTCCACGTGTAAAAGGCCAGGGTATGCCGCCACGCAGGCCACACTACTGGCGACGTTCCTAAGTCTGTTCGCTATCACTGACGCCACTTAGTAACACACAACTAACGTTGCTGGCGTTCACGATGAACAACTCCGGGACCTGCGGTGGGGACGGCATTTGTAGGCATCTCGTTCACCCCAACTTCGTCATCATCGGCAATATGTTTCTTTTTGCCCGCTTCCTGTCAGGGGACCACGGTGCGCTGTAGCACACTGTTACGTCCGTGTAGTGGTAGGTGTAAGTCTTCCTACCAGGGATGTACACACATAGTAAGCCAATGGGGCACGTGTCCCTGCTTACCAAATGCGTGATAAGCTTATGTGTAAGTGGCTTTAAGGTTGCGGTGAAAAATCTCAAGCACACGCCAAAAAATCAGAGGATGGCGAATAGGCCATTCTCTTTTGCGACACTGAAAATGTTGCGAGAGCCTGCGGCGGGCTAACAGAACAATCCTAGATTGCCTATGACTGCGTATGTGTTTGCGCCAGCGCTGCGAAACCGACACTAGCTGTATCCAGCGCACTGCTTTAGCCCTATGAAGTGTAAGTTGACGTGGTCCTGGCGTGTGCCTTTCAGTGCCGTACATTTGGTGGCAAGGAGGACGAGACGCACAAGAATACCCAGGGATAAGACCGTGGGTAATATGGGCAAGATGGGTCCAACGCTCCACTCCGTTTCAGACGGGGAGAAGTCGTCGAACGGCGCCTCCGTCTATCCGTCCATCGTTTGACCGCCAGCCGGTGGAGCGTGGAGAGGCAGTGTCACTGCTCTGTGAGTGCATTGCCGCCGCTCTTCTTAGACAATCACACCTGCCTTCGTACGTAATCATCCATGACCAGCAGGACGCAGCCCTCACATGAGTGGCGTTCGTATCGTTAACCGAACACTCATCTGCACCACGCAAGATGCCGCCGGTTACCTGAGTGACGTCTGAGTGTGCTCTTAACCGAACATCCGTATTTACCCAGGAGGACAGACCCCATCGCCTAGGTGACCCCTTCTAGCGTGCCTTTGACCTAACACCCACCAATATCCAGGAGGACGGCTCCCGTCGCCTAGCTGACCCGGGTGCGTGCCTCCGATTGAACACTCACCAATACCCAGGAGGACGGCCCCGTCGCTTAGCTGACCCCTTCTAGCGTGCCTCCAACCGAACACTCACCAGTACCCAGGAGGACGGCTCCGTCGCCTGGCTGACCCCGGTGCGTGCCTCCCACCGAACACCCACCAGTACCCAGGAGGACGGCTCCGTCGCCTAGCTGACCCCGGTGCGTGCCTCCCACCGAACACTCACCAGTACCCGGGAGGACCGCTCCCGTCGCCTAGCTGACCCCGGTGCGTGCCTCCGACCGACACTCACCAATGCCCAGGAGGACGGCACCCGAGAGCAGCACGCCGCAGCCTAGGATGCGGTCGGCCCGGTGGGGCACCACCGTCATGCCGGCCATGGTGAGAAGCGGAGCCGCGCCGCCTGTCCGCTGCGACCATCCACCGGCCACTGCGCCGCCAACGCCACCGCGCCGCGTTCGCCGCGGACGCCGCGGACGCCGCGCTCGATAGGTCGACGAGCAACCAACTCCGACAGAGGTCGCGCGGGCGTGGGAGAATGAGATCGGTGACCTTTCCGTGCGTTAACGTAAGCTGCTCAGTGCATTTGCGAGGAACATTATTCGCGTAGATAAGACAGTAGCGATAGCCTTATTCCTCAGAGCAAAACTAGTAGAATGGAGATGGAGATGGGTTTATAATTCGGCAGCATGCCTTCATCGAAGCATTGCTTCGATCATGAACTGGATTTCAGGAAGGGAACTCAAATTTCAAACAACACAGTTTCAATCGCAACAAACCTCTTGTTGCAATTCTAGGCACCAGTATGGCATTCTACACAACTTTGGCCTTTCCTCAAAGAAAATAAAAAAATTGTTCTGGAAGACATGAATATTTCTTCATATGTTATACCCTTTACTTCGTCAAGGTGAAAAATTTCACCAACGCACTTCCATTTTCAAATACAGGCCACGTAACATCGCACGGTGATCTAACTTAAAAACAGCCATTCGCAAACGGGCTGCACCCTGGAAGATCCGGGGGACGCCTCCCGCCCCACCCCCTCTACAACTTTCAAAACGTGTTGGCCATCCTTCACAACCTCCAAGACCCGAAAATAACCTCCAAGACACGACATTTGTATGGTAAAGATTCACTTTTCAATTTCATCCAGCTGTGCAAAGGTTAACGCGGCTACATCGCGTCTTTCGGGATTATTCTAGAAACCCCTTCGAAAGGAAGGAGTGAAATTAACCCCCCACCACACCCCACCCGAACGCGCGTAAGCGGTGTACCCTCACGCCAAATTGCTTGCAAAAGTTCGGGAGGTTAAACTGAGAAGTTTCGTAGCATGGGGCTAACCCAGGTGACCCATGCCTAACCAAGCCACTGCTTTTGACCGCTTGAGAAAAAAGCAGCACAATATCAGCACTCTCAGATAAAACGCAATCCATCCATAGCAATATCAATATAACGGACCATGGCATAGTGGAATCAATATTTTTGGTGTTGCTGCAACTGTTGAATTTGTTAGCTGCGAATTAATGGTGAGAGATTTCGGAAGCGTTGGGACGCTGTACAAGAGGCCTTCTCACATTCGGGGATCCTGTCCAGCAAACGTGCTCCTCGTCGACTCGGGTTGTCTTGCCAACACAGGATCTATGAGGGGCAGTATGGATCGCTGATCATCACAATCAGCTTTTCATTATTTTAGGGGCCCCAATCGATGTAAACCGCGGGTCCCGACTTTATCCCCTATGGGGTATAGGTCCTCGGGGCCAGCCTAACATGGCGCCGACTATCTGGTTGTCCGTAGTATCGGACCGACATGGAAGATCAGCATTACCCCGGGCCCTCGATCGGTTGCAAAAGGCCCTCTGATTGCTACTTGGGGTCCGGCTCTTTTTTCTGGTCGCTGAAAACGACATAAGGTAGCCCTTCGGGACCTAAGAGAGACATGCGTCCACTGGACTCCTCCTGCCCTTGCCCCTTGTCAGGGCACCGCATTCACATATGTACATACTGTAAGAAATGTACGCTCGACAGACGCCTCGCCTAACAGACGCATTTAGCGGACGTGCCCACGTCGGGGTCACGTGCCGTTTCTCGGATGCGTGCTAGACCTACACATTCACTACCATCCTTGACACGCGTCATCTAAGCGCCCAGGGCCACGTGCCGTTTCTCGGGATGCGTGCTAGACATATACATACCTACCATCCTTAAACGCGTCATCTACAGAGCCCGAGCAGCTCGCCACTGCGTCGTTATGTGAACTGAAAGACCTTGCCGGTGCTTTCATTAGCGCGCGGGCATACTAATGATATCCAAGGAGGTTGAATGACTGAGGAGATTTCTTCTCAGTCCCCTTACAGCAATCGAATACGTGAGCGTAACCTCTTGCCACTCCACCGTCGGCAAGAAGAAGAGAACGCATGATGGGTACTCTCTCTCTCTCTCTCTCCTCTCTCTCTCTCTCTCTCGCTCTCTCTCTCCTCCTCTCTCTCTCTCTCTCTCTCCATCTCTCTCTCTCTCTCTCTCTCTCTCTCTCTCTCTCTCTATCTATCTCTCTCTCTCTCTCTTCTCTCTCTCTCTCTCTCTCCCTCTCTCTCTCTCGCTCCCTCCCTCTCTCTCTCTCTCTCTCTCTCTCTCTTCTTCTTTCTTTTTCTCTTCTCTCTCCCCCTTCTCTCTCTCTCTCTCTCTCTTCTCGCTCTCTCTCTCTTTCTCCTCTCTCTCTCTCTTCTCTCTCTCTCTCTCTCTCTCTTTCCGGCTTCTGCTTAACGGTACTGCTTAGTCTTTCTCTGAAAGCGATCAATGAAGATAGAATTACGCGATCTGATCTTGCTTGATATCGCATGACACGAAGCTGCGTTCAGTCGGTGGAAGATATTGCCTTCTATTGAAGATGACTGTCGGACAGAGCCGAGCCAGACCGTACAGGATAAATATTTTCTCACCGTTTAGCCAATACACTCTTGCTTAGAACAATGATCTGTTGCTTCATAACATCAAACTAAGATGTAAGGAGTGGTATATGAAGCCCTCAAACCTCAAAGTTCGCTAACTTTTTTGTATTTAGAGCGGCGCTTTTGATCGGATGAATTTCTCAGATCAGCGCCCGCGCTAAGCACTACCCACTTTTTGCTTGAGCCCTGAAAATTCCCCATCTGATCGTGCATTTCCTGGTCAACGGCAAAATTTGACAGAGGACGCTGGAAGGGAATGTTTCATATCTGAACACATTAAAACAAGCATCCGATATGATGAAATAAGTTCAATCATTACTATCTGTGCGTTTTTATACGGAGAAGACCACTCTAGACAGCACATCTGCTCTATTGGGTAAATGTGCTCCTCAATAGGCAATTGTTTGATTACATCATCGCAACTTGCACAGCATTGAATGAGTCAGTTGACGGTCATTGCATCTGTAAATCGTGCTTACGAACGCCGAATATGAACAACTCGGCAATTATATTTGTTTCGGCCTTGATTACCGCATGACCAATGAAATGCCGGGAAAATAATTACGTTATTATGGCTTGACGATCTTAAAATTGTCTGCACGAAATCGTTTCTACATCTTTTTTGCTGGCGTTTGGCTCAGAAACTAGAGGGGCTTAGATCTTAAGAGGGGCAGGCCTGTGAACTGCATAGAACGATCTCCAAGATGGCGATCGATCTCTAGATAGAATATATCTCTAGAAATGGAACGATCTCCAACGATCTCCTGTTCCAAATCCCATACAAATGTAGAGCCGGTTCTTTAACTTGCCGAAATGCCCTTCGCTGTTCGTTCAGCTTTCTGATGTCGCCTGACTTTTAATGCAACTGCTGCCACCGGCCCAAGACCATCCCAGTCAGGAAAAAATAGTGAGCACCTAAGGCGACTTGAGCCCATCCCGCCGTGGGTGGGTGGGCCGGATGTCAGGCGCTCGAGCTAAGCGAGCCATTGGATGGAGCGCTCTCCGTCACAAGGAATTTTCAAGCGCAGTAATGATGGGGCAAAGATCGGCGAACTGCCATGCTGGATGATTTGGTCTGACGTTTGTTTCACCGTACCGCTCGGTGCCGGTTTCTCAGCCTCCGGTTTCCGGAGATGCAGCGCCATACCGAGGAGAGCACGCGCTGCTCAGTGAAGTCGACCGAGTGACACCATTCTTCCCGAGCCGTGACCAGCCGAGCTGGGGCGCTGGACGGCCCAGCGTCGGTTTCCGGCGCCGTCACGTCGTGACGTCACGTGGCTGGTCACCAGGCACGAGACTCAGGCGTGCATCACGACACCCGGAACTGCAAAGTCACGCGCCTCATTTGGAGCTATAGGGAGGCGCAGCGTCCTCAGCGTCGGCTGTCCGCGCGTGACGTGTGGTGTGACGGATGTGCGACGGTTCGGGTTGTGTGGCTGTTGATAGTCTGCAGCTTGAAAGGTCCCCGTTTGACCTGGCCGGGCGAGGCGGTCGTGTTGCGCTCGACCCTTAACTAAATAGAGGCACGCAGCGACAGCCATTATTTCTTTAAGTACGCCATGAATGGTATACCCAGACATTCCGCGGATTACGGCTTTCAAAAGCTACCACGTATGCTGTGCCGCGTCTAAAGCTAGGCAAAAAAACCCGGAGACTTGAACTCTGTATACGCCTTCGGTAATCGCTCCCAACCTCCACCCCCCCCCCCCCCCATCCCCATTAACAGTTTGGCGGAGGCACCGTATTGAATCAGTTCAGGCTGCTCGCAACGGCTGCATACTCCATCTGCAGGATATTGGCGAATAATTTTGCACTGGCTTCTGTTTATAAAAATGGCCATCCCGTGCAAGAACAGGATTTTGCGCAACCAAGCAGTCGGTGCCAGGCCAGAGAGGAATGACAGGGCTCACGTAAACATCGGGGTACGGCTGGGCTCACTCGTCGGCAGCTGCTGACAGCGCTGTACTGTACACGTGGTGAGCAGAAGCTCTCTTTTAAGCGTCAGAGCAATGCTTTCAAATGTCGACTATTCCACACACAGGCCACGCGGTGCACTGATTCATAATGATAGTCAGCTGGTCTTGTATGACCTGATGGGTGGTAATTTGTTCCGCATGCCAGTAGAACCCGGATAACATGTACCCCTAGATGTTAGTGTAGTGGAACAGCTGTAGACACGAGCAGGTGTGCATACAATTCAGGCGTGCGCGTGTGTGTCTATGACGCACTTTATTAACTATTTATTTATTTCGTTGTTATTTCTTGACAGAAGTTGCGTTCGTCCCTCTGTAACATAACTTGCCACCAATCAATCAAGTGCGTAGGTGCAACGTAGGTTATCCACCATCATTTAGCCTGGGTGTCATGGGAGCTATGCCCTTCCTAATCCAAAACGTTTATACTACATACTGAACCATTGCGCAGAAAGTTGGTCCAAATTGGCGGGAAGTTGGAAAGCTCGACATCCTCGGAAGAAATTCTGGCCACGTGCCTGCCCGTGCGCTCTTATTACCACTATCTCAGAACACTCTCGGCGGGCAAGTCGCCAAGCCCTGGCAATCTCAGAGGTCCGGAGAAACCACCCATTACACTAGCGGGTAATAACTAAAAAGTTCTTGATGATACAGATGACACGTACACCATCGCTAAATTAACTACAAAAAGCCTCATGAAAACCCGGATTACATCCGAAAATCTTTAACAGCTGTTGTGAGCCGAATGCTAGAACAGGGGAGGGTGCAGGCCCCATAGCGTACCAAAAACATCTCGGCTGTCATTCAGTGCATCATAATGAAAGTACAATAACGGTCACCTAGATCTGTTATCGGTCCCATTTTAGGATTGATTAACGAGGGGCAACTCATTAGTGGATAAAATGACAGGAATTTACTACTTTCAAACGAATAGTTACATGAACGAACTAAAATCTTTAAACATACGCCTAAACAGCCTCTCCCTAAAAAGCATTTCTGCGACATTACTATCTCAGCGATTTTCTCGTTCCAATCACGCTTGTATGGGCTTCGACTTTACCTAACTCTTACCTAAGCCACATCTGAATAAGGCTTAATGACGTCCACTCGCTGCCACCACCTTTACGTGGTAAGCTTAAACGTGCCGGCCGAGGGTGCATCCAACATCCAATCTCGGAGGAGGCTTAGCTCCAACGATAACGCTAATTGTCTGAAAACCAAGTCTGAAAGCAGATCATGTCTGCCCGTTCACAGTCCAGAGGACATGACCCCAGCCAGCTGGCCGCCATTGGATTATTTCTTTTTTATTTGAGGACCTCTTTATTTTCTCAGGATGGGGCCCGTGCAATGGCTGGTGTGCTCGGAGTAATGTGCTCAAACGGCGAGAAAGTTAAACTAAAGTACATCCCGCGCGTGTTCACGGCAAAGAACGCAGTGTTTACCCAGAGCCTCGTCCTTGCTCTTGAAATATCGTCTTGAAATGTCTGTATGGGTTCTATGGACATTTTTAACTAAGACGGTTTCCAAACTACGGTTGCAAAACACAAATGCCCACAGTGCTAGAACAAAGTCCAATAACAAAGGCTAGAATTATGCATTAAATTAAAGTTTTTCATACTGCAGTTATGCTGCATGTATAGGGTTAACCAAGTGTGTTTCATTTTGTCTGTCAATGGCCGATTCAGGTCTACAGCTGCCCGCTAGGCGTATGCGCGCGAACCCTCTTCGTCCTGTTTTGTGGCACATCCGGGTCGATGGGGCCAATTGACCAGCGAACTTTGGCAATTAGCCCGGCCGTTAGATGGCCTTTAATCTCCCTCGTCAACTCCTTGCTTGATTATACCTCGCATGTTCTCCAAAAAACTTAGCTGAAGTATGCGGGGTTCTCATCATCCTGCCGATACGGTGCTCGTAGTTCATCGAGAAGGGCAGGGTGAGAGCTGCAACACGCGACGCTTGCGGGACGCCCAGAGTATTCTTCCTCCACGCGGCCTTTTCAACAATGATTGCGAATTATGGCTCCTCTTGTCACTTATCCTGCTACAGTACAGGCTCACTTGCCTGTTGGCATTGGTGTTTCTCTGCATTCATTCCAACTAAGATTATTGGTGGTGAGGTGGCCAGATACGCATTCACCCCCATCGGAAACATACGCAGTCACCCCCATCGGGAACATACGCAGTCACCCCCATCGGAAACATACGCAGTCACCCCCATCGGAAACATACGCAGTCACCCCCATCGGGAACATACGCATTCACCCCCATCGGGAACATACGCAGTCACCCCCATCGGGAACATACGCAGTCACCCCCATCGGAAACATACGCAGTCACCCCCATCGGGAACATACGCAGTCACCCCCATCGGAAACGTGCGTTGCAATCGTGACGCAATGTGAGTTATGAATTCCTCACTCGCATGGTGACGGTATCGCCATCCAATAGTCCAGAGGGTGCTGGCTAAATGACGTCATTAAGCAGACATATGTGATATTGTTAATGCTCGTTTGAAGCTATGCTCACGATCGCGACCTCCTGGTGAAGGCCGATGGCTGTCAGCACAAGAACTTTGAACTTACAGTGCCCGAAAACTAGGATCACAAGACTTTAATTGTTGTATCCAATGTAATATGAATTGGTGCGTTGTTGTTGCAGCGTATAATATATACAGGCATGTCAGACCCCACTTCAGTAAATAAGGCTCCATCGTTCATCACACTGTTTAGAGGGTTATTCAGCACTTAATGGCCCTTTGATAACCGGTGTTAACGTTGTATTATATGCCGTTTTATCTTTGGTCATCATGGATACTTTCCGTGTTGCTTTCGGTAACGTTGCTAGTTTACAAGAATTATGTACACGTTACTTTTACTGATATTGCCTTCTGGCCAGTTCTATTTTCACAACTCCAGGTTTAATGCACGCACTAACATTTATGACGCCGTTTTCACGATGTTTGGGCACTTCTCGGTGTGTTTATTGGTAGAGTGATGCCACGTTACTCCAAGTGCTTTAGCATGTCCCACACCGAACTTCTATAAACACCCAGGAACTCGAAGGCTGACAAAAAGCTATGTGATGCTTGGTGTGAATATTTCCCTGATGACCTCGCCAACTGCCGACTGGGCAAGTCAACCTTACTTTGACAAATTCGCGTCATGATTATTAGCAGATCCTCTAAAAATGCTTACCACAGACAACAGGAAACGGTTATAGATCACTGGCACAAACATGGCCGCACTCTGCCGCCTACCGACGCATCTGTGGCATCTGCCGTTACTTCCCTCTTTCAATACACAGCGCGACCAAGTAATCCAGTGGCCAAGCAGTGCCGAATCCCTCGGAACACTGGGTCACTCTCCCTCATAGCTGAGCTTGGGTCCGCGCCGCTCCCAAGCACCTTCACCCCTTCAGTCGCGACACCCGCGCACGGTTCACACGTGTGACGCTTCTGCGCCGCGCGCCTCGCGGCAGCCAGCGCGCCGTCTGACGCCAGTCCGCCCAAAGGTCCACCGCCGGGCCTCCGCGAACTTTGCCCGCCGTCGTCCAGATGCTGAGCCGGGCGCGCGGGCGGTCAGCGGTGCGCGCTCCGGCCGCCGGTTCGTGCCCAGTCCGAGACGAGTCTCGCGGTTTTCTGAGAGTTTCGGACTTCACGCTCGGCTGCGAGTTATTCTCCGTCCGTGATGAGTGCTTCGCCGAGCAGTGCCACGTTCGGTGGCAGTGCTCCCCTCCCCTCCCCCTACACACACGCGCGCGCCGATGAGCACTGAGTGAGCACTGGTAAGCACCGTAGCATGCCTGCGCTGCGCATCACTCATTCGTCAGTCAAAACGCGTCCAAGCCGCATTCAAGACACGTTTCTAGGCCATGGGGCTCTCTTCAGTTTCCAACCGATGGGAGCTGAACTGTTGGTGCGCCGCCTTCAGTGTCTGGTAGTGGGTGAGCACCACGGCGAACCAGTACCACGCGACGCCGTACAAGCCCAGCAGAAGAGTAGCGACGACGATGGTCCATTTCTCGCCGACGACGGCCGCGTCGATGAAATCAAGGACCTGAGCGAGAGAGCTCAGGCCGAGAATGATGCCGATGCCTATGAGCCAGGGTAGGATCAATCTGTGTCGTTCCTGGCGCACCCCGTACACCAGCGTGACGTGCAGAGCCAGCGACGCCAGCGACAGCACGAGACCAATACTGCTCACGATGCGCACAACGGTGACGACCTGCATCCGCTGCTCAGGATCAACAATGTCACGAAACGCGTCTTCGCCCAGTGACAGCACCACGATGAATCCTATCAGCTCTAAGGTGGTCAGCACAAGCAGGGTGATGGCGATGGCCAGAGACCCCTGGCGAAGGCCCAGGCAGCCGCAGCAGCGCGTTATTCGACAGGCCATCGTGGTTGAGCGGCTGTCCAGTGAGAGGAAGACTGCGCCTCGGCCTGATGCCGCGCCGCGCTACCCTCCGACGTGCGCTCCACGCTCGTACTGACGACCGGCCCGCCTCATACCACTTGTCGGCCGCTCCAGTATTTGTTTATGCAACGTGGCGATGGGGCCTGCGGTGGCATAGATCACTGAATTCCCAGTGGTAGTTGGTAGCAGCTCCATACTAGGGCTAGTTACATCAGCGTGCTTGGCTTTTCTCGAATACAGTTAACATGCCTCGCCTCATATGGTATGCGGTGAAAATATTTCAAGCATTTGAGCAGATGTGGTCACTGTCCATTGCTCGGTCACTCTGTTACGCAATGGAACTGCTTTTCAGCCTGGCTACAGCAAAAATGTGAAGGCCCCTATACACATTCACCGCGAGTACGCTAATCCGCTATTTACGCCGGGATAACGTCAATAGTGCGCCAGATTGATATTTTCACAAAGCTATCAAAATGCTCTTGAGACCCGAGGACATTGAAAGATCTAGCCGCACTCCAACGACATCGCTAAAATGAAGTGGATCGAGCAGATTTCTTTACTCTTACGGTCGCTACTTTTTTAAAATTCAGGCCGTCACTACGTTACTCCATTTCTCGGAGTTTTGTGCGTTGAATTTCCGGAAGCAATTGGTCATGACAAATTATCGGTAAAATATTACCAATTTGAAACGCGGGATTTTATTTCATCTTTGACGAATGAGCCAAAAAATTCGACAACCGAAATGTTTGAAGACTGACGAGTATCCCTGCACGAGGAAGGTAACTGCACGTGGCTGGCGGTCCTTTGCTCCGTGCGGGGTGCTCAGTAGGAAAAAAGACTATAAATTTGCTATATATATATATATATATATATATATATATATATATACTTTTTACAACCTAGAGCCGAGTGCTTGAAAAAAGCAAATGGGCGGATAACGGATTTCTGTAGCCTTTATCCAGTGTTAACCTCAGCATTTATTTTAAAACCTTCCATCGGCCCGATGGCTCGTCATGTTCCGTCAGCACTATAAAAAACCCAGAAGCAATGGCGCAGGAAAAAGACATCCACATACGCGCTCAAGCATACGTACACTGGACATACCCACCGACGCTCGTCATGTCATGGTAAGATTAGATGACGTCACAGCGGCTCCTGAACGCTTCCATGTACCTTTGTGCTGACCGTTTGGGAGATAATTCAGGCCTCTGATCGTGCGATATGCAGGTGGACGTTTTCCCAGTTCAGTTGGTGTTCTGGTTGAGTGCGGTCTGTGGTCCTGCTCCCTCGTGGGGCTTCTGTCGCTCAGTGAAGTTCTGCGCCAAGTCTCTCAGTTTCTCGCACTCCATGATCCCTTTCAAAGCGCATGATAATGAATCGGCATGTGTTGTGGGGGTCGCAGGAAAATGGTAAAATAGCTAGCCTTTCTGAAGTATTTTACAAATAGTATAAAAATGCTGGGCCACTTTGTACGAATGTATATTTCAAAAGATCATTGAATAGAACTCCACAGTTCAATGCTCATGGGTGCTAAACCAGCAGAGGTCGTAGCAAGCCAGGGAAAACGGGGTCTTGCAAGATATGAGTTTGACAGTGTGAGCTGGGCAAGATGGGCTGCGTTATGGCTCAGGGACGCTACTCGGAACTGTAGAGAAAACACAAAACATGTACACGCTGCTCAACGTTCACCAGCAGCTTTTCGACGACCGCATTCATTTACATGACGCGCATAGGTCTGGCTGGCGCCGGACCTAAAAACATTGGACTGCTAGATTACGGTGGGACCACAGAAATGAAGTGATTAAACCGACCCAGCCAATATTTCGCTGCGGCTCCGACGCGGGGTAATAGGTATCTACCGACGATACCGAGATACCGAGGGTGCGACGTGGCTCGTTGGTTGGACCGGGCAGCCGAGTTCGGGCTACATGCTTAGCGAACAACGACAGGGGTCGCCCCTCCCCTCCCGCGGCCCAGGCTGCCGAGAGAGAGAGGGGGAGGGAAGAGAGCACTATTTTCTGAAGGTGAAGGTATTCGCTATGGAACGGTAAAGGAAAACTATGATATGGTGCTCCGATACGCATAAAACTATTTTTGCCTCTCCAATCGCAGGACTGTCTCAGTTTCGTGCTCCCGCGGCAAAAGGGTGAGTGGCGAATGTTTGGTTTACATTTTTGGTGTTGAGACACTCATATTAAGCCGATCTAGGTGCGCCGTATTGAACCAGTCATTATATGTTGTAATATACCCTGTATCTCTGTACCTACCAAGATGATGTGCTGACAGACCTTGTCATCATCAGGTAGGGAAGTGGTGTCCTTTACCTTCCGGCCGACAATGTTTGCGGAGGGAGGAGCGTCCGCTTAGGTCTGTAATGAGGCCCGGCTAACCAGCTGACGAAACGTCGCTGCCAGGATGGGTAAATCATCCCAACGACAAGTTTTGTGCTGCTCATGACGTCACTGGTAGTAAGGTGAAAAATGGACCTTTTTTTACTTCTCACAAGATCACAAGGATGCACCAGCCGCTTATGATAAAAGCATTGAAAACCAAGCGTGTGTTCGCAATAACACATCTCCTGCATCCCACGGATGACGTCACTGGGACGAATGTATCGGTCATCCGTTGAAAACTTCCAGTGGGATACGTTTTTGTGCGCGCATCTACCTACGTACTCGTGGTTTACATTCTTATGCTATTTGAAAAATAAATGAATAAAAAAGCTGCGTTTTGCCTACTGCTCAAGACGTCACGTGGCTTGAGTTACGGTCTCGTTTCGTATCACTAGGGAACCTGATTATGGCGGAAAACCACCTTTCCCAGCAGGCTTCCTCAAGAAACTACTGCAAGGAGGTCCAAGTGATCCATGAACAAACCGCATTCAGGCATGTCCACATTGAGTTGCTAATGTGGCCGGAAAAACGCATGACCTGACTCAACGTTTTCGTCTACCAGCATTATCGGTCTTTAACAAACATTCCAAAATCGTGTCCATCGGTGCAACCACTGGTGGACACCATTTTGATACGATTTAGACGGCAATGGTTTCTCCTAGAATTGAAACGCGGGTTCCGTGAGTCTTATGGCACGCTCACCATTAGACACTCTGAGAATGTATGTAGTACATTAAAGTTATGGCAATGGATGGGAATAATCGACTGCAATATGACTATAAGCACCTTTGCTGAGACGTTCCTCCGTGTATGTTTCGGGTGCCAGCGCCAGACCTTGTATACATTTGCAGCCCAACTCTTCAATTTACCTTCCGGCCGTCTGCTCTGAACTCTCCAATTTCAACGCGTGGCGTTACTTTGCTGCGTTTGGAAACGACTGCAGGGTGTATGAAATTATTTCTGAACAAAATGCCTTGTATGTGAGTCCACTTCGAGTCAATAGTATGGCCGTTGATGGGCATAATCATGGTGTTTAGCTTTCGGTTGGCAGCCCTATACACCCATTTCAAACATGTAAATTCACTTTCAATCGATGCAACCGTCAACAACACCATTTTAAGAAAGCGTTTGATTTGGACAGACCATGCTGGCGGCCGATGCGTCAAGAGCTGTGTTTTAAGCCATATCACCGGCCCTATTGGTAACTCCTGTTCTATTGTGTGCTTGTTGGGATGAGTACCGTTTTTCCATGTGTCATATGCAATCGTTGGACTTAATTTTTCAGGTAAACATACATTTCATGGTAAACACATTTAGTCGTAGACGCACCGCGTTTCACGTTCGAAGGCGTGTGGGTATTGCGTAGGCCTTAGCGCACGCTCTGGCTATGTGCCCAATAGGCCGTGGTGCTGTCCGTGAGAAGCTAACCGGGGCTAAAATATTTCAGATGCCGTTTTTAAACAGCTTTGAATGATGTCCACCAGTCGTTACAGCGATGAAAACTACGTGGACACGTTTGAAATGAACAAATCATACTGGCGGCCGAAACGTAAAGAGTTCACTTTGCGCCTAGCATCGGCCTTACTGGTAACTCCGAGTGGGTACACCCGACTGACATTTTGTTCAGGAGGAATGGGTCCGCTATCTCCATATTGATAGCGAAATTGTATGCATAGTTTTAAAATGTTATTGCTATTAATATCATCTATTTAAACTATGCCGGCACGTTCGAAATGCCCAGACAATGGTAGCGGCCGAAGCGTAAAGAGTCCGCTTATGTCTATCAACGGTCACTATTGCTAACATCCATTCGACAGATTTCAATGCAAGTTTGTTCATGAATCATTTGGACATCCAGTGCTTTCTAAGTGTAGCAAAGTTATGTCGTGGAGTCAAAGTGGACATTTCATGGCAGTCGGTCGTAATGGAAATGAGTATTGGTTCAAAATGGTGATTTGGCGACGGCCGTTACCAGCCGGAAGTAGACTTTCTCATTCATTACCCAGCACTCACGTAGCGTTTCTTCTGTTTTGTAATGCGTGACGAACACGTTTTACTGTATATGCACATAACCGCATACAAGCCTTGCATCAGGTTCGCAGGCGGTTAGGTATTGCGTCGGCCTTAACGCACGCTGTGGCTTTGTGCCCAACAGGTCATGGTGGGCCCCGAGGAATAATCTATCGCGGCTACAATGCTTTCAGGGTCCTGACCATGTAACATGAATGTTCAGATGAACATACGTTCTATGGTACACTGTATAGGGAAAACAAGCGAGTTTCGGCTGGCAGGCTGTTAGGTATTACGTCGGATAACTGGGCACATGGCACGCTGCTCCTATTTGCCCAGTTAGCAGCGCTGGTCCCCGGCAATAACCCGCCAACAAAAATATATGAACTGCCATTTAGACAGTTTTGGAATAGTATCGGCTGGTGATTTCACTGATGGAAACTAAACTGACACGCTTGAAATGGGAAAATAATGCTGACGGCTGACTGGTAGCATCTGCTCATACCCATCACCGGCCACATTGTTAACTCTGCTTGTGTTGTGTGCTCGTTGGGATGTGTGCCTCGTTTCACCTTGGCATATGTAACCGTTGGACGTTATTTTTCACGTAAACATACCTATCATGGTAAATACATTTAGTCGTAGACACACCGTGTTTCACGCTCGAAGGCTCGTGTGGGTATTGCGTAGACCTTACCGCACGCTCTGGTTATGTGCCCTAGAGGCGGCGGTACAACCCGTGAAAAGCTAACCGGTGCTAGAATATTTCAGATGCTGTTTGAACAGTTTTGTAATGATTTCCACTTGTCGTTTCACCGATGGAAACTATATTGGCACGTTTCAAATGGGCAAATGATACTGGCGGCCGAAACGTAAAGAGTCAGCCCATGCCTGTCACCGGCCCTATTGTTAACTCTGCTTCTCTGGTGCGCTCGTTGGGATGTATGCTGCTTCTCCTCGTGTCCTATGTGAACGTTGGACTTGATTTTTCAGGTGGACGTTCCTTTCATGGTATATACATGTAGCCGCATGCACACCGTGTTTCACGCTCGAAGGCGTGTGGGTATTGCGTAGGCCTTAACGTACGCTCTGGCTATGTGCCCAATAGGCCGTGGTACTGCCCGTGAAAAGCTAACCGGGGCTAAAATATTTCAGATGCCGTTTTTAAACAGCTTTAGAATGAAGTCCACTAGTCGTTACAACGATGGAAACTACATGGACACGTTTGAAATGGACAAATCATACTGGCGGCCGAAACGTAAAGAGTTCACTTTGCGCCTAGTATCGGCCCTATTGGTAACTCCGAGTGGGTACACCCGACTGACATTTTGTTCAGGGGGGATGGGTCCACTGTCTCCATTATGATAGCGAAATTGTACGCATAGTTGTAAAATGGTATTGCTGGTGATATCATCTGTTTAAACTATACTGGCATGTTTGAAATAGACAGACAATGGTAGCGGCCGAAAGGTAAATAGTCCGCTTATGTCTATCAACGGTCACTATTGGTAACATCGATTGGACTGATTTCAATGCACGTATATTCATGAATCATTTGGACCTTCGGTACTTTCTAAGTGTAGTAAAGTTATGTCATGGAGTCAAATTAGACATGGCAGGCGGTTGTAATGGAAATGAGCATTGGTTCAAAATGATTTGGCGACGGGCGCCACCAGCCGGAAGTGGACTTCCTTATTCATTTTCCTGTACTGACGTAGCGTTTTCTCTGTTTTACATTGTGTTTACGGTATATACACATAATCGCATACAAGCCTCGTATTAGGCTTGCAGGCCGTTAGGTATTGCGTTGGCCTCAACGCACGCACTAATCGTTCGAGTGCAAAATAAGATTGGGCGACCCTCACCTTTCTGATACGTTTCTCCGGCCACTGCTAGCACAAGTCGAGAAATCACTTTTCCAACCAAACGTTTTTTGTAACCTTACCAAACCTTACTCCGCCTGCAATAAAGTTAAAATCCTACTGCATGACCAAACTTTGCTGCACTTAAAAACTTTTGCAAATGGTTCCAAATGATTGAGGAACAGCAAGTTTACTCTGAAATATCATGACCGATGATAAGCATAGACGAACTATTTGCGATTCGACCGTCAGCATTACCTGCCGGTTCCATACAGATCAATATGGTTTCCTCCGGTGCAATCATTCGAGGACACTATTTTAAAACGGTTCCGGGCTATTATATATATATATATATATATATATATATATATATATATATATATATATATATATATATATATGTAAATACATTTCGCTACTCAGTGATTATGTGACTACATCATGCATCAGACCTAGCGTCAGGGAGTGGTCTAGTGCCGACCTAACAAGTAATGGTAGCTCAAATGACTTACATTCCGGATAGAAGCGTCCCCGTTATCGCAAAGTGCCAGCATTGTGCTCTTGTGAAACTTCTCGACAGTGCCTTTTCTTGCTGTGCCATGCATCTTTATGTCATTGCTGCATTGGGCGTCAGCAATGATGCTTCGTGACAAGCTAATTGTTATTTTATTATCATTGCAGCCATGGCAGGCGATATGTTCGCTTCCCTCCATATTTGCCTGCTCCTTGCTTGACCTCACCTAGATCCCGCCTCCAAAGACCAACCCATGCGCCAAGTCGTGATCTATCCGCAGTCCGGTTCGGTGGTTGGCGCTTTTTTGACGCTTTTGAAACTTCTCCCGCCGGACCAATCAGAACATCTTCATACACCCGCCAAAGTGCACGCACTTGACGGCGGGTGATTTGCCGCGAGCGAAAATGGCGCGAGCGATGAGCTGATCGCCCAAGGCCATCGATCGTCGCGACAGCATAGGCAAGATTGCAGTGAACCCGGCGTCGAATGAAACCGAGGGATGTATAACAATGATACAGGAATGTATACTGTGGATGAAATGGCAAAAGTCTTGCGTAAGTACGGTTCGCTCCACTGTTTTATGAAGTCTTTAGTAATGGAGGTGTGCTCAGGGCAACGGCAGTAGAGAGCAGTTTTGTGGTGCTTGTTGCAAATTCTCTTGAAATATGATACGCGACAGAGTAGGCGTTAGGTGTCTAGCAGCGGACCGTATGTAGCAACACCCCGTCAAATGCCAGAGTATTATGATACTGTCGGCATTAAACATGATGCGTCACGAGAGAGCGAATAGTGCATGCCCGTTAATTTTGAGGCGTGTGCTTAGACGCTTGGTGAGGAGAGGGCAGAGACACCACAGGCCGATGCACGCATATATCTTGCCAAAGAGGCACCAGTTGTATGAGCCGTAGAAGTAACACTGCGGAATATGTAAAGGGAATTTCCAGCCTTAGACCCAAATGGTACGCAATCAGATCCGCACGGAAAAACTAGCGTACAGGGGCTCACGCAGGGAGGCAAATGACGAATGACGAAAAATGACTAGTTAC
>NW_023596461.1:33142259-33399759 GCF_011947565.3 Pollicipes pollicipes | reverse complement strand
TGTGTGTGTGTGTGTGTGTATACCTATATATGACATTTTCGTCCACCGTTCGCCGTCGCTCAGCAGTAACTACCTGGCCGAATTTGAGCAGCCTATGGAAACTGCAACGCCAAGCGTCCAGGTTTGGTCTTAAGCTTTCATCTTCAAAATTACGTTGCATGATGTTTTCCACTACTTGATTGTGACTGGATGTTGAAGATTTCCGGGCAAACATGAGTTGGTCATGTCGGTGCAAACTGCTTACCCATTTCCACACCGAACAGCTGACCCGCTGTCAGTCTGAGCACGGAGGCCCATTTCCTGAGCAGGGGCAAGGCCGGGGGGCACGACATGCATTGTTCTGCGCCCCTAAACAGTGGATGGGGTCCCTGTGTCGGTCAGGGGCCCAGTGTCTAACAGGGTGTCATGTGTTGGCTAGTGGCCCCGAGAAGGTCACGAACTTTATTTAAGAGTTCCAAAGAGGGGCCAAAGGGCCCCTCGCCACCAAAGACCAAGGGCCCAACTGGGAGGCCGAAGGGCCCGAAGGGTCTCTCGGCCTTAAAGTAGGTCATATTAAGGACCTCCGCCCGTAGGGTCGATCTCAAACGTCAGTAAGAAGTTCTCCTGCATGGATTGGGGACTGTGTTTTCAAGACAGCAGTAGCTAGTCTAACGATTTTGCTTACCTGAGCCACGCAATAGCGTCATCAACGGTACGCAAATGCCCGCTCAGACGACAGCAGTTGTCTGGCGCAGGTTGCGCCATATCGATCACAATGTCCGTGCCAGAAATGAACCAGGCCAGGTATGCGTGTACAGGCAGCCAGCAAACACCAACAAGCTGGGCGTGTTTTGTTCCAGTTGCAGTTTTCTGCTCCACAAGACGTTCATAATCTGGTACTTGACGTGGTACTTTGTACCGAAATGTGTAGACTTATTATCTGCACAACGTGGTTAGACTGTTTTAAAGTAATCTAAAATTAAAGTTATTCAACAAAACATACAAATACGTTAGCATTGTGGTCTAGACTTCTTTTCATTTTCCTCACCTCTTTCCAAGGTCATTTGGCCTCCACCCGCACAGACAAAGGTGTGGTAGTGGCGCAGGCGGAAATGGGGCACAAGGGGTAGTTGCCCCCCCCCCCCCCCAGCCACACACTCACCATTTAGGCCCTGAAAGATCCGAGAGGCCCTAGTGACCGAATATTTAGGCCCAGATTGAGGATCAAAAGGATGGCCGGCTGGATATCCCTTCGCTCGGGTGTGGGGGGGGGGGGGGGGCAAATTGACCACCCTGAGAGCTCGGGAACTAAGAAAGCTAGAGACACCAAATCTTTATGGTGTGCTGATCTGTACGTGACCTCACTTAGGTCAAAGTTTCAGAGTCCTAGTTCATGACCTTCGGATCAAATAAGATCAAACAAGGTCAATTTCCAGGTTGGGGTTCTAGGTGCCCCCAGAACTTAGATAACCGTTTCAAAGCAAAAGGTTGCGTGCACATTTCAGATGAGTGGCCTTTGGACAGACAATTCTAGCGGCTGAAACGTACAATGTCCGCCTGTGCTTATTAACGGCCCTAATGGTAACTCGGAGTGAACTCACCCAAATGAAGTTTTGTTCAGGATGACTAGTTCATTGTATCCATGGCAAAAGCGAAGTCATATGCGTGTTCTTTAAAGAGTGTTACTTGTGGTTCAACTGATGGAAGCCATGTACACACGTTTGAAATAGGCAAATAATGCTGACGGCCGAAACGTCAAGAGTCCGCTTATGCTTACCAGCTGCCCCACTGGTAGCTGAGAATAGACTTACCTGAGTGAAATTTTAATCACGAATGATTTGAAACACCTAGCAGTAGTTTTCAAATGGACCAAAATAAAGTCATGCAGTGAACTTTGAGATTTCATCGCAGGCGGCCGCAAAGTAAATTGAGAACGTTGGGTAAAAAAGACGATTTGTCGACCCGCACTGAAACCCGAAAGATAGGAGAAGGGACGCCTCAGAAAGTGAGTGTGCCCGCATTCATATTGAGGCCGATTATTCCATTTATTGTTACAGGGTGGATACTGTACATTCTCAGAAAGTGGGGCTGCGATGGCATCCACGAAGCTCCGTCCTCCGTCTGTGAGACAAGGGCACATCTTCGTTTATGTCTCTGGCCCAGATATGTGGATTTCTCCGATTTGCGATGTCATCCGTTGTGCTCTAGTTTTCAAACCAACACCTGTTTCATGATATATGCGAACAGCCGCATCCAAACCCCGCTTCAGACTCGCAAGGCGGTTAGGTACTGCGCCGGCCTGAACGTGCGCTGTGGCTAAGTACCTAATAATCCGTGGTGGTACCCGCTGATAATCTGCTGAGGCTAGCGTGTTGCAATTACCCTCTAAACAATGAGAAAAAGTCTTGTATTAGTGATTGCACCGATGGAAACTATACTCACACGTTTGAAATGGGCAGATAGTGCTGGCGGCCGATACGTAAAGAGTCCGTTTATGCCCATCACCAGCCTTTTGGGTAAATCAGAGTGGACTCACCTGAACCTCAACGCGTGCAGGAGTTATTTGAAACACATTGCGGTGGTTTCTGAACGCAGCAAAAATGTCGTGCAGTGAAATTGGAGATGTCATAGCAGGCGGCCGGAGGTAAATTGAAGATCTTGAGCGGGACGATGGCATGTGGACTGGCGCTGCCTGCCGAAACTAAGGCGGAGGAGCAGCAGCTCAGAAAAGGCTGTCACCCATACTCATTTTGCATTCGATTCTTCCATTTGTTGCCATAGGGTAAATGGTCAACATTCTTGGACGGCGGGGTGCCATGGAACCCCCGGAACCCACGTTTCTATGACTGGATCCAAAAAGGCACAAGTTAATTCATTTCCCCGTCTCAAATGTGTTCGCTTCTCTCCTATATCATGCGTGACCATTGTGCGGTTTGTTTTAGACAAGTACATGTTTCATGACATGTACATCCAGCTGCATGCAAACATTGTTTCAGACTGGCAGGCGGTTAGGTAGTGCGTTTACCTCAACGTAAGCTCTTGGTATGTGTCTAATAATACGTGATGGTCCACCGTGGCAATCTGGCGAAAAATGCATGCTTGAATTGCTCTCTAAACATTTTTAAAATTACTTCCGCTAGTGATTGTATGAGTTGAAACTACACTGACGTTTGAAGTGGGCGCATGATGCTGGCAGCCGAAACGCTAAGAGCCCGATAACTCTATTTACCGGCCCTATGGCTGACTCAGGGTGACCCCAACCGGGTGGCATTCCGTTCAAGAATTATACAGGGGCTTACGGGGGTGATTTTGAGTGCCGCAGTGTTGGCGCGTGGAAGGCGCGCCTCCAGTTCCTCCCGCTTGGACCAGGGACATCGAGGGACCTGGCGCGGAGGCGGCGTGGTATGTAGGCAGACACACATGCATTCGAGCATGTGGGTTAGGGTATGCACATTGGGAGAACAGCGTTCCCCACATGATTACGACGAGCATCATTAAACTCTGCGAAGCAATGTATTTTTATGTGTTAATTTTTGCGGTCCCTCGTTGAAAAATGAGAAGCACGTTTAATTGAATCTACCCTTTAAACATGTTTTGGTATATATATATACATATATATATATATATATATAATATATATATATATATATATATATATATATGTGTGTGTGTGTGTGTGTGTATCCAGCCATTGTGCTATTTTTGACGACAGAGACGAATCTCGCAAAATTTGCATGCTACCTTGGCTGCACGTTGGTGAGATACGGGTTGGAGTGGTGGACCTGACTGGCGGAAATTGCGTTGTCATGTTGTTTCGGATCTACCACGGACCACGCATGCGCATCTGCATGTTTTGGTCGGGTTGAAATTGGCTACTAGTGCTGTCGACCGTAGCGTTAATGGTCCGTTTATGCCGATCAGCGCCCCCAATGGTACTCAGAGTGCGCCCACATTAATGAAATTCGATTCAGTAATGGTTAGTTCACTATCTCCATAATAGCGAAATTTCATGCATATGCTTAAAATATTGTTTGCTAGTGATTGCACCGATTGAAACCATACCAACACGGTTGAAATGGGCAGATACTGCTGGCGGCCGAAACGTGAAGTTTGCTTATGCCTGTCAGTGGTAACTTTTTAATTCCCTATTGGTAACTCGGAATGGACTGAGCATAATTGCATGTTGATCAGAAATCACTTGGAAGACAGCTGGGAGCAGTTTTCTTCACGCAGAGAAGTTGTGTCCTGCAGTGAAGGTGGAGACTTCATAGCAGGCGGCAGGAAGGTAAATTGAAGGGCTGGGCTGGAAAGGTTGTAAAAACTGGCACCGGAAACAGACGAAGTAACGGCCCAGAACGTAATAATTCCCAAAGTCACATTGCAGTCGATTCTTCCCATCTAATATCATAAGCTTAATGCTCAACATTCTCAGAAATGGGATGCCATAGCACTCACAAAACTACCGCCGCCTAGGAACCATATGAACCTTTCAATTGATTCCCGTTCCAGACAAATTCATTCATCTTGTTCGTCAGGTGCAACTACTGCCCTTTTTCAGATCAACATAGTTTCATGACACATCCATACAGCTCCATACAAACGTTGTTTCAGACTCGCAGACGGTTAGGCACTGCGTCGGCCTTAAGGTGCGCTTTGGCGGAGAGCCTTATAACCTGTGTTGATTCCTGGCGATGACCTCCCAGTGCTAGAATATTGAATTTTCTCTTTAAATAAATCCAAAAAAGGTTTCCGCTGCTGTTCACACCGCTGAAACCATATTGGAACGTTTCGTATGGACAGATAACGCTGGCGGCCGAAACGTCAAGAGTTGTATTGCTATCAACAGCACTATAAGTAAGTTTGCTGCTGCTGTGTTTCTCTTGGGTGTTGGCTTGGTTTCTCTGCGTCATGTGTGACCATGGAGCTTAATTTGTTCCTGCTAAAGACACGTTGTATGATGGGTATATGCTTATAAGCCGCAGGCAAACATTTTCTTTTCTCATTCTCGCTGGTGGTTAGGCACTGCGTCGGCCTGCACGTGCGCTGTAGGTATGTACCCGTGGTGGTCCGCGGCAGCAATCTTCCAAGGATTGCCCATTTCAGTTGTCTGCAGACACTTCACATATGGTGTCCGTTGGTGATTGTACCGATGGAAAATATATAATGGAAGACATCTAATGTGACATCAGTTTCGAAATGCTTAGAGAACAAATGTCATATGCGTCGCTCAGCAAGTTACTGCCGCGGACCAGCACTGGTTATTAGGTACAAACCCGCAGCGTACCTTGAGGCCGCCGCAATACCTACCCGCCTGTGAGCAGGACACAAGGTTCGCATGCAGCTATATGTGAATGTCATGAAATGTGTGTTTGTTTGAAAAATCAAGTATAATAGTCACACATGGCATCAGAGAGAAGACATCACATTTGGGACGGGGAAATCTATCACGTTGTACATTTGGGCTGCAAGCGTAGAAACGTGGGATCTCTACGTTTCATGGCACCTCGCCCCCTTCTCCCCTTCCAACATTGTTGACATTTATCCTATGGCAACCAATGACAAAATTAAATGCAAAATGAGTATGGGCGACACCTCTTTCTAAGCCGTTCCTCTGCCTAGGTATCGGCACACAGCGCCAGCCCACGCATTACCTTTCCAGCCAAGCACTTCCATTCACCTTCTGGCCGTCCGCTGTGAAATCTCGAATTTCACAACTTCACTCGAATTTCTGCATGGAATATCTTTTCTGCATTTATAAACTACTGCATGGTGCTCCAAATAATTCCTGGACACAACATCATTGAGCTAAGTCCACTCCGAGTTACCAATAGGGCCGGCGATAGCCATAAGCGGACTCTTTAGGTTTCGGCCGCCAGCACTATCTACTTATTTCAAACGTGTCATTGTAGTTTCCATCGGTGCAACGACTAGCGAACATTATTCTAAAGCTGTTTAAATGGCATCTGCAATATTCTAGCCCCGGCTAGCTTTTCACGGGCAGTACCACGGCCTCCAGGGCAAATACCCAGAGCGTGCGCTAAGGCCTACGCAATACCCACACCAGCTTTCGAGCGTGAAACACGGTGTGTCTACGGCTGAATGTATTGTAACTGAACATGAATGTAACTGAACATGAAAGGTATGTTTACCTGAAAAAATCAAGTCCAACGGTCACATATGACACGTTGAAACGAAGCACATCTCAACGAGCGCACAACACAAGCAGAGTTAACAGTGTGGCCGGTGAGCAGGTATGAGCAGATTCTACCAGTCGGCCGTCAGCATTATCTGCCGATTTCAAGCGTGTCAGTTCAGTTTCCATCAGTGAATCCGTAGCCGACACTTTCCCGAAACTGCCTAAATGACAATGCATATATTCTTGTTGGCGGGTTATTCCCGGGGACCAGCGCTGCTAACTGGGCAAAGAGGAGCAGCGTACCATGTGCCCAGTTATCTGACGTAATACCTAACAGCCTGGGTATTACGTCGGATACCATGGTCAGAACCCTGAAAGCATTGTAGCCTCGAGAGATTATTCGTCGATGCGCACCATAACCTATTGGGCACAAAGCCACCGCTTGCGTTAAGGCCAACGAAATACCTAACCACCGGCAGGCCTAATACAAGGCTTGTATGCGATTATGTGTATATGCCGTAAACACATTGCAAAACAGAGAAAACGCCACGTCAGTACGGGAAAATAAATAAGAAAGTCCACTTCCGGCTGGTAGCACCCGTCGCCAAATCACCATTTTGAACCAATACTCATTTCCATTACGACCGCCCGCCATGAAATGTCCTATTTGACTCGATGACATAACTTGGCTACACTTAGAAAGTACCGAAGGTCCAAATGATTCATGAATATACTTGCATTGAAAGCAGTCCAATCGATGTTACCAATAGTGACCGTTGATAGACATAAGCGGACTATTTACCTTTCGGCCGCTACCATTGTCTGTCTATTTCAAACATGCCAGTATAGTTTAAACAGATGATATCACCAGCAATACCATTTTACAACTATGCGTACAATTTTGCTATCATAATGGAGACAGTGGACCCATCCCCCCTGAACAAAATGTCAGTCGGGTGTGCCCACTCGGAGTTACCAAAAGGGCCGATGCTAGGCGCAAAGTGAACTCTTTACGTTTCGGCCGCCAGTATGATTTGTCCATTTCAAACGTGTCCATGTAGTTTCCATCGTTGTAACGACTAGTGGACATCATTCTAAAGCTGTTTAAAAACGGCATCTGAAATATTTTAGCCCCGGTTAGCTTTTCACGGGCAGCACCACGGCCTATTGGGCACATCGCCAGAGCGTGCGTTAAGGCCTACGCAATACCCACACGCCTTCGAGCGTGAAACACGGTGTGCATGCGGCTACATGTATATACCATGAAAGGAACGTCCACCTGAAAAATCAAGTCCAACGTTCACATAGGACACGCGGAGAAGCAGCATACATCCCAACGAGCGCACCAGAGAAGCAGAGTTAACAATAGGGCCGGTGATAGGCATGGGCTGACTCTTTACGTTTCGTCCGCCAGTATCATTTGCCCATTTGAAACGTGCCAATATAGTTTCCATCGGTGAAACGACAAGTGGAAATCATTATAAAACTGTTCAAACAGCATCTGAAATATTCTAGCACCGGTTAGCTTTTCACGGGCAGTACCGCGGTCTCTAGGGCACATAACCAGAGCGTGCGTTAAGGTCTACGCAATACCCACACGAGCCTTCGAACGTGAAACACGGTGTGGATGCGGCTAAATGTGTATACCATCAAAGGTATGTTTACCTGAAAAAATGAAGTCCAACGATTGCATACGAAACGTGGAAAAGCGGTACTTATCTCAACAAGCACACAGTAAAACAGGAGTTACCAATAGGGTCGAAAATAGGCTTAAACACAGCTCTTTACGTATCGGCCGCCAGCATGGTCTGTCCAAATCAAACACTTTCTTAAAATGGTGTTGTTGACGGTTGCATCGATTGAAAGTGAATTTACATGTTTGAAATGGGTGTATAGGGCTGCCAACCGAAAGCTAAACACCATGATTATGCCCATCAACGGCCATACTATTGACTCGAAGTGGACTCACGTACAAGGCATTTTGTTCAGAAATAATTTCAAACACCGTGCAGTCGTTTCCAAATGCAGCAAGGCAACGCCACGCGTTGAAATTGGAGATTTCATGGCAGACGGCCGGAAGGTAAATTGAAAACTTGGTCTGCAAATGTATACATGGTCTGGCGTTGGCACCCGAAACATAAACGGAGGAACGTCTCAAAAAGAAAGGGAACCCATAGTTATATTGTAGTCGATCCTTCCCATCCATTGCCATAACCTTAATGCTTTACTTACATTCTCAGAGTGTCTAATGGTGAGCGTGCCATAACACTCACGGGACCCGCGTTTCAATTCTAGGAGAAACCATTGCCGTTTCAATCGTGTCAAAATGGTGTGCGCCAGTGGTTTTGGAATGTTTGTTGGAGGCAGATAATGCCGGCATCCGAAAACGTTCAATCAGTTCATGTCTTTTTCCGGCCTTATTGACAACTTAGCGCGGACACGTTTGAGTGCGGTTTGTTCATGGATTACTTGGACCTTCTTGCAGAAGTTTCTTGAGGAAGCCTGCTGGGAAAGGTGATCTCCCGCCATTATCATGTTCCCTAGTAATACGAAACGAAGACCATAACTCGTGTCGCGTGACGTCCTGAACAGTAGGTAAAACGCAGCTTTTTTATTCATTTATTTTTCAAATAACATAAGAATGTAAACCTTGAGTACGTAGGCAGATGCACACACACCGTGGCAGTGTCCTGGAACGTGGTGAGCAGCTCGAAAACACAGCCCGAAAAACGTGTCCCACTGAAATTGTTTAACTGATGACCGATTCATTCGTCGCAGTGACGTCATCTGTGGGATGCAGGGCGTGTGTTATTACGAATACCTGCTTGGTTTTCAATGTTGTCATCATAAGTGGCTGGTGAATCCTTGTAATATTGTGAGAAGTAAAAGAAGTCCATTTTCACCTTTCTACCAGTGACGTCATGTGCAGCACACAACTTGTCGTTGGAGTGATTTACCCAGCCTGGCAGCGACGTTTCGTCAGCTGATTAGCCGGGCCTCATTACAGACCTAAGCCGACGCTCTTCCCTCCGCAAACATTGTCGGCCGGAAGGTAAAGAACACTAAAGTTACTGTATGTGAGCCATGTAGAATCAGGAAGAGGTGTGCAATGTCATTGCAAAGATATTTGCTGTTTTGTATTGCAAGCACTCTTGCAATAAGAGCAGTTGACCTTGTTATGGGATGTGTGTCTTATGCAGTGTTGAGTGAAAGAATAAGGCAATGCTCCAGTCTTATAAAATGGTTGTGCATTGATGCTGCGGTCTGCACACGATGCCTCCATGCTGACCCACTGTGCATCCTTGTGAATTGTGCGTCTGTTTCTGGGCTTTGGTCAGATTTTTAGCTTAATGTGCCATATATATTTAAAGATGTAAGGTGCAAGAGACAGGAAATGTAGGTGATATAAGATATATTATTCATGCAGTTATCATGATTATAAGTATTTTCATTGTAGGTGTACTTTTCTACCTAATGTTGGAAAAAATCATTGCACACCATTTGTCGTCCTAACCTAACCTAACTTGAGAATAGACCAGAACCTAAGCTTAGCTAAGCTGACCTACCTTAACCTAACCTAGCCTAACTAACCTAACCTAACCTAACCTAACCTAACCTAACCTAACCTAACCTAGCCTAACCTAGACTAACCTCCCCACCCTATATCCCCTTCAATCCAGCATCCCATTGGCATCCATGTTCCACGCCATAGATAGGTGCCATATAGTGAGCTTTTATTTAGCTGCTATGTTCTCATTTTGCTTTACATTCCCCACCCAATCCCCCTGCAACCCATGGTCCTGTTGGCGTCGAGGATCAAATTTCATGGATTCTTGTTACCTTGGCCTGGTACATTTTTATGGTTCTTGATGCTGCTTGATACGCAGTAATGTTGTGCTGTGACCCGTGCAGTAATGGCGCCGGTGTCGGTGTCGCGGGTGCTGTGTGTGTGCGGTGCTCGGGAGCTCGCCATCGTAATTATAAAGAATTGAAGGTAAGATCATGAATCTGCCTGTTTTGTGATTATTTACGATATGTCCTGCCTTAAACACGACGAATGGTTTACCTTGGTCCCGTACATTTTGTAGAGTTCTTGGTAAGCAGAAATATTGTATTTACGCAACGGCAACCCAGAAACGGCGTTGGGGAGTCCAGGCCGTGCGGTGCGCGCGGCGCTCGGGAGCCGGCTATCGAAGTTATTGAAATTCGAAGGTAGGAGCATGATTCTACCTGTTTTGAGATTATTTACGATATGTCCTGCCTTAAACACGACGAATGGTGTACAATGATTTTTTCTAATGTTAGGTAGGAAAGTACACCCTGACCATATTTTCTTCCAGCTAATTCATGTTCATCCGCCCACCATTCAACATGGTGTCATCATGCTCCTCCCATTTCCATTGACATCCTACTTATTTTCATTTTCAGAGCACTGGTATGATACACAGCTAAAGCACTGTCATGGAGCGCCCAAGACCAGTTAAGAGACCGAAACTTCTTCAAACCAAGTAAGCATGTATGCTGTTGTACTACATAATGTGATTATGGTTTTTGCTGGTCAACCTCAGATCTGTTTTCAGTGGCAGGAAACATTGTAACTGTACATACCACACTGAGCTGGCTGCATTCAGTGTTGTGCTGAAGGGTGTCTGTATGAAAAGTGTATGCTTTTTTGCTGACTATGCCAACAGATTACAGTTTGTAGAGCTATTACAGATTACATTATATACATTACAGATTACATTTTGTAGAGCTAGCAGATATGCTAGAGTAATTGATTCCCTTGTATTCAGTGTCGATCCTTCACAATGTTCTTGTGAGTCAAAACCAGGATCACCAATGTTTGAGCCAGCCACCTCATCAGCAAGCAAACTTGGTTAGAATCGACCCCACCTTTTCTGACTCAGAGTTGGCATCGATCATGGCGAAGCAGAAACAGGCACATGTCTGCTTAGCGGCTTTATCATTCTTTGACGTTCAGGGAGGCCCACCCTGATCCCGGACATGAGGGGTTTTAAACTGTGCTCCGGCTGGGCCACGCACAGCACTCTGCCTCCCATTTGATCTGCTCCCACCCGGCACCTGGAGCACTTCACGTCAGCCGACCGCTGCTGACCCCGCCGCTGGTTCGGACAGTGCCCGCTGCGAGCGCCACCGTCGCGAGCGGATCGCGACCGGGTTCGCGCGCCTGTACCGCGCGCTGCCCTCCTTCGACCCGGACGTACCGCTTCCCTCCAAGAACGCGCTGCTGCTGCAGGCGGCCGAGCAGCTGGCCCTGCTCAGCCAGCCGGCGGCGGCCGACGCCGGCGGCGAGGCAGGTCAGTCGGAGCAGGGCGAGAAGCTGAGGTCGCCACCGGCGGCGGGGCCGGCCGCCGCGGGTGGCGGCCGGCCCCGTCACGTGATGGTGGGAGAGAGCGGATCGGCCGCTGAGTGGGACGCGGACGCGTGGGCGTGAAGGGTCTTCGTTGGTGGTTCTTCACGTCAGTGCTTGACAGATTTGGTGGAAGCTTTGGTGGAGATTAGTGGAGGGTGCCCTGGCCAACGGTGTAACAAACTTGCGGCGTCCGCACGACCCGCCTGACACTCGCAGTCTGTCAGGTGCGTTAAAAGGGGACTGATTCGTATGTCCTGGCCATGTCCCTTCAGCCCATTACTCTTGAGGGCATCTTTGTGTGCCTTATCTGCCTGATCGATCAGAAGTTGAAGATTGCGCCGTTGTCAGTCTGAGCCGGCTGATGGGACCAGTGCAGCTTTGCTACAAACCACGCTCGCTCACCATCATCCTCCGTCGTGCTTGCGCTCCCGTGCATCGCTGCTGGGACAGCCCGTCCCCGGGCGCGCGCCGCGGCCTCACCGCCCTCTCCGCCGGCAGCGCGCCGCCTGGCCGACCTCGAGCGACAGGTGGCGGCACTGAAGCGGCGCAACGGCGAGCTCAGCTTCCACGTGCTGCGCGGCCGGGGCGGCGGCCGGCCGCGCTCCCGCCGCCGTCTGCTGCCGCCCGCCCCTGGCGATGCCTCTGGTCAGTGACGACGCCCGGCACTGAGCGCGGACTGCCGGAATGGGACGCCAAGGGGGATGTAGAGTACGAGTGTATCATAATCACTGGGAAAGAACGTGACCCGTAGTGAAAAATATGCGTCATGTTGTCCGTAATTTGTCTGAGTGAAATTTCCTAGAACACCCGCGTACTCTAAGCTTTGCTTTTAGCTGAGGGATCTCAGAGGGCATTTGTGCTATACTGCAAGGAGTTGCCATGTCCTCTTTGAATGAGGTCCTTGAAATTTCTAGAAACCCTCAATGGTGATCACGCCAGTGGTCGTTACCATCAACTTCTGCCTGGATGAGGAATACCTATCGCGGTGCAGTTTTCTGCAGATGTTACCGCCAGCTTGGCTTCGTGGTCACGGTTGGCCTGGCCAGTGGCCCACTCGTGCGATGGGATCCCCACTGCACGGTCGGTGTGCAAGCCCGGCGTGTCGTCGTCACGCTATGTCGTCTTGCAGACGCTGATGACCCGGCCGGCCTCGAGCGAGCCGCCGCCCCGTCCCATGAGGCTGCCGCTGCTGGCGCTGCTGGCGCTGGCGCTGCCGCTCCGCCGCCGCCCGCCGTCTCCGCCGTCTCCACCGTGCTGGCCGTCCCCGACGCGCCCGGTCGGACGACGCAACCAGCTCTGCTGGCCGGCGCGCAGCCGCTGGCGCTGCTGCAGCCGGCGACGCTGGCCGGCTGTGCGCAGGTGCTGGTGCTGTCCGTGCCGCCGGCGCCGGACCGCCGGCCGCCGCCGCGCTTGGCGCCGCGGCCCGCACTGCCCGCCGCTGGCGCCGGTCCCGCGGCGACGACGGCGACGACCGGGCAGTCTCTCCCGCCGGTGTCCTCGTCGTGGACAGCTGGGCTGCCGAGGTCTCTGCCAGGGGCCGGTCTGCCGCGGTCGGTCCGGCCGGCTCGCGTCCCGGTCGGATCGGCGGCTGCTGCGCCCCTTGATGACGCTTTCGTAGCTCCCGTGGCCGCCGCCGCTGTCCCCGCTCCCGCCGCTGTCCTCTCCGCTGCCGCCGTTACTGCCGCTGGCTCCGCCGCGGCCGCTGCCGCTGTCCGTAGCAAATTTCTCCCTATTAACGGCAGACGGACGAACAAAATACCGTCGCCGTCCCGGTCCCGGCCCGCCGGCGACGCCGCCGCGGCGAGCCAGCGGCCGGCGGCCGTCCCATCAACGCCGTCGCAGCGCTGCGACGCTCCGGCCCCGGACGACAGCGGCACGGAGCTGGCCGCACCGAGGTCAGTCGTTCCCGACGCTCCGCGGAGCCTCGCCTCCCGGGCCCCGACCGCCGCGGCGCCGGCCACGCCACCGCCGCCGCCGCCGCCGGGCCGGACACGTGTCGCCTTCTTCTGGGGACGGGCGCCGCTGCCGGCCCGGCGGCTGCCGGTTCGCAAGGTGGCCTTCTTCAAGCGGTCCGCGCTGGCCGGGCGGCGCTGCGGCCGAGAGACGCGGGACAGCGCCACGGACACGCCAGGGCGAGTGGACGATGTAGCAGCGCCGCCGGAGAGCTGCGTCCACGGCGCGGCGGCGGCGCCGGTGGCCGCTGTCGACTCGGCCGTCTCTGCTCTTTACCCGAATGCGGTGTTTTCTCGGAGTGAAGCGCCGGAACGTGGCGCGGCGTCGGACGCGCTGGCGCTGCCCGACGGCCAGACGGTGCCTCGCGCTCCGGACGCCGCGGCGGGGAAGTCTCCGGCAGCTGGCGCGTCGGCGCCCGCGGCCGGAGCGGCGGGCTTGACAGCGACTGTGGCGCTGAGCGACTCCATCCCGCGTGCGTCTGCTCTGGCCGGCGCTGCCGCCGCCGTCAGCACGCTCCGCACGCCGGTGGGGGCGTCCTCGGCCCGAGCGGCGTCGCTGGAGGCGACAGCCGGTGAGAGGGCGGCGGCGGGCGCCTCGCCGGGCGCCGCTGCGACGTGCGGTGGGGTCGCGTCCGATCAGCGGGCGGGCGGCGACGGCGACGGGGACGGCCGCGGCCTGCGGCGCTCTGACGGCTCATCGGCGCCGTCAGGAGAGGCGCCCGCCGCCTGTGGCGCGACCCCGGCTCCGGCCGACCCCGCTGCAGCGACGCCGGATCGGCTGGACGTCTCGGGAGGAGCAGATGACAGCACCCGCCCCGCCGCCGTTGGAGGTTCGCGGCCGGACGACGGACCGCCGCCGGCCTCGGCGGCCCCGCCGCTGTCCGCCTCCTTCGCTCCGCCACCGGCGCCGGTTAACGGCGCGGGGCAGACGCCCGCGGGCCCGGCTGCGGTGGAGGTCCAGCTGGGCGGCCCCGTGCTGGTGCCGGAGACCTCCGAGGCCACCATGACACCGTCTGGAGGCGCACCGCCCCGAGCTCAGGAGATCCGGACAAGTGGGTGCTCGGCCGGGCCTCGCTGGGAGAGGCCCGGAGGAGCTCAATCGGTGGTGGCAACGACCGGCTCCGGCTCCGACTCCGGCTCCGGTGGGCGGGGCACGAGCGTGTTTCGCCCGGGGCAGGGCGGAGCCGGCCCGGCGCTTGGGAGTGCGGTCTTCTGCCAGCCGGCCGGCCCCGCGGTGTCGGCGACGGGTGCTGTTCAGCCCACGGTGGCAGAAATGGTTCACAGTCCAGCGGCGGGAGGTCTGCTGACGTCGACAGAACAAGTGCTGCGCTTCCCGGTGGCGGGGGCGCCGACTCCGCAGCCCTCGTTGGCCGGCAGTCTGCAGACGCTGACGGCCGAGCTCTTCCAGTCGTCTGCTGGAGGTGGTGCGCAGGCGCTGTCGGTCGCGGCCACACAGTCCGCAGCGGGGAGCTGGCTTCACGGTGGCGGCTGCGAGCGTAACGACGCCGCTGGCCGTCCAGATGAGCTCCTCGGCAGGAGGGGTGTGCTTTTCGACGACGCCGGCCCTGCAGACGGCGGCCCAGTCGTGCACGGCGCCGCTGTCGCCGCCCGGCCTGCCTTCCATCTACACGGTGGCCGGTACGCCGCGCCGCAGCACGTCGCTGTTCTGCATCGACGTGCTCTGTTCCAAGGAGTCCGCCGAACTGTGCGCACCGCCGTCTATCGCGGCGCCGACGAGGCTCAGCCTGTCGCTGGCGCCGTCGGCGGCGCTGGAGTCCGCGTCGGCGGCCGGGACGGCACCCGGCTGTGAGCAGCGCTCGGCGGTGCGGCCTCCGACGGCGCCGGCGGGCCTGGAAGCGCCTCCCGCCGCGCCGCCGCTCCAGCAGCCGCCGGCTACCCGCGCGCCGTCCCGCACACCCAAGGCGGCCGAGCCTGGAACGCGGCCGGCGCAAGTGACGACCGTCAGCGGCCGTGCGGTCCCGGCCGTGTCTTCGCACGTGGCGGCGCCGGCCGGCCAGCACGGCCCGACGCCCGCTCTCGTCCAAGAGCTGCGTCTTCCGGCGTCGGCCGCCGGTGCGGCGCCGCAGGCTCGCTTCGGCGCCCCGTCGGTCTCCGGCGTGCCGGTGGCGCCCGCCGCCGAGCCACGGACGATGCCGACAGCGGCCGGCCGTCGTCCGAGCTGCGAGCGGCTGGACGCGCCGGCCCGCGGCGCGCGGCCTCCCGCCGCTGCCGCCGCCGCCGCGCCGCATGCGGGCGCCGTGCGGCCGCCGGAGCCGGCGCCGGCGCGGCTGACGTACCCGCAGGCGCCGGCGCCGCAGAAGGCGCTCGGCGCTCGCGAAGAGCCGGCGCGGCGCGGCGCCTCGCCCGGCCAGGCGGGCCTGCGTGCCAAGAGTCCGCACGCCGCGCTGGTGCCGCCACCCGCCAAGCGCGCCGCCTTCGCCTACGCGGAGGCGGGCAGTGCGCGCTCGCCAGCCGTGTACGAGACGATGGTGGCGCCGTCGGCGGCAGACATGGGCGGCGCGCCCCAGCGCTATCCGACGCGGTGCCATCAACCGGCGCCTCCTCCACAGACGCCGATGGCGGCGGCGGCGGCCCCGCAGGCGCCGTATCAGCTGCCGTTCGGGCATGAGTTCGCAGCGACGCAGCACGCGCGCCAGCCGATCCCCGGCCACCACGGGCCGCCACAGGCCGAAGCCGATGCCGGATGCGGCCAAGCAGGGCGCTTACGCCGCGCCGGGACGGGTGGTGTATGCACAAGGCCGCGCGCCGCCCTATTACCACTGCACGTCCCAGGTGCCGAACCAGACGTTCTACGCGTCGCAGACCATGTACGAGCCGCAGTACCAGCCGGAGCAGGGCTACTGGTGCGCGCCGCAGCAGACGGCCGACGCCGGCGTCCGCCTGCTGCCTCCGGCCGGCCACGCACCGGCGCACAAGATGGCGCCGCGGCCGCAGCAGCAGATGGCGCCCGCCAACGCGCAGTACCCCATCCCGCCGTTCTACCAGCGGCCGTTTGAGCCGCAGTATGCCGCCAAGCCGGCTTACTACAAGGCGCCGGTGGCGCAGCATAAGGCAGCCGATGGCGCGGTGGTGGCGCAGCTGGGCGCGCAGCCTCTGGAGCCGCAGCGCCAGCCGCAGCAGCAGCCGCTGGAGCCGCAGCGCCAGCAACAACAGCGCCCGGCCGACGGCAAAGACCTACCGCCGACGTTCGCGACCTCAGCGACGTTGCAGCTGCCACAGCAGCAGAATCAGCAACAGCAGCAGCAGCAGCAACAACAACAACAACAACAACAACAACAACAGCAGCAGCAGCAGCAACAACAGCAACAGCAGAATCAGCAGCCGAGCCAGCGGCAGACCGTACAGCAGCCCAATCCGCAGCAGCAGCAGCAGCACCTGCAGCAGCAGCAGCAGCAGCGGGCGCAAGTCCAGGCGCAGCGTAGCCGGCAGCATGCAGCGGCTGGCAACCAGTCGCTATTTTCTGTTCACCACCTGGTCAGCCAGGAGAAGAAGGATGAACGCAAGGAGAAGCGCAAGCCGGACAAGAAGCCGCCGGCGCGGGCGGCTGCGCGCAAGGCTAAGTCAAGCTACTCTGCCGAAGCGCTGCTGGCGCCGCTGAATGTCACGGCGTCGCTGGAGCGGCCCGCTGACGACCTCTGCGACTTCGGCCAGATGGGGGTGTATAATGCGCAGTACCTGCCGCCGCAGCCGGCCGCCTGGGGTCACCGCGGCGCGCTGCCGGCCGCGCCGCCGCCGCCGCCGCCGCCGGCCGCCGCGGCGCAGGGCGTGTACCCGTTGCCGGCGCCGGCGGAGCTGCGTCACGCGCGGAAAGAGCGCTCGCCAGCCAAGGCGGAGGCGCGCAAGCTGGACGACCTGCTTCTCTCGTCGAGCTTCTTCGACTGTCAGAACGCGTTCTTTCCCGCGAACACGTACACGCCGCCGGCGGACGAGACCGGCTTCCTGGGCGCCATCTTCAGTCGCGCTGAACCGGTGGCGGCGGCGGCGCGAGACGGCCGCTGCGCGCGCGACGAGCGGGTCCCGGTGCCGGTGCCGGAGCCGGAACCGCGCGGCCAGTGCGAGCTCTGGACGCCGGCCAACGTCGGCACGCTGACCAGCTTCAACCTCAGCAACCTGCTGCCGGAGATTGGCAACAAGGTGAGTGGCCCGTCCCCGCTGGGGGTGCGCTTGGTGCACCCGGTCTGCACTGCCGGCGCCCCGCTGGTGACCTCAGTCGTTCTTAGCTGTGCCGATGAGCAGTCTAACGAGCAGAAGACCTTGTGGGCGTTCGTGGGCAGACCAGGGGAATGCAGCGGTGTATTCCGAGCTCCGAGACTGGTGAATGAGAGGGGAGTGGATTATGGTGGGTGGTTTTGCATGTGCCTTGATTTATGTGGCCTTGTAATTTCTCAACAGATCCCTATTTTCTGACTTTGTCCCCGCATTGATATCTGCGTGGACATGTAAGCAGCATGCTCTTGTGCGTGCTCTTGTTTGCTCTCAGCATGCTCTTGTTTGCTTCTTTTGCTCTTCCTTTAATTTGTCGCGTTAAATGTAACGCCAACTAAAACTGTTGGATGTTTTGCGATGCACCAAACAACGTGGTCCTAATTTTGCATCGCGGCGAAGCTTTCATTGCCTTTACTCTCCACAAAACTCTCAACTTTACGGCCCTGCAGCGCTCAGTTTGTCCCAATGTGCGCGACCCGTCGGTTGTTGGCCGCGTGTGGGCCGCCACCAGACCGCAGTGCGCCGCCGCCGCCAGGTGAGCTCAGCGGTGTACCCGGCTGGGCTCAGCGGGCCGGCGCCGGTCGTGTCCCGCACCCCGCTGCTGAGTGGCGAACTCCGCAACCTGACGACGCCCGAGCTGCCGGCCGTCAACCACCTGCTGACCGCCACGCCCTCCCAGGTCAGTCGGCCGCCGCTGGACAGTGGTGTCGCCGGAGCCCGCGCTGAGGCGCTGGTGCCGGCCGGCGAGCCGCGCTCGGCACGTGGCGAGGTGTTTCTGGAGGCGAGAAGGTGCCGATGCGATCATTTATCAGTGCTAATGTCGAGCTGATTACATATCCCCGACAACCGAGCCTGTGTGCGCCACCGCCGCCCCTGTACCGATAACGTATCCCCGACAGGCGAGCCTGGGTGCGCCACCGCCGCCCTTCTACCGATAACGTATCCCTGACAGGCGAGCCTGGGTGCGCCACCGCCGCCCCTGTACCGGTAACGTATCCCCGACAACCAAGCCTGTGTTCGTCACTGCCGCCCCTGTACCGATAACGTATCCCCGACATGCGAGCCTGGATGCGCCACTGCCGCCCCTGTACCGATAACGTATCCCCGACATGCGAGCCTCGGTGCGCCACTGCCGCCCCTGTACCGATAACGTATCCCCGGCAGGCGAGCCTGGTTGCGCCACTGCCGCCCCTGTATCGACAACGTATCCCCGACATGCGAGCCTGGGTGCGCCACTGCCGCCCCTGTACCGACAACGTATCCCCGACATGCGAGCCTGGATGCGCCACTGCCGCCCCTGTACCGACAACGTATCCCCGACATGCGAGCCTGGGTGCGCCACTGCCTATACGTATACGTACCTATAACGTATCCCCCACGGGTGAGCCTGGGCGAGCCTTTGCCCTCTTTCTTTATCGCCGCCCCAGTACTGACGACGCATGCTCCCGACAGGTGAGCCTGGGCGCGCCACTGCCACCGTTCTCCAGCGCCGCGTCCCTCAGCGCCGTCTCCAGCCTCAGCATGGCGCCCCAGCAGTGATGCCTGCCGGCGTCATCCCCATCGCGCTGTGGCGGCCGTTGTCATCACGGTGCGTCATCAACGTCGCGGCTGTCATCGTCGTATGTTCATGTCCGCCGAAGTGGCAAGCCATCGTCATCTTCATCATCATCATCATTATGTTATGATTTGTTACAAGCTTTACCGTCACTGTGAGGATCATCACCCCGCACTGTCTGTACGCTGGTTGGTGGAGACGGCGTCGAGCGGAGAGGCGTCGGCGGGGCGGCAGCCGGCGCGCTGCGCCACGTTCGATGGCGATACGAACTCCCGGCCTCCGTTCACCTGTCACGGTGGAAGGTGTGCCCCTCACCGGCGGGAGGTGTGCTCCCCACCCGCGGGAGGTGTGCCAGTCACCTGCGGGAGGTGGGCCCCTCACTCGCGGGAGGTGTGCCTCTCACCCCGGGAGGTGTGCCCCTTACCCGCTGGGGGAGTGCCCCTCACCTGCGGGAAGTGTGCTCCCCACCCGCAGGAGGTGCGCTCTTCACCTGCGGGAGGTGTGCCTCTCACCCCGGGAGGTGTGCCCCTTACCCGCCGGGGAGTGCCCCTTACCCGCCGGGGAGTGCCCCTTACCCGCCGGGGAGTGCCCCTCACCTGCGGGGACTGTGTTCCTCACCTGCGGGAGGTGTGCCTCTCACCCCGGGAGGTGTGCCCCTTACCCGCCGGGGAGTGCCCCTCACCCGCGGGGACTGTGTTCCTCACCTGCGGGAGGTGTGCCTCTCACCCCGGGAGGTGTGCCCCTTACCCGCTGGGGGAGTGCCCCTCATCTTACCCGCGGGAAGTGTGTTCTTCACCTGCGGGAGGTGTGCTCCTCACCTGCGGGAGGTGTGCCCCTCACCTGCGGAGGTGTGCTCTTCACCTGCGGGAGGTGCGCCCCTCACCCGCGGGAGGTGTGCTCCTTACCGCGCTGCACGCCGTGCTGCCGTGTTACCGTCGGCGGCCTGCGCGGCACCAGACAGGCTGCCGGTGATGTTGGGTGCGGTGCCGGCGGACGCGGACCCGACCACATCTCTAGGACAACGGCAGGGCAGTCAAGGGTCGGGGTGCTCGGGCCTGGAGTGGTTGTGAGCGGCGACGGTGTGAAGGCGTTGGTTCTATAATCGATGCTGCACTGCTGCGTTGCTGCTACATTGCCCCGTGGGCATTCATGGTCAATCCTGCGGATATACACAGCGATGGTACGCCCGCTTGTCAGGGCTACCTGCTGGGCGAGTGATGTATGCTGGATGCGCGCTGTTGTCGCCCCTCGTGGTCAGCGTGGGATCCTCTGGGCGGCTGCCGAAGCACGCCTCGTGATGCTCTTGTACCCCGCTCGTCACCATGTCAGTTGTGTCGTCACCGGCGTGATGGCCGTCGTGCTGACGTCATCGTGCAATACACACGCGCCACTCGTCGGGTGTGCGCCTCTTTCATGGAAGTGCGGGGGCTGTGTTCAGTCCAGTTGAGTGTGATGCGGTAGCCACCTCGAATATTTCGAGGCTTGTCATTTACCGAAGTCAAGATTGATAATAACGATGGATATGGAATACAGTCACGATTCAACCAACACACTTCACAGACGAGTCCAGTAGTGAACACTCAGTTCAGCTCTCGGAGAAATGGGTGCGTGGAGAGAAGGGGAGAACACCTTAACCTTGTTCCGGTTGGGCTCCCTGCTGTGAGGCCTACGCGTAATGTGCGAAGGCGATAGACGGTCGTGTTCAATCACTTGTGCTAGTACTTCGCTCCCCAGTGAGTGAAATGATAAATCACGTTGGCGTTTGCCGCTACGCGGCAGTCGCTGCCGAGACGGGCACGGCACGGTTTTTCTATGAGAGCGAAAAATGCGGGGCAGTTATTCTGCATTGTGTGCAAGGAGCCATATGTGTAGCGTGAATACATAGCTGCGTATCATTCCACTGAGCGCCTGCTGCGTGGTTGGAGTGCCTCGCGTGGACGACGGACGACGCGCACTCTGCGGACGGCCGGCGGTGTGTAACTGTACTCATGAATTATCCAGCTCACAGAAGGAAAGCTCATTGGACAAGTAAGACGTCACCAGCAATCATCAGATTTGTCTGGATTATTCGTACTTGTTACGATTACTGGCGGCTTTTGAGTCGCTTGCCCCCTGCAGGGATTCGTAAACAATTAGCATCGGGGCAATCTCTCAGCCATAAACTGGCTGGTTGGGGCCGACTGCAAATGGCATCCAAAACATTGGTTCACCGACTATATATGGGCTGTTATGAAAAAGGTGTTTTCGTGCGTAAAGCTCGCCGCGGTGTCGGCACGCGGCCCCCCCCCCCCCCCTCTCTATCGACATTGAACTAGGCCGAGAGGGTCTCAGAGGGTCGCCGAAGGGTCGGTTCGCGGCGATTCCTCCGCCGGGCTTACATTTTGTAAAGACGGAGGAGTCGAGCGCCGAGCCGTCGGTGGGCCAGACCGATAGGGTCTCCCGAAACAGTGAATGTCCGAACATCCGTATGAATGTCGAACGAATCTCGAATAAACATATGAATGTTCTCGACTCTCGACTGAGAGCCCCCCTCTCCGGCAGGGTCGGCGTGTTCAAACGCCGCCTCTATTGGTCTCCCTGGTGCGAATGTGCGGAGCGAGCGCGGAGGCCGAACGTAACACGAGGAACCGTACTCGAACACGGCAAAAAACAGCACGTGGCCCGCGGCGGATAGATAGACCGCGTACCACATCTGTTCGATATCGATTTCTTCAGGCATGATGCAGATAGTGTGTGGTTTTCTTTGCACGCTGGTCGAAAGCCAATGGTATTCGCTTCTATTCGTAACATGTCGTGCCCTGTAAAAAATTGGCCGTACCTTAGCGATGCCGAAAACAAGGAAATGCAAACAGCCCATCATATGTTCAGAAACCAAATGTGCATCGCTCAAGGTCAGAGCGAAATATGTGGTGCTACCTGCAACGAAGCAGTCGTGATATTCTGATGGTAGCCCAGCTATGGTAGCCCTCGTGAAGCCCAGCTATTCGCGCTGACAGTTCGCTTGGCATTCATCAAACGAAGCTTCGAAATGTCGCCCTAAATGTTATCGCGACATCTGATATTTATTACCTGTCTGTACAATGGCTTACAACATGTGTTTTCTGCAACTTAATTTTATGTGCGCTGGGCTGATGAATTGCGGTTGCAAAATAATGGTGTTAGTTGGTCTTATTCATTGGTTTATCCCGATCCGGGTCTGCAAATTGATGGCCATAATGAATAGCATAATTGATTGTGGTTAGCCCAAGCAAACTCAGATAGATAACATCGCAAAGCAATTGGTGGTTCGTTCAGATTTTACCTGTAATTCGGTAAGCTTATCTGAGATAGGCCCACTTTTATGTGATCTGTTTCATCTTGCTCAGACAAGCACAGCTAGATAAAGCGGCAAAACCTTGCTGGATTGCTGAGATCGTGCCTGTAGTTTGGGTAGCTTATCTCGAGCGAGATCGCTTTAATGTACCCGTTGGCATTCCAGCCATTTGCAAATCGCCGGCCTGCAGCTTGGACAGGCGTAATTGGTTGAAAGTTAATCGGACGTGTGGGAGCATTCCACATAATGTTTCTGTGGCATGACAGAGGAGCGTGTATAAATGACTGGCATGACAGAATAGCGTGCATAAATGACATCACATTAGCGCTATCAGGTGCGGAAACAATCTCCAAAGGACGAGCTTGGCTATCTGCATCATTGGGCGGGAAGCTTTGCGGGCAGCATAACCCGTAATGAGCCCCAGATTGAAATGTCCCTACAGTGCACTCAATGGTCGGACGTATTTAGTTTTCGTGGAACGGAAGATGAAATGATAAGGTGCCCTGCTGCGACTTTGAACAGTCCAGTGGTACATTTGACCTGCTGTGCAATGGGAGTGGCGGTTCGTCCCGGAGGAGGCGTCGAGCTATCATTGGCTCAGCTGGTGTTGAGCGCGGTCGTGTCCCCTGTTCGTCTCCGTCCCTGGGTCCCATCCAACATGGCGGCACTTCATGCGTTACGTGCCGGAATGACTGCGCAACGAGTAGGCTATGATTCCCCATCCATTTATTCCAACGCCCTCGCCGATCAAAGCCGCCCGCCACGCGTTCCTGCATGTTGATGACGATGATACCTGGAACATGGAACTCCCCTCACTCGGTCCTCACGTGCACGCACGTCCAAGTGTCGCACACCACTTGTGGCACAACGTCAGGCGCGCGCGCCAACTCGCCGCTCCACCTGCACCGACGAGCTCCGGACCTGCCCCCGCCCCGACCCGCCTTTGTCCACAGGTGGCGCCTGTCGGGCGTGCCGATTAGACGCGTGCGCGTACCGGGAGCACGACGCGTGTATGGGTCACCACGTGTTGGATGGAGGCTGAGCGTGCGCCTGAACCAGACCCACCTCTGCGAAAGAGGCAATAGCCCACCGCGCCGAAACACAGCGGCACGACGTAATAGCGTATGATGTCGTAATGACGTAAGCGTCGCCGGACATTTGGCCAATAACGGCAACGACGGTAACTGGCGGTGCGCGCACCCCCACACAGACATCGCCCGCCGTCGCCAGCTGATGATGACGCGAACGTCACGGTGACGTCACGGTGTTGATCGGTCGTCCCCGCGTTGAGGCGAGATCTCATTTTCCGTTCCGTGCATACCTGCGGCAGCCTCACATCGGCGCGCAGTCGAACGTTTCTGTGCCGACGTCGCGCCCGCCATCAGCAGAAGCCTGCGGTGACGTCACACGTGACGGCACTGGTACTGACGTCACAAGTGGCACAGCCGTCGGTGTTGGGACCCCTGCGTCAGCAGCGGGCGCCCACTCCGCCGTCGGCAGCTTTGTCGCGACTGCAGCCGCTCTGATGGGCCGCCACTCAGCGGCGGCAGAGTCGTCCAGCTTAAGTGGCTCTGCTCTTACTGGAAGTCATTCGCGCCCTCGCAACAATTGCAACTGATGGCGGCAGCGCGGTTTTATGACGTCAGTGAGAAATGGCCTGAACCCGCTGGACTCCTCCGCACGAGGGAACGAGTCGCAGGAGTGACCGGTCGTATCCTAATGGTCATGCGACGCCCACCGTCTCGTCGGCGTTGGGATGCGACCGGTCACAGATGCAGCACTTAAGAGTTCAGCCACACCTTGTCTGCAGTAAATTCAACGCTCCAAAACGACATCAAAAGTGGCCGTGCCCCGCTACCGCTGTTACGTTGTTAGCTGTTACGCTGTTACCATAAGCTAATCCACCTCCCCTCAGGAGTGAAGAGCGAATGTAAAGCGTGCATGACACTGGCGAGGCTGTGTGACATGGCACGGCCCTCCCACACCGCTGTGTGGGGTCAGGTCCAAGCCACGCCGTGCCAGCCCTGGGCCACAACGGCGGATACGTTTCGGTCCGGAAGCTCACCAGCCGCTGCTGCGGTGCGTTTATCGCTCTCACCGAGCCGCATGAATTAGCGGGCCTGCAACGAAAAACCACCGGCGTGCAATTAGCGACATCCATTGACGGCTTACGGCCGGCAGTTGGTGGGATTTAACACACTGGCTTTTGACCGCGAAAGCCAAGCCGGGTCTTCTTTCAATTCTGCGGTCCCATTGCGTTCCAAGTCATGCGGAGGTCGCGCCGGTCGAGCGGCACTTCCTGGCACCGCGGAGCGCTGCCATTCGCTGGCTCGATGCCTGTCCTGTGGCTCTTGTGTTGTTGATGCTTTACCGCCACTTCTAAGTGGCTCACTCTCCGACCGTGATGCTGCGAATTGGAATACGGGAGACATTTCAATACGAGACAATACGGGAGAGAGGGAGATGGGAGGAAGTGTGTCCAACCGTAACGTGCAGCCATGGCCTCCACTCAGCAGCGTGGCCAAGGGGGAGCTTTGGCGGCCTTGCGTTCTTTCCTGGCGGTGGTGGGGACTCCCGGGGCTGAAGACTGCAGCGCGTTTTGATAGTTAACAATGCCCCTAGGACTTTTAAATCCAAAGAAAGGCTTCCGATGCATCGATATAGGATCCCGCGCCCAGAAATGCACTCGTAATCCTAAATCCAAAAAGTCTCACGTGGCGACGAAGAGGGGCTCCTACATTTAAAGGGCTCGATGTGCCCCCCCCCCCCCTGAACGAAATCCTAGCTACGCCACTGCTGCCAGCAATTGCAGGTTTTGGTGCCGACTTACATAGATCTTCCAAGACATTGATAAATAGCCAGGAGGTGTGTGCGTCACGCGCGCGCGACGAGATGGGGTCCATGGCTGCAGGCGTGCAACACGTATTCAAAGTCACACCTGGCAGATGGCTTCACAACTCCACCGAGCCGTCACTCAAGCACAGTCGCCCGTTACCCCGGCGACGAACTCGAAACAGTGCGGCGGCCTGCCTCTCCTCGCGGCACTTAATGCGTCGCATTTTGCGTCGTGCCTGACCGTACTGCAGTTGCCTCTGCGAACGTCGTGAGGCCGCCTCTAGCGTGGCGACTGCTTCCAATACACCAAAATCGCATTTTGAGCGGAATCTATCCCCGCCTCACAGGAGCGCGAAATGCGTCCGAGCGAAATGAGCAGTATGCTGCAGCGGGGAGAGGGCCAGCCCACCTGTGTGGGCCGGCGGATCGATGCGTGGATCGACAGCATGCACCGCGGCGCGACGGCCCTGACCTTACCTTGCTGAATCACCCACGTGGATAGGTTCGCTATCAATGCAACTACACTCGCGGGATACGACATGTTAACAGCGTATCACAAATGTACATCAAAATTATCATGAGTTATCATGGCAAAGCGTGCACGCACGGATCTCAGGATCGACAGACTGCTGCTCTCTGTGCTCGACAACCTTGAGGCCCTTTCCAGCCTCCCAGCAATTCATTTCCTGGGCAGGTTTCACTGCAGTGCGTAATCAGTGAATTGTACGATTCTAACATTTGTGGTGCTGCTGCGCAATACTGTGAAACGCATCCACCCACGTGTAAATAAAATTTGCTCGAGCGAAATCAATAGGTCTTGCACTCCCATCCTCACTCCGCCCCCCCCCCCCCCCCCTCCTCCACTTTTGAGAGCTCTGCCGAATGACCCCTTGGAGCTTACAATTGGCGCTTGTCACCATCCCACCAAAGCCTCTGACGAAACTAGTTGATTGAAGGACGGCGAAGTACACACGACGCAGGAAAACCCGATTTACGATTCAGCATTGACAGCGGCCATCCAACTCCGCGCCGCGTTGATCTGTCTGGCGCAGCATCTCCCGTTCCCAAGGCGACGGAAATCATTCTCAGCGCGCGAGCAGCGTCGATTATCTGCGTTGGCGCCGCGTCGCCGTCGACTGGGGCGAGTCGGTCGCCCGTCCCCCCGATGATTAATCGGTGCGGAACCGCCGGATTACGGGCGGAACGAGCGGCGGACAGCTGGGGACGGGCATCGATCGCACTTGCCGCCGGCCGCGCACACGGCGCCTGGGTTGGGGCGCCGTGCGGTGCTGAGGCACTGGAGCGGCGCGTCCTCTCTTGCTCCAACAGGTCAACGCGCTCTTCGCCTGTCTCTGACCCGGGCTCGGACTACGGCTCCGACGCGGGCCCGGCCTTCGACTTCCGCTGTTTGAAGAGCTGAGAGCGGCGACAAGCGTCGTGAGGGGACGGAAATCGCGCGCGCGCCGCGCTCGCGGAGCCGCGTCGCGTCGCGCCGCGTCCCCGCGCGGCGTCGGCTCCAGCCGGCGCGCCGTCGCCGCCGCGGGCTATAAATACCCGTCGGTGCCGGCGAAGAGGGGGAGGAGGCGCCACGCCGCGGTCGACGGCCGCCCGACGCTGGCGGCGCGGTGTCACGTGACGGGGACGGCGCGCCGCGCCGCCGGCCGCCGCCACTGACCTTTGGTGAGCGTTAGCACGGCCGGCCCAGTGCGCCGACGGAGCTGCGTCGGGATCGACGCGAGGGGTGACGCCCGCAGCGGGTCGGTGTGGTGGTGCGAGTGTAGCCCCGGTGGAATGTGCGCGTTGTGAGCGAGCCGCGCGCTGGGAGTCGACGCCCTGGGACCGTCTCTGATGAGGTGGGTGGCGGACCGCCGGGCGGTGCGGCGCTGCCGCCGCCCGGTGATGGGCTGCGGTTTGTTTTGCTTCACGGACGTGTTGTCAGAACTGCGCTAGAGTTCCCCGAATGTGCCCACGTTTTCAGTTCAATGCACGAGTCATCAAGCTGTGCTCATCTGCGTTTTCATCGAGCACGGGCGATCGTTCAGGCGTTCGTAGTTTCACCTTCGGGATCCGGTATGTGTTCGGCACCGTCGTCACGTCGGCCTTTGTGCCCCCTCGGACTGCTGCGGAGGGCTGTGCTCTGCGTCACACTCTCGAGCCTTGCGCCTCTGCTTCAGAGATGGCGCTGGTGCTGCTCCCCTGTGACCTCCCGACGTGGGCCACTGTACAGCGGCACCTGGCCCGGGCCAAGGACGCCCACAACGCCGAACAGCTGATCGATGTCATGCACAAGCTGCACAACCTGTGCAAGTAAGGGCTAAGCTTGTTCATGCGTGTGTCTCATTGGCGTTTTTGGGGACGAGAAAGAGATTCTGGCCGTCAAAAAGGCTCGCGGTTCTAGATTGGGGATAATATTTTAATGCCTAAAAACAATGCGTCATTCCCTGCCATCGCATGTACCTTAAAGCAGCGCTCCTGTCTCTGCTAATACAGGTACTTTGAAGCAGTGCGCCAGTCCCTGCCAATGCATGTTCCTTAAGCAGTGATCCCATGTCAATGCATGTATTGGTAGTTTACGCAAGCACAACCGACGTTAACTGTTTGAACGTTGTCTGTAAAGCATGTATGGATAGACACGCGCGGTAAAAAAAAAACAGCTCATGGAGGCCCAAGCCCCGATTCTTCGAAGTGTACGTATTATTCTCGTCGCGAAATATCGGGCCGACGTACAGCGAATCTTTGTCAACTAATCTGGCAGCTCTATAATCTGACGCGCGCGGGCAGATAGCAGCGATAACCTGTACCTAAACGAATGATGGTTCGCATCGATTTTCTTTTTACACAGATTCTGCTCAGGAGCTGGTGTCATATAAGATCGGTGTAATTGCTGCCCATTAGTTGAGTTACTACGCGGCATTATCTTGTTCTGGGCTGAACTGGCCGGCAGCACGGCTGCTAACCTGAAGCAATTCATGCCCTGTTTCCGGACAACTTTCGAACGGCATGCATGAACTTCATAGTTCTGGCCCAAACGGGCAAATGCCAGGAGTCCCAAAGGAGCGCTCGCTGTGGGTCACGGTATTTCTGAACACCGACTTCAATAATAAACTCCAGGCCTGCTCGGTTCAATAGAGGGTGCTGCATGTGTCTGCTCGCCGCTGTATTTACAGAACAAAGCTAGTGAGGCTCTTGGCGGGTGTCAACCAGGTTGATTGGACACACGGCCGGTGACATGTTCCGCCGCTTTAAGTGGAGTTGTTTGAGTCGTCGGTTATGTGTCAGCTCGTCTCTGTCTCTCATGAAATAGAGCCAGTTTACACATGGTATGTTGGGTGTGCGTTGTGTTAACACCCAGTCAAACACATGTTAAAGCGAACGGAGGGACAGACGTTACAGCTGTTGGCGTTTGTCCGTTGTAGAATGTGCATTTTAAGCACCGTTCTGCGCTGTTTTTTAAACTCGATGCTGCAAGAATTCTGCAACTTAAAACTTAGCTGGGTCATATCTCGTATTTTGTATCCTGAATCAGGTCATTTAGTCAAGGTAGGTAAAATGTGCCAAATCAAGAAATGTTGATGGAGTAAGTGTTGACGTGATATGGAAAGTTTCCAGGGCATGGGGAACTTTGCATACATGGGTAGGGCTCAGGCTCCCTAATATGCATCAGCTTTAACATGAGCCTGTCGGTCCTGTGCGAAATGGAGTTATCCCTCAGCCCAATGTATCACTCCCCCTAATAATTCCGCAAAGCTACCGCCTTCTATCAAGTGCTGTACGGTGCCGTTGTTAACGTTCACCAAAACACACACCGTTCTAATAATAAAGGGGTCGGTGTGGGCACACTATTCTTGCCCAAATGGTTTGGTCCGAGTCTTCAAATCAAGCTCTGTATCGATTTCAGTTACAGCTAACCGATAAAGTTTTTCAAGGTCTGACTCGACGCTGTTTTTCCGGCCGGCGCCAGCGTCTCCACTCTCGTGGATAGCAGGATAGCAGAGGGCGTGGGAGGGCATCAAGAGTGGCGAGCAGACATAAGCATCACTAACATAATTAAAAAGATTCATGTTTTACGGCCACAAGTGCAACAATGAGGGCTGGACCCCCCACTCCCACCCCCACCACTCACCAACCCACCCTCCTTAGGCTCGCATTTTTGTAATTTTTCACCCTAGATTTTCTCCTGATGAAGAAAAATCCTCGTGATGCTTTCTCATTGAGCTCCGTTTCCCTCCCGCCGCTAACCAAATGCTGGCTGTACCTCTTCACGGGGTTAAAAGGGTGCGAACATACCGTGAAGAATGCCTTTATGTTTCATGATGTCCATGACACCGACCAGGAATTCGCAGCCCAGTCGCCTCCTCCACTGGTATGTACACCATCCAATGCTACGGATGATGTATCCGTAACCGACGTTCCACACGCAGCGAACGAGCATGTGTTTGCATCGCTGTCCAAACAAACGTGCCATTGGGCGGACAGTTCAAAGGAGGTTGTTCTGCTCCGCTTACCGCGATGTTCTCACTCAACTGTTGCACTGATCTTCCCGACCTGTTCTCAACATCCAGGGCATGACCGCATGACAGTCTCCTCCGGTCACGATAATGCCTGTCGGCTGCTCGCTGCACAACAGCTCTTTTGAGTGTTTTCATAACCAACATCGGCATGCGTTGACGGTGAGCGTGATCTACGCTCATGGGTGCCTGGCAACTTTGTTATCATTGAATTGCCTCGGTGAACAAGAGATTAAGAGCCTCCAGCCACTAAGTCAGCAGCTCTCTTCAGAGGTGATTTCGACGCGACAGTACTCTCGGCGTGACGGTCTTGCGACATCGTTCGGCTCCTGAGCAGCACTGTACAGTGAATACGCGTGGCCACCGTCCCACAGAATGGTCAGAACCATCAAACGTTACCCATACCGATGCCCAGCATGTCCATGCGTACTGTTACGCAAAGCCGAAGGCCATGGTCCCTATCCACTTTCAAGCGTTTAACGACACAGGTGCAGTGAGCATACGTCGCCACCACCCTGCAGAGCGGAACTTTGAAACGAACATGGAAACAATGCAACGACTATGAAATATGGAGCGAGGCTCGCGCGGGCTGTCCACCCCGTGACCCGTCGGTCCACTGCGTCACGCCGCCGCTCCCAGTCGTGGGGCTCGAACGTTAAACGCCGATTGGTTTGGGTCGGTCTTAAAGTGGCCTCTCGAGCAGGCGTTCTCTGGTCGCCGCCGCCCGCTCCCCGGCTGCAAACACTCCAGTTCCACCGCCGCTGTGTACCTCACGGAAGAGGTGGAGTCCTGGTGGAGCCGCACCACTTTAATGTCGGACGTAGTGGATGTGCGTTTTTGAAATCCGGGTTGCATCAGCCAAAATGACACGGCTATGACTTGCGGATTCAACCACCAGAATAGTAGCGCCGCGGGCAGGCAAGGTACGTGCGGGGCTTTTACAGTTGAAAGTTGAGGAGGGCACGACAGCCGTGGTCACTCCCCTCTCCCCAGTCCCTAGAGGTCCCCTCCCCTCCCCGCCCTAACCCCGCCGGCGGCCACCAGTCACAGCACCACGCGGCACCCGCCTCTTTTCAGCCGCGGCGTTTGTGGAACTAACGCTGCCGAGTCGACATATAATTGCAGTAAAAACAGTCCTTGTCTGTGCACGACGGGGGCGGCACGGCCGGTTTTTCTGACCCGGGCTCGCGTGCGGCACCGCCTCACGCTCCTCAGTAATTAATGCGCATTTTGACTCATTATCGACGGAGACATTGTCGGTGCGCTCCTCGAGCCAGTTTTTGGTGGGCCTAGTCTGGACAGAACATCAACTGTGGCGCCTCGCCAGCGCCGTTCTGAAGCCGAACACGCTTGCTGGCGTCCGCGGTCGCCAGTGGATGCCAGGGCGGCCGTGAGGTCGCCCGGCGGTCGCCAGTGGGCGCCGGAATGGCCGAGAGGTCGCCCGGCAGTCGCCAGTGGGCGCCGGAATGGTCGAGAGGACGCCCGGCAGCCGCCAGTGCCTGCCGGAGCGGTCGAGAGGTCGCCCGGCAGTCGCCAGTGGCTGCCGGAGCGGTCGAGAGGTCGCCCGGCAGTCGCCAGTGGCTAACGGAGCGGTCGAGAGGTCGCCCGGCAGTCGCCAGTGGCTACCAGAGCGGTCGAGAGGTCGTCCGGCAGTCGCCAGTGGGCGCCGGAGCGGTCGAGAGGTCGCCCGTCAGTCGCCAGTGGCTGTCGGAGCGGCCGAGAGGGGCGTGGCGCAGCCGCGTCTGGGATTTGTTTCCTGTCGTGCACCAGCATGGGACAAGCGTTGAATTTCATAGACCTGGAGCGCTTACACGTTTGGTTTGGAGATACCAACTATGGTCTCGATGGTGCATGTAGTCGAGAATGATACCATTTGGACAGTATATCGCGAAAACCATTGGGCAGCGTGGCGTTGTGGGGTTTGTTGTTATAACCCTATGGTTATTTAGTGTCCTTTACTTACTTTTGGCGGGTTGTATGATTATTGGCATTCATTTTGTTCAGCTTGTTCGACGTCGACATCATTCCTGCTGGTTGTCCATAAACACGACAAAACATTAGGCCTGCGTCCAAGCCTAAAGCCATGACTTTTCGCATACGATGGTTGGCGAGCGTTTAGCCCAGTGCATCACACCGATGCCCGTGCGCAGCATTGTCAGTCAAAAGCATAAGGGCACCACCTCATTCGGACACCGCGCAGCATCACTCGTGGTATACCAAGGTGGTACACCGCGCATTACTTCACCATTCCTGCCCATACGCCCGCAACGACATGACACAATATCCCCTCATGCGGGTGTCTGTTCGGGCTTGCCATGGAGCTGACGGTGGCGACATGACACAATATGCCCTCATGCGTGTGTCTGTCCGGGCTTGCCATGCAGCTGGCGGTGGCGACATGACACAATATGCCCTCATGCGTGTGTCTGTCCGGCTTGCCATGCAGCCCGGTGGCAGACATGACCAGTATGCCCTCATGCGTGTGTCTGTCCGGGCTTGCCATGCAGCCGACGGTGGCGACATGACACAATATGCCCTCATGCGTGTGTCTGTCCGGGCTTGCCATGCAGCTGACGGTGGCGACATGACCCAGTATGCCCTCATGCGTGTGTCTGTCCGGGCTTGCCATGCAGCTGACGGTGGCGACATGACACAATATGCCCTCATGCGGGTGTCTGTCCGGGCTTGCCATGCAGCTGACGGTGGCAACATGACACAATATGCCCTCATGCGTGTGTCTGTCCGGGCTTGCCATGCAGCCGACGGTGGCAACATGACACAATATGCCCTCATGCGTGTGTCTGTCCGGGCTTGCCATGCAGCTGACGGTGGCGACATGACACAGTATGCCCTCATGCGTGTGTCTGTCCGGGCTTGCCATGCAGCCGACGGTGGCAACATGACACAATATGCCCTCATGCGTGTGTCTGTCCGGGCTTGCCATGCAGCCGACGGTGGCAACATGACACAATATGCCCTCATGCGTGTGTCTGTCCGGGCTTGCCATGCAGCCGACGGTGGCAACATGACACAATATGCCCTCATGCGTGTGTCTGTCCGGGCTTGCCATGCAGCTGACGGCCTGATCTAGAGGTCATCACTGTGAGATGTGGTACGTCTGTCCGGGAGGAGTGAATCTAAACGTCCAGGATCGGCGGCACGTGCTCTACCGTAGACTTTACCCGGATTGTGGACACTGCATTTGTCGCTACCGATTTATTCAATGCCGTGCGAATGACTTCGTGAGATGACCGGTGAGGCATCCAAGCAACCCGCTTTTATCCCAGCATACGATGCAATATAACAATTACCGTGATGGTATTGCCGTGCCCATATTCTTGTTTTACATATAATGTTGTTTTACGACACATATTGTCTTATTTCATGTGAGGTAGCTTATCTTTATCAGCCAATGAGCCCAATGATGGAAGAGTTTTAATCGGCACAAGGCATCAGACGACTACTTCTCGTGAATGTGCTTCAAGATGCGAACAGCATAGATCAACACGTAGGCGCAATATGTGTTGCTCGAGGCCGCATTCAGAGATGAGAAGCTACAGCGTCAGACGACGCGTCACCCCGTGCCCCACTGACCCGCGCCGAAAACGAGACAAGTCAGCTGGCCATCCGCAGCCAACGTCAACACGGCAGCATTTTAGAGTCGTCCTTGGCGCTCTCATGGCCGTTCAGCCGCCAGACGTGTTGCAAGTCGTGTCTCGATGTCAAGATACGCCAAATTTATTTGTGGCTTTGGGACGTTTTAGCACAAGTGCGCTCCTATGCCTGTGAAGATCTTATCCTCTCCCGGCCGCCGCAAGATGTTTTGTATTACGGGACCCTCCAGCTGTATCAGCGGCCTGAGCGAAAGCGTCGAAGTGTCAGTACGAATCATTCGTGCGGTGGCAGTTACGCAAAGCTTGCTCCCTAATTAGAGCAAAGTCGTGATAGCATCAGCTCCACGATCTGAAATGTCTCAAATGTACTATTACTCAAGGCCTAGGGACTTTTACCATCTTTGCTGTATCACCTACATATGGTGTATGGTCCCGTATATGGTGTCTCGTTATTCCAAGGAATGGTGGCTGCTTTCTAATGAGCATGTCATAACGTGCCGGTGCCTTCTTGAAGCTGGTTGATAGCCATACCTTGGTGCCCGTGCCCTCCGATATGACTATATATTGTCCTGTGCGTGAATTCGTTTTATGAACATAGCCAGTGTGTGCCGCGAAATTTGTGAGGGGCGATAAGTCATCACCGTCCGATTACACTTCAATTGTTTGCGTGAACGGAACCATTTGGAAGCGCGGGATGCGCCAATCACGGCGCACCCGTGACGTTGTCCTCGGATACGCCTGTGACCGTTGCGCGGGGAACGCTCACGCTCATGGACGCAAAGCAACTGAAGCGCCGCTGCACGCCGCGCGGCGCCGTTCCAGTTGCAGGCAAATGAGACTACTGAACAGTGCACAGGACTTGCGGGTTAATTGTCATTCGAAATGGCTTTGACCTCGGCTTGTATGTCTCATGACCCGCCGTTAAGCCGACGCTGAAAGCAGGACCGTTGGGTTCACTGCGCAGTGGCGGCGGCGGTGAGGTCGTGGGCAGCTGGCGTCGGCACGGAGCGGCCGGAAGTAGGTCAGAGCGGCGGCCTTCCCGATCTATGGCGAATGACGAATGATAAGACATTAAGGTGCAGGCGAGATGACACCCTGAATGCATCCGAGGGTAATGGGAAAATGTCGGGATAAAACTGACGGTTATATTTTTGACAGTGCAACATAATTTCTGAATTTGTAAGTGGATGCTCACCGTGACGCGCGCACCGAAACACGCCTCTGCACGCCTGCCATGCTCGAACCGTTTGTGTCCTATGGACTCTGTGGCCGACTAACTCGGCGCGCCGCGGTTCGAAGACGTGATGTTCCGCTGTAACTAACCGCTGCATCGTGACTGGCTAATTTGCCTGCGTTGCTCCTTTCAGCGTCGGCCTTGACCCCAGCGACGACCCGGCGGACCCGAGTCGGTTTGACGGGCTGCAGCTGTACATCAGTCAGCTGGCGCCGGCGGAGCGTACCAAGCTCTTCCGCAGCACGCTGCCGTGCATGGTCAACTACGCGCTCAAGCTGAGGATCCTCAAGCCGCCCGAGGGGCTTCAATACAGCCTCCAGCAGCAAGGTGGGCACGGACGCCCCGTTCTGCGCGCGCGACGTTGCTCATACGCCGCGCGCCGGCCGGCACGTCTTCCCCTCTCTAATCAGGCTCATTAATATGTCCCCGGCGCGTGGGACGCGGCCCGCCCTGGAAACGATCGGTCGACACGGAGGAGGTCGTGGTGCTGACCTCTATCCCGGATGTGACATCACCGCTGGCCAGGATGGCCCCTTGATCGACAGTCGGTGCGCAGATAAAGCGGGTGAAACTCGGTCGCCGGAGGGGCGCGGCTGTCATCTGGCCCGGCCGAGCCGCCGCCGATGCCGATGCTTCATTGACCTTGACCTGGCCAGTGCACGGCTGCTGCGGCCGGGTTCAGTGCGCAAACACTTCGTCATGGTGTAATGCTGTCGCATGAATGTGTGACAGGACATGATGTTCCTGGGCGCACTGGATTTTATTCGGCTGATTTGCTTCGTTCAAGACAGCCTAATGTTGAGGGTAGGCTCAGCTGTGGGCAAGGAACTTGTGTGCGTTCTACATAATAACGGTGCATAGTTTGAAGAGCGTCTTAAGTAGTATCTTAAGACTAGACTAGACTAAGACTACGGTATTTCAAAATGTCTTGACTCAAAGATGTCTCGCATGCTTCTGTACCTTAGAAATGGCTGTCTAAAACCGATAAGAAAGTGCAGGGCGGCCGGACGGGCTCTTCTGTTTGACTTAACAGCAAACAGATCATGTCAAGCCTCTGAGTTCTCTCGTTTTGAAACGACCAGATCCAGGCCCTTCCGCCCTGGCTCGACCGAAAGATCCCGATCTGAGCAGGTCTCACCGCTTCCTGGAAGGCCCACACCCGAGCGGAATGGAAAGAGTTGTGTGTGGGCGCAAGGGCGCTCCAGTTAATGTCCTTTCCGAGGACGGGTAGGCGGGACAGCCTGGAAATCCAATTAGAACAAATTGACGTACATTGGTGAACACCTTGGGCGGGACACGACAAGCACGTGTTTACCTATCACCTAATCTGTTCAACTCCAGTTCTAGGAATTCGTTCTGGAGATCACCGCACTACTTCACGCTGAGTGCATGAAAAAAGCTTTGGGGAGCTCTTTGGGCCACAGGATATTTGCTTCTTTGTTTTTTGACTTTTTGGTTTGTTTTTTGCGGGAGCCATGAGCTATTTAGACCACATGTATTTGGGGTCACATGTATTTATACCCACCTTAACAGCACTTTGGGCCGGACCTAGATGTGACATCAGAAACGCCATAAAGTCCAGGCATGTCTTCAGTGTTCAAATACATCAAGTGCAGACGAGGCATTCGTCTGGAGTGAGATAAAACGTGCTCTCCGCTTGTATATCAGTGAATAGTACTTCAGTTAAAATGCAACGATAAGATTTCTCGCATTGTCGCGTTATGCACCGTGCTTCAACGCCCTTCCTTGTGTTATGGACCTTGTGTTATGGACCTTGTGTTATGGACCTTGTATTATGGACCTTGTGTTATGGACCTTGTGTTATGGACCGTCTTTGCATGCTCTTGCAAATCCTCTCAACAAAGGTGCCGGTTTGATTCCAAATATTTGGAATTAAAAAAGTACCAGAGTCCATGTTGGAAATTGGGCAGACAGGGAAAGCTCTTCTTTTTTTTGCTCTTTTGGATAGTGGATATCATCGTATTGTGTCGCAAATTGATCGACATCTCGCCTCAGTTAATGCTGTTCGTTTTCAAAATCATTTGATTCTGGATAATTGACAGGCTGATGAAAAAGCACACAAGTACTTCTTAATTAGTACACAATGCTTCTTAAAACAGAAAAAAGCAGTACTTGAAAACAGTACAGTAAAAAGTACACAATACTTTAAAAAAAGACAAAATGAAAAGAAAGCCCTCATCGCGTTTACAACTACATATTCCTTGGGATTTGTTATTTATAAATTGTGATGGAAACGCGAACACTGATTTTTCCCACGTGCGCAGCCCGCGCCAGTTTTGAGTTGCCGTTTTACGGCTACCGTTTTTGTCATCACATGTTGATTTTGCTAGATCGACCTGAAATGCTCGCGCAAATGGTTTAGCCGTTTATTATTGTTGAATGGGGTAGTGTGGGAAGGTAAAAAATAGTACGTTAAAAGCCTTTTACACATATAAAACATTTTAAATGATTGATCGCACTGGTTTCGCAAGATAAGGAAGAGGAACCGCGCAAGTGTTACAAGTGTAAGCAAATTATGCTTACAGAAAACCATAATTGCATAATACTGTTGCTCACCAGTATGGACCGTCAGCGCGCAGCACTGAGCGAAAACTGCAGTTCTGCCTGTCCACCACGTTGCCGTTGTTGAATTTAGAATTAAGCTTAGCGGGCATCGATGTGAAGGACTTCTGTCCCAACGACAGCATAGGATACCTTAACACGCGCTCGGGTGAGGGGCCGATTTGAACTCCCCCCCCCCCCCCACCCGAAGGTGCGGCCAAATTTTGCATAGCTGTAGACAATTGTATAGCGGATCGTTTGGTATAAAAAAATTGAAGTTGCCTTGTAAGGTCACTGAGCTTCGGCAGGTCAAAGCCAAAACCTGGATTCAGCGAAGTTAATTTCTAGGGAATCGTTGAGTCTGATGCAGGAACGGAGTGTTAGACGATGCCATACATTTGTGAGATGCCTTCTTAGGCAACTCAACAAATGAATGGAAAAAAATTCATTGACCTGGGGTCACGCATGAAGTTCAGACCAAGGTTGAAACCGGCGTGTTTTATTATTCCAGGGCTTGATGTATAAGGGAACTTAATTGTGCTCATTTCGAATTTACTGATAACAGGAACCGCATTAGACATCTTCCAATGGACTTCTTGTAGGTCAGAATAGGTCACTAGCCTAAAATGGCTCTGGTCAGCACTTGGTTTTTAGGAATACACTGCCTACCGTAATCTCTATCGCTTATTCAAATGCAAAACTCAGAGCAGGTCTTCTATAATTTTGTTACCGTGACTTTCGTAAGGTCAAAAAGGTTATTGACCTTAAATGAGCATGCGTCATTTTGCTTAGAACAGGCATCTAGGTTCTGAGGGCACTTTGGGTACTATATTGAGTTTGACCTTGTTTGACCTTAATTGGCCCAAGGGTCATGACCTAGGAGCCTCTAAATTTGACCTACGTGAGTTCACGTGCAGGCCAGTACAGCCTCCTGTGAACTTAGTGTATCTAGCTCTCTTCGTTCCTGAGATCTCGGGAGGTTAACTGACCCGCACCCGAGCGCTCACCGCCTGGCCAAGTTGTTGTGGTCGAGCTAAGTGGGCATTGATTTGCATGTCTTCAGGGGAGCCTGCGATACTCATCACGATCCGTTATCACTCTCACTGTACCAACTAAGCCACCATCGTCGAGCTTAGTAATAGTCAAGCTTAGCGGATATCGATGCAGATTTTGAATATATTCATGAGAGCCTGTGATGCACATTGCTTACACTCGGCCATTTTCTTTTTCCATTCGATTCGAGAGGGAGAATGCAGCGACGCGCGCAGTGAATGGGGTCGCGGGTTCTATGTAGTTGTTATGTGATGTTTTGAAAATGGAAAATTTAGAACAGTCTGTAGTACCTCAGTACCGTTCGGTCTTCACGCTCTGTACCTACCCCCTCTCAAATTGCATCGCATTAGAAGGAAGAACTGCACCGTTTAACTCTCTCTGGGTCGGGAATACAAACACGAAATCTGCGTAAACTTACGTGCAGAAAACGGATAATGACATGGCTTAAGCACGAGAATGTGCTGTATTTTGCCTACAGTCATCCCCTGCTAACAGATAACGCAGCACATCATGTGCTCATTTGCTGATTGCTTATTAGGTACGTTAGTTATATCCGCCGAAAGCCTAGTCATCAATAGCAATTTGTCGGTTGTTAAACGACGGGCGTCGATGACGTAGTCATTACTATGGCAATATTTCATGCGAATCTCGTAGGAGGAACCGGAGTGCAGGCGGTAGATTGACTGCGCCTGGAACGTGGTGGTTGAAGGCACAGTCAGCCGACCACCACGACGTCGACCGTCGATTTTTATCACCACGAGGACATGGTGATCCTCGTCATCATTATGACCTGCTCATTGCAATCGCTAAACACGCCAATAACTGCTCGTCTTCACCGACAACGCTGCACTGTCCATATGTCGTCCACTTCCGTTGCCTGCACGGCGGCCATCTCTGAGCACGGCTGACCCAGAAGCCGTGCGCGGCCCCGGCTCCGTGCGCGGCTCCCGACTCCGCTGGCGCGCGCTGACCCCAGCGTGCCGGGCCGTCCGCCGCGGCGGCCGCGCCGACCGCACGGGTCGCCGGCCGACCGCACGGATCGCCGCCCGGCTCCCAGCGGCGCATCGCTGCCGCTGGACCGGCCAACTGCCAGCCGGCACGCTACCAGCCCCGCATCTCGGGCCGCCGCGCACTGGACGGAACCACGTGACCGGTCCCGGACCGCGTCTGGGCGCTGCGGCCCGAGCGCCCGGGGCGATCGGCGGGGCGCGGTCTGCGACCCGGGAGGGCGCGCGCCGCCGGCGGGCGCCCGGCGGGAGCTCTGTGGTCATGACGGCTCGAATGGGGGCTCGGAGACCGCTCTGTGGTCATGACGGCTCGAATGGGGGCTCGGAGACCGCTCTGCGGTCGCGGCGGGTCGAGACTTGGATCGGAGGCCGTGTTGCGGTCGCCGTGGCGCCGTGTCGGCGAGTGGTCAGCACGATTTTCCGGCGCCTGGGCGCGGAAGGTGGCGACGGCGGTGGCCTGGTGCAGTGTCCCGCACCATGAACCGCCGGGGGGGGGGGGGGTGGAGGGGGGGGGGGTCGTCCTCACTTTGTGATTGGTCGACAACGGAATGCTAGAACTGCCAGAGAGAGAGAGAGATAGAAAGAGACGACGACGCACGCATTAACCCGCTCGGTTTTCTGCACTGGAAATATTTTGTAAGGCTGCTGAACTCCGGCGTCCACTCTGGAATGTCACTGCTTGGGTGGAACCACCGACGCGTCATCAGGCAGCGGATATGTCTTAATTCGCTGAGGAGGAATGGTCGTGTGACGCGAAGAAGAAGACTTCAGCTGAGCGGCCCCACGGCAGGCCGCAGACGATGATCAGCGTCTCGCTGACAAACAGCAGCACAAAAACAAACAGCCAACGAAGATACCGGCGTCTGCGTCTGTCTCGGAGCCTGCCGAACACGCACCCCTGCGCCAATTACCCGCAGGGAGCAGGCGGGGCGCGCGTCGGCGCGGGACCGGCTGGCGCGCTGCCACCGTCCCGACGGCGGCGACGCGCGACACGCCCGCGGGCGCGGCGATTGTGCCGCGCTGCGTGGTGGAGCCGGGCCAAGAGGAGAGTCCCCGGCGCCGGCGGTCAGCCGCCGCCCGCCCCGATGCTCGCCGGAGATAAGCGTGGCCTGCCGCCGGCCATTATCGGGTGGGAATGGCAGGTGCGCTGGGAGATGGCTCCCGGGGCTGGCTCACGTAGCGCTGCAGCTACCGGCCGTAATCGGGCCGCGGCATGAGATGGCGCTGGTCTACTAAATCGGGGCGGTTTTCATTCCTGACGTGCTGACGCATGCAGAACGGACTTGACGGGCGGCGCTGTGGTCGTCGTCAGGGCCGACTATCGGGCGCAAGGCGTGGGTGGAAAGGTGATATTACTTTACTTGGAGCATCTCGCACTTGTCTGTACATGCTGGTCAGGCATCCTGAGTCCATCTAATGTACAAGATCCAGCGCCAGTTGAGTGGGTTAGTGGTTATCCTGAGTAGAGACAGTAATCCAGTAAAATCGCATTGATCCTCAGTTATTACTACGCATTACTACGCCCAGCAATCCCTTCAGTGACCTGTGATGCTATTAGTGGCGGCTGTAACCCATAGAACTGAACAGGGAAAGGAATCAAGGCACTCAAGATTTGCCCACATGGCTCAGTTGCGGACTAAAAATAAATCACTACGTTGTAGACGCATACTTCATAACATGGGTGGAGGGCTGCGTGGCCTGGCGCCTCGTGGATCTGGACGTGCCCACTTCCGAGCCCCTAACACAAGGGTGGACCACCCTCAGTAATGTATTACCCGTGCTTCGTACGTCGCCGTATCCGCGATTTATATTATAATCCGATGGGCTGTTCGGGAAGGATATGGCGAGTAATGGCACGATGATTCAGCTTGGCGTGGGCTTCGGCGGCGGCATAAGCCTCGTGGCGGCCTCAGACTCACGACGTTCGCCATCCTCAGTCGTTCTACCGCGCCCCCAGCGCGCGTGTGGCTGTCGGGGCTGGTCTGCCGGGAGGTCTGTCGTCGTGCGCGGCCAGCAGCCAGGTCAGCTGGCCAATGCCCGACGGGTTGCCAAGATTGTGCAAACGGCTAAATAAAGTGTCGCGCCGCTGAGAGTAGCGGTTGTAATGTAGCGCAAGAAAAACTGGCGACGTAGAGATGCTGCTTGAAAGTAGTGCGCCATGGGTTTCGGTCCGTCTTTTCAGTACGCAAACCGCGCATATTCGTAGCGGATGACTGCACGGAGGCCTCATTTCGTCCAGTTGCGCCGCGGGGCTATAATTACCTGACATCACGCAAGCATGTGGAAAAGAGCGCTAATCACCACATCAGTAACAGCTCGTCGTACACGAACCGCCCTCGCTGTGTTTACGGCCCGCCGCGCCAGCGGTCCTTACCGGCCCATCCAGCCGCGGCGTATGAAGCCGTCACCTCCGACCGCTCCCCTGGTGTTTTACGAGGCCTTCCTGGCCCAGCGTGGCGCACCGGGCCGGGCCGAGGAGCGCCGGCCCGCGGCGGGCAGGCCGGGCTCGTCCGGGGCGCGCCGCTGGCACGCCTGCGCACGGCTCGTAAACGGCGCACGGCCAAGCGGAGCAAGCGGGGGGCATCGGCGCCGTCCGAGGTTACCATCGGAGGTTACCAGGTCGGATCGCAACGGGGCTGTTCCCATGCCGAAGGCCCGCCTGTAGACGCAGATGAGTTTTGATCAAACGCTATTTGAAACCACGGTAAATGTTTGGCTTTGTCTTGGCTTCAGTAACCGGTTACACGAAGAATTGCAGTTCTACAGCCAATTGTACGTTGCACTTTTTTGGTGGTGCTGAAGGATTGTCCACAACGAACAGCTAAGCCTTGATAACGTCCTACGGCATGGACTTGGAACAGGCTTCAGTGGCTGATGCCACGAAGTAACTGCAGACTCCAGCTAGTGGGAAGCTGGGGTTCGGAATTCAAAAGGAAGTTGCACAATTGGTTACCGCTTGGCAGTTTCGCATGATCATGACACATGTGTTTACAGAAGTTTTGTGCATCTGCTGCCACACAAAAGTAGCCATGACAGATATGATTGTGTGGAACGCCACTTGTTTGTTTTACTTCACATTTATAAGCCCAAACACCGCAGTTTGCAGCTGCTTGTTTTGCAAAGCTGACCCATGGTGACGGAGGAGACACACTCGGCTAACACGCGGCCATTGGAGATGACTAATGGCGACACACTCGGCTAACACGCGGCCATTGGAGGTGACCAATAGCGACACACTCGGCTAGCACGCGGCCATTGGAGGTGACCATGGCGACACACTCGGCTGGCACGCGGCCGTTGAAGGTGACCAATGGCGACACACTCGGCTAGCACGCGGCCCTTGGAGGTGACCATGGTGACACACTCGGCTATCACGCGGCCATTGGAGGTGACCATGGTGACACACTCGGCTATCACGCGGCCATTGGAGGTGACCATGGCGACACACTCGGCTGGCACGCGGCCATTGAAGGTGACCAATGGCGACACACTCGGCTAGCACGCGGCCATTGGAGGTGACCATGGTGACACACTCGGCTAGCACGCGGCCATTGGAGGTGACCATGGCGACACACTCGGCTGGCACGCGGCCATTGAAGGTGACCAATGGTGACACACTCGGCTAGCACGGGGCCATTGGAGGTGACCAATGGTGACACACTCGGTTAGCACGCGGCCATTGGAGGTGACCATGGTGACACACTCGTCTGGCACGCGGCCATTGGAGGTGACCATGGTGACACACTCGGCTGGCACGCGGCCATTGGAGGTGACCATGGCGACACACTCGGCTGGCACGCGGCCATTGGAGGTGACCAATGGTGACACACTCGGCTAGCACGGGGCCATTGGAGGTGACCAATGGTGACACACTCGGTTAGCACGCGACCATTGGAGGTGACCATGGTGACACACTCGGCTGGCACGGGGCCATTGGAGGTGACCATGGTGACACACTCGGCTAGCACGGGGCCATTGGAGGTGACCAATGGTGACACACTCGGTTAGCACGCGGCCATTGGAGGTGACCATGGTGACACACTCGGCTAGCACGGGGCCATTGGAGGTGACCATGGTGACACACTCGGTTAGCACGCGGCCATTGGAGGTGACCATGGTGACACACTCGGCTAGCACGGGGCCATTGGAGGTGACCATGGTGACACACTCGGTTAGCACGCGGCCATTGGAGGTGACCATGGTGACACACTCGGCTAGCACGGGGCCATTGGAGGTGACCATGGCGACACACTCGGCTGTCACGTGGCCATCAGAAGGGACCAATGGTGACACACTCGGCTGACACGTGGTCATCGTCAGCTGAGGGTCGATGGTCTCGGATGGATGCAAGGTTCGGTGGTTCCGCCAGCCGGCTACAGTAACAGCGGCCGTTATTACTCCACACTGAGCGTCGGACGGCAGCCTTAAGTAACAGGATTGAGCTCATCTGCAGTCGGCGATGACGTGGCTAACGGGCGAGACGCTCAATTAAGAAGATATAGGGGTTAGTCACTCCTAATTATCACTCACTACTTCTCATAGTCTATTTTTGGTGCACGCCTGTCTTCAGCTGCATGCGCCTTAAGCGATGTGCGGAGTTTATTACGCTTTGATTCCCGTTGAACGCCTTCTTTCTATATTCTCATGATATGTCCTTACTCCCTGCTCCCGCTAACGCGCGATCGGGTGGGGGTCAAGTTGACCCTCCCCCCCGAAGATTTGTCCGGGATGGTTTCCGAATGGCGCGGCGTAGCCGCGCCAAATGTTGCATAGCTGTAAACAATTGAATAGCAGATCGTTTGAGAAAGGAAATTTAGATGTACGTCGTAAGTTAACTAACTTATGGTAGGTCAAGTCAGGCCATGGTTTCGGCGAAGTCAATTTCTAGGGAATCGTTCAATCTGATGCAACAATGGAGTGTTAGACGAAGCCATACATCTCTGAAATGCTTTCTTAGACAACACAACAGTTGAATGAGCAAGTTGCATTGACCTATGGTCAGGTATGAAGGTCAGACCAAGGTCAAAACCGATCTGTTTTATTACTGTAGTGGTTGCCGTACGGTGTAGTTTTTGGTGCTCATTTCGAATTTATTGATAGCGGGAACCGCATTCTGCATCTTCCATGGACTTTTTAGAGGTCATAATAGGTCGTTGACCTAAAATGACCCAGGTCAACATTTGGTTTTTAGGAGCATACTGCCTAGCGCAAACTTTGTCGCTTATTCAAATGCAAAACTCAGGGCAGTCTTGTATGATTTTGGTCACTATGACCTTTCAGAGTTCAAACAAGGCCACTGACCTTAAATGAGCATGCGACCTTTTGCTTAGAAACAGTTATCTAGGGTCTTGGGATACTTTGGGGAACAAACTGGAATTTGACCTTGTTTGACCTTATTTGGCCTGAAGGTCATTGCCTAGGAATCTCAAACTTTGATCTACGTGAGCCCACGTACAGGACGACATGCCCTGTGAATCTGGTGTCCCTAGCTCTCACAGTTCTTGACATCTCACGGGGAGGTTCAAATTGATCCCCCCCCCCCCCACCCCCACCCAAGCGAAGGGTATTCAGCCGGCCACCCTGGCTCGTGTTAAAGTAACCTTCGATCCCTGTTATAGATCTCCTCGATCGTTGACACACCGTGCCCTTAAATCTCTGGCAAAGTGTCCTTCCAGGGATTTGCCGCACTCCGCTGCGATGTCGAGCCCAAGATTCAACGCGCATTACTCTGATCTTCCCGTAGAGTCTACACAGAAGATAATGAAGTGCGCGAGGCAGACCGACCGCCCGCGGGCCGCCTCACGGCCATCACCCTGCGATGAGACGATAGCGGTGACTCCTCATCGGCCACCTGTCAGGATGAATTAGTTGATATTCGGGACGGTGGCTAGAGGGATGGGTGGCGTCTTATTTGAGAGCTGATAAAAAGACGGCGCTGCTCCACGTGTCTCTCCCGTCTGGCATGGGGAGGTGGTTCTGGTTACTTACAGCTTCGCGCCATCTGCACTATTTGCGTTGTTTATTTTATCTTTAAAGTACACATCCAAATGAGAGCACCTAATGTATTTGCATGTATTGCAAACTAACTGCGCTCCCCTACGAGGCATGTATTGGACGCAGGGGCGTCCCTTTATGCACTTTCAGGGTCCTGAGCCCCATCCCAATGCTGACACTAAAGCCTCCCCCCCCCCCCCCCCAATGTTCCCCTGATCCCCTCAATGTGTATGAGCAGAGGGACCACCGAGCCAAATAAATATAGAACAATGGGCTTTACTATTGGTTTGTTAAGTAGAAAGTACCTAAACATGCCACTGTCAGCGTCATGTATACTTTGCACAAAATAGTGTCATGTAGGTACTTCATGTTTTTGTTATGCTGGCTCCTTTATGCGTTAGACCACTCTTCAAATGTTTTAAAAGTTGTTTTCAAATGATAGTACCTGGATTAGGATAAAGAGCGATTTACTGCAATACGTGGCAGCTTTTAAACGTGCAGGGTGGCCCTGCTAAAAATTAACGCATGTTTTCGCTCAACAGGGGCTAGTGTATTTGTTGCATAATCGTGGCTGTGGTGTAAAACAACACGAGCAGCGATAGCGGTAGTCATCAGTGGTTCCTTCACTTAGATTTACTAATATATCTTGTCCGTGAATTACTCTTTGTGAAAAGCTCAATCTAAGCTATTCACAAAAAACAACTCTCGTTAACTTGAAATGGGAAATCATTCCGCACAGGAAAACAGTTTTGGTTTCAAACACCCCTCCGAATTTTTCCATCCCGTTCTCGGCTGCGATGTATCATCGTCGGTCTTTGACGACTGAACGCCCAGCGCCCAACCCATTGAGCCATCACCGGACGCTGTGACGCCTTTCGCAGCTTAATTACAATTAATGGCGCACTGTGGGTGTCATGGCCAATTAATGCAATGGGTGATGAAGCAATCTAGGGGTTCTACCGTAGACTCATTTCTGATTGGCTCCTGGGTACCTGCTACAACCCGGAAAGGCCTGAAACCAGGCAGTGTTGCCTGATATTTCGACTTTTAAGTCTTTGTTTAGTATAGACAGACTTGTTATCACGAGTACCTTAAAATTCGTTCGCTCGTACTCATCAAATAAAAGCTACGCATGTTCATCGTTGTAATCGGGTTTTAAAAGCGTCTCAACTGCATCGGTTATATGCACCGCAGCGCGTGTTCCTTGATTGGCGTCATGAAAATGAGCACATTATGCTCTCATCTGCCTGAGGCAAGGTTTCATTTCGGCCATATCCACCTACATCATCCGTCCGACCCACCCATTATCCTCGCCAAAACCGCCGGTGCGGCAGGCCCGGTGCGCGGGGCGCCCGGACACGTCCAGTGGTGAAGCACGCGATCGGGCGGACGATCTGACAGCTCATGGAGGCATTCCCTGACCCTGGCGTCGGGTTTGTCCGGTGGTCCAGAGGCATCCCCCTGACCTGGGCGCGGGCTCGTCTAGTGGTCCAGAGGCGTCCCCTGACCCCGGCGCCGGGCTCGTCCAGTGGGTCCAGAGGCGTCCTCTGACCTCGCCGCCGGGCTCGTCCAGTGGTCCAGAGGCGTCCCCCTGATCCCAGGCTCGTCCGGTGGTCCAGAGGGGTCCCCTGACCCGCGCCGGGCTCGTCCCAGTGGTTCAGAAGCGTTCCCTGACCCGGGCGCCGGGCTCGTCCAGTGGTCCAGAGGCGTCCCCTGGCCTCGGTGCCGGGCTCGTCCAGTGGTCCAGAGGCGTCCCCTGATCTCAGGCCCGTCCAGTGGTCCAGAGGCGTCGCCTGACCTTGGCGCCGGGCCGCTGAGACGAGGCGCCAGCCGGTGACCCGCGTGGGCTCCGCTCCGGGGCCGGCTGGAACTGAGCGGGGGTCGGGCGGACCCGCTGCGTGCAGGGTCGTCGGGGTCGCCCCACCAGGGACATCGGCCGGCTGGGGCCCTGCACGGCTGGAGCGCGTTATGGGTGGCGTGGAAAGGTCATGCGTGATTGGCGTTGTGAGTGGGCTTGACCTGGCGCGGGTCGTTTCGTTGATCGCATATTAGCGGAAAGGGAAAGATTCTGGCTTTAAACTCGTTTTAGATGATGCTGCAGCAATCTTATTAGATTATTTAAATAATATTCAGACTGCTGTAGAGTACCGCACAAGAGTGACACCAAGCGAGTACACTTCGCGAACGGAACGTTCTTCCTTTGTTTGAGTCATCAGTGCTTCCTTAGCAACAATGCTTTGGATTCTGTGCGAACAGGACGAGCGCTTTCATGGGAGCTCCGGCTAAATGTGCCCCGACAAGTGTGGGCTTAGTTTTATGACCGGAATAAAGCGTAGGTTCGGTGCTGGACAAAGGTGCACTCCGCAGTTCTTTGCTACAGACGGAATGGGTCTGTGGGTTACCTTGCCATTCGTGTTTTGGAGGGAGAGCCTGACAGCTTGGTGCCTCATGACGGCCATGTCCATCAGACTGTCGCGTCCACCGGACAGCCGTGACCGGACACTCGTGTCCGCGCGTCAGCCGGTTTGGACAGCCAGGTCGGGACAGCGGTGTCCGCCGGACACCCGTGTCCGCGGGTCGACCTGTCCGGACAGCCAGGCCGAGACAGCCTTGTCTGGACAGCCAGGCAGGACAGCGGTTTCCGCCGGACAGTTGTCTCTGGACAGTTAGGCCGGACAGCAGTTTTCGCTGGACAGGCGTGTCTGGATAGCCAGGCCGGGACAGCCGTGTCCGGACAGCCGGACCGGGACAGCGGTGTCCGCCGGACAGCCGTGTCCGGACAGGCAGGCCGCGACAGCCGTGTCCGGACGGCCAGGCCGGGACAGCCGTGTCTGGACAGCCAGGCCGGACAGCCGTGTCCGGACAGCCAGGCCGGGACAGCGGTGTCCGGCGGGCGGTGCCGCCGGCGGCGGCGGAGCCGGAGAGGCTCGCGGGGCGGCCGCCTAGGCGGTGTTAGTGGCCGGCGAGGTGCCGCCGCGGTCAAGTCTCCGCGGAGGGCGCGCGGCGGGGTGTGCGAACCGGGCTCGACTCGGAGTTTGCTGCCGACTCGGCCGCGACGTGGGCTCAGAGGACCGCCTCACCTCAGGTCAGCAGGTGAGTCCCTGCTCGGCGAGGGGCGCTCTGGATACTGGAAGGACACGGCAGCGGACTGGACCGATTATTGCCGGCGCGGTCATCGGGAATATGTCCTGGCTCACTATCAGGTAGAGTGGTCGTGCTAGTTTCAGTGCAGAAGGCAGCCGGTGACAGGTTCCTAGCCGCACTTGGCAGGAAATTTGGTAGATGAATCAGAGGTGTTCGCACGAAAAGATACGGTGTTTTTGGATAATATATGGGGCGGTGTCCACAGCTTGGGCGACCGATCGGCACATACCAGACGACAGTCAACTGCCCGCGTTTCGCATCATTCCAGTGATAACACACGCATGCAGGTTGCCGCTGCAAAGACGTTTTTTAGTGGTTGTGTTCGAGACAGATGTTAACGTTTATGTATTTGAAACGCTCACAATTCTGCATGCTCAAAGACCACGTTTGTTTTTCAACGGCGGGGCCAACTCGCTCTTCAATGGCCACGTCATGCCATTTTCTAAACGTATTTTTGGCTGTTAGGAAAACTATCGTTGTCACCCATTTTATAAAATACTAGGACAGCCTGGAACGTTTCGTTACAGTGGTCATGCCACTTTAAGTTAATAGTTATGAAGAACCCCCCAGTATGATAAGCATCTGCATGTCTTGTGTATTTGGTTACCTAATTCAGTGTTTTTTTTTAATTGATATTACACTCCCGATTTTAAGTTGATTAATGAAATCATTCGCTTCTTTGAGTTGTAAAAGATGCTGCAGTGGCATCTTCCACCACCACTGGCATCACTAATCGGAATGCTCTCCCGGAAATTAGCCTTAGGGTTTGGAAGGACAAGTACGTTATTTGTCAAGCACGTCAATAAATGATTTAAACCTTCTGCCGCCCGCTTGTGTGGTTAGATGAAACATTCTAGGTGACGCGCATTGTCCACGCAGACATGGAGCCTCAGTGTCTAGGATGTAAATTCTCACTATTTCTTACGGAAAATGTCCGGCCAAGATAGCTACTAGACGCGCATACGACTGAACCAGGCTGTTAAAATTCGTATTCGTTGTCAACTGGGCACCATGGAAACGTTGTGGGCTGGAGCATGCATTCTTAACCACTCCGATTATGTAATACTTCGAGCAGTTTCGTTCCTTCTTGGACCGAATTGTTCCTTTCCAAACAAGTAAGTAGCTACCAGCTCGTGAAACTCAACAAAAAGTCAGCGCTACTTCTTCAGGGTATGGCTTATCACAACATCATGGCTGTTATGTGCAATTAAGCTTTGGTTAAGCATGCCGCAAATTGTTCGAGAGCTTTTTGTGATGTACAATTACTTAAACAAACACACGCAAATAATCAAAGCTGACATGCAATCTGCTTCAGGATCGCTTAAGATTATTGTCCCTGTTTTTACTGCAGTGCCCACAAAACACCATCGCAACGAAGGGAATTATAAGGTTTTTTAATAGGCGTCTGCTTCGCTACCACAGAATGTTACTCCCTCTTTATTCACTTCAAATCAGTGGTCTTCATAAAACAGCTAGCAGTCATTTGTGTAATTATTTCCTCCATTCAGTATGCGTAGCTCATCCTTTTCGTCTGCACTCTATCATTGAGGCGTTGCGAGCCAATCTCCAAAATGGGCAACGGTCCGTGCACGTGACTTGGGCAATGTTTGGTGATTTAGGAAGCACTTTACTTCGAACCTAATGTGTTTTTGCGGGATTTTGACCATCTCGGCCATATTTGATGTCCGTATAACTGTATTTAAAGTCAGTGATATCCGAAATAACTGTTTCTTGCGGGACATCTGCATGCGGTTCGTTGAACGGGTCGTTTCCGGCCATTTTCGGGTGGGCTGTGGACACGAGGTATTTGGAAAGTTGTAGGAACGTTCATCTAGCGCCGGTGGGAATTCCGCGAAGAGCAGGTGATTATCGAAAAGCGGGTGAAGAGACACATTTGCACCATTTGAAAACTGCAGACAAACGACATACATATTTGTGCTCGTTTTCGCATACCGCTTTTACGATCGAGATTTTGTAGCCAGAACATTTTAAACTTCAACAGAAAGCTGAGTGAAAATGGCATATTTTAGAGGACAGTAAGATCCCCAAAATCGTCAAGACAATTGACAGCCTCTGCGCGTATTCTGAACAGATCTAGGGCATAGATAGTACAGCCTAATCTATCACTGGCCATCGAACTGCGGCAAGGCCACATTTCTTATCTTTATCAACTCCGAACATCACTGAACCGAAACCTAAATCTCGCAGTTCTTTCCAACGACCATTTGTCCCGGAGAACAGTTGGCTCATCTCCAATTACCGACGAGTTTAACTGTTTTGGACTCATTTGTAATTGGGATATAGTGCATGATGGCCAATGTAGCCTCGGCCACGTCCTCGGGGTTTCGGCCAATCTACTCAGGCATATTTTGTACTCCCTGGGAGCGCAACTGTTACGTAAGTTAACGCCTGCAATATCGGTCCACCTGCACTGATGCATGATTCAGGGCTCGCTTGGTGTAACATCAGGCAATTGTGGCAAAAGGAAGTGCTTCAAGTATTATTGTATGCCATTCTGTAGCGTATCTCAGCTAATCTCTGAACTTTCCATCCACACTTGTACCCATACCCATGATTTCCCCCCAAATATCTGCCTAACCCAGCTCATCACCCATGATGCATGCGTGCGCATATTGTTACCCATTCCGCCTATGTTCTAAGAGACCATTACGAAAAACGTCGGCGTGGATGGCCTACCCAAAAACACACGTGTCTTTGCATAAATAATATTGTACGTCATACGGCTCTGTGACGCGGTGGCCGAGCTTGGGTAGGAAGCAAACGCCCTGTTCGGATAGTAAGGCAGTTCATTATTAACAGGTTGTGAAAATAACGTGCTTGTCCACAGCCCGTTTGAGCCATGCTATGGCGATGCATGCATATTACAGCTAATGAATTGAGTTTATGCCGGCGTTTCGAGTGCTGGCCTGACTCAAAAAGTTATGAAGCTGGCAGACTCGGTCCGTGGCGCCGCCGCTTATTTCTGTCGCTCCGTAGAGTCGTTTGCTATACTCGTTCATTATGCATATCCCGGACATATGGTCCTTGATGGAACGACACGCCAAAACCCGTTTAAGCAGCCTCGTAGCTGTATTTCGACGACAACATATGTTGTTCGTCGGTCGGGAATCCCATGAGATTGCGCCAGTTTCATCGACCGCGTGCGCCGATTTCATCCACACCTCTTCGGAGCGCACCGTTCGCCGCTGGCCGTAGTGCCACTGGCGGCACGGCATCGAGCGCGGTTCGTCTCGCACCGGCAGCCGGCCAGCGCCCTAAATCAGCGGGGTATGGCCGGCGGGCGCCGCGCGCCGACCCTCCCAGCCGCCGCGCCCGACGGCGAATGCTGATCGTGAAGGCGAGTGGCGGCGATGGACGCGGCGTCGACATGCAAGTGGCGCCTCTGCCCCAGCCAGCCCCGGTCGTGTCCGGGTCAGGGGCGCAATCGCGGGGCTCGCGCCGCCAAAAAAAAGCTCTGTGAGTGGCAGAAGGGACTCTGCGCGCTTGTTAGTCGGTGGCCGAGCACCGCTCCCTCAGCGGGCTTGAGATGACCCATTAGAGATCTCACTCTCTGAGAGGCAATCTTCTCGCTGTCATTGCGTTCTCAGAAACGGCGAAACGGGTAACGAAACGGCAGGACGGGTAACGAGCCGCGGCCGCTTTACTGGCGTTCTGCGTGATCGCAACATCGCGTGAACGCGGGCGTTCCACGCTGGTGGGTTCGTAGCCGGCGCCCTTACATCTCTGAGTGGCTGTGAAAGGCTGATTGAGAGAGGCGTTTCTTATCTAAACGGCGGCATGTCTTTATCTGGCAATGCTTCAGGATCACGGTGGCAACAATTGTCGTCATCAGCCGGCACCCTTAGTTCAAGGTAAATCTCTTGTCAATGGGCAATCAGCAAGAAAAAGTCAGGCCTGGATCACGCGCGTGCATTCCACGGATCTGGTGCAACTGGAGGTCCGGGAGGCCCGGACTGCGCTCTTCTGGGTCACGTTGCCGTGGCGCCGCATTCCACGTCAAGCGGGGCAGGCGCCGCGGCGATTTACAACTCGGCTCTTTCCTCTCCAAAACTATATTTTACCATAACTGTAGTTTCCATGGCAATCCCAAACAAATATCGGACAAAGGGCGCCGCCCGCGGGGCGCGCCGGTGTGAAATACGCCGACGTCAGGTCGTTCACGCATTAAGCAAAGGTCGCGCCGGGTCACGGAGAATCACACGCGTGACGGCGCACGTAACGGAGGAACAACAGTGCCGACCGTCAGCCCCCCCCCCCCCCGCAGTAACTTACAGTCGCACTTCCAAACACCACCGGCGTGTTTCGGGCGGTTATCACGGACCCTGTTTTTTCAGCCATCTCGGGAGACGATGCGCATGCGTGTGTCCAGACGGCGCCCGCGCCAGACACCGCCGCTACATACCGGTGGATGGTGGAGTAGTCAGCTGATTTACGAGTCGCGATGAGCAGGATACGCGATTGGCGAGAGATCTCGCTATTCTGGGAGTGGCTGTTGATTTATGCCCAGTGTCCGTGGGGTTCGATGCGGTCCTTTTTCGGATGGGAGCCCTCGCATTGTTTCACAATGAGAAGCGGAGTCGCATTTTAGCATCACCATGTACTTACATCTGACAGGTGCCCATTGCGCTCCCAGGTTTGGAACTCGGGCGCGAACATCGACAGTGATATGTTCTGCTCGTGCCGATTGCATTCATGCCATGGCGTGCGATTTATCGCAAGCCTCCGGGATGGAACTAGGGACACCCGTGATCTGCATACAACCAGTAGGGTATTCAGGGAAAACCGGCCAATTAAACTTAAGTTACCGGTTGGTACCTAGCCTCCCCTCCCACGTATTTGTTTGCTAGCGGGTAACAGAAGTTCCGCTTTCGCTGGTATCTCGCCCGCTCAAAACAGCTGTTACCTGCCAGTGCCCCTGAAATCAGTAAAGCGGTGTACCTTCGCCAGAGTTGCACCGCTGCTTGTTTGGCCGTCGCCACCAATGCCGCTCGATGCAGTCTCAGCCCATGCTCCATGGTGACCTTTCCCGGCATCCCGCCGTCCCTCTCGCTCGCCCTCGCGCCTCGAGCTGCCCACCCTGCTTACCCGGCCACCCCTGATGGAAGGCCGCATGAAGACCTCACCTCTGAAGGCGGGCGGGGGCCGTCCTGTCCGGAGTCCCGCTGTTTGCCCGGCCGTGCCTGATGGAGGTGTGTATGAGCGGTGCCGCCCTGCCGGGGTCCCGCTGGGGCGGCCGTGTCCTGCCCCGGTCGCTCGGCCGCCTAGGCTGGTCAGGTACGGTTCCGATCCGTCACCGACGAGCGGCGCCAACCTCAGGCAGGTCAGCTGTCCTGCCCTGGTACAGCTGACCTGGTGAGACGAGAGGGGAGGGACAGAAGCCGGCGGTTGAACGATGAGCTGGAGGGAGCGGGAAGACGCTCATTATCGTCCGGGGGGGGGGGGGGGGAGGAGGGCATTTGGTCCCGGTTGTAGGGGCATTTGGCCTGGTATTGTGTCGCTCGCTTTTGTAATGGAGACAAACATGTGAGAAGGAGCGGTATCTCTAATATGATCCCTTCCTTGCTCTTTCGTTGCTGGCACGTTTGCCCTGACTCACAAAGAAAGAATGAGTGCGGTAAACTAGGGGTGCGGAAGCAATAACGTGCACAGTAACACCTCCATCCAATCTTACGGCGGCAACGGAACAAAGAGCATGGATACAGACTTCGACGTAGATTGTTCAAAGAGACGTGATGTTCTAATGGGTGTGCTGAACGTTTGTTTGCACAGATTCGTTCTATTGAATCCGTAGGTTGATAACATTACGGAGGATCCATAAATAACATGTTAGTGCCGTTTGATGTACGGATTCATTCTGAATCCAGGAAAGGATGCACATGCAATGCAAAACACCGGCTTGTTAATGTGTAAAGTGAAATGCTGGTGCCTGTCAAGTATATACTTGAATCCTCCCAGGTAATTGATTCACGAGGGATGAGCGATACCGATTGAATAAATACATACGTTTTTCTTGGTAGATATGGGTTCCACCACAGGACAGACGAGTGGTAAGCCCCAAGTTGCCGGGGGGGGGGGGGAGGCTTGATAAATCCTACCTTTTACCCGCGGCGGAGGGTCCACTTAAAGATCAGCTAACTTTATGCACGTAATGCCAATGGACAGCGGAAAACAAATACAGCCGACTTTGCGTACAGCGCGAAAACAAACCAGGTGAAGACCTCGCAAAATGATTTTACCTTGCTTGAATCGTCATGCAGCTTCACCAGGCGTTACTTGCTGACGGCCCTGTCTTTTTCTCTGGTCTGCCAACTGGGTCTTTACAATCGGGCTCACTCTCCAAATACGTTCAGCGTCTACAGCCGTCCACACCTACCAACCTCTGCTTGTCGCCCAGGATGTGGACTTTTGGCTCTTGTGCAGTCAGGCAAGCCGCTTGATGAAAACACTCGCCCGCCTTCACGCACATACCCCGTGTGGTGTGTCAGCGCATGCGGCATCCGGTCGGCTCCGTCTGCACACAGCTCAGCGCCGGGGCGCGTCGTCCCGTATCGGCCCACTCACTGCGCGTGGACCTGCCGGGGGCGCGTCCGTCCCGTGTCGGCACCCCCCACTCACTGCGCGTGGACCTGCGCTGTCGCGTCGGTCACCTCTCCTGCGCGCCGCGCGCTCGGGTCGGGTCGCGCCTGTCCGTCTCGTGGCGGGCCGGCCCCAGTCCACGGGCGACACGCCGCCGGCGGCGTCCGTTTGTTTTCCGCCGGACACGCTGGCCGTTCGGCGGTCCGGACAGCCGAGGGAGTGCGGACGGCTGGTTAACTGCCGGCCTGCTCAAGCGTCGGCGGTTTGCGGGCCCGCTCCGTCTCCAGCGTGCCCCTGACGAGCGCGGCCAAGCGGGGACGCGCCGTCGCCGCTCTCCGCTGCCGCGCACGCAGACGCATCGCCATGGTGCCCGAGATCGTATCTGGTGGGCCAGCGGCCCAGGACGTGTTGCGGTCGGGCGTGATAGCTCAGCGGACTGGGGCCGGGACGGCGGCCACGTCAGGCCGCGGCGCCGGGCGGTTCTGGTCGGCTTCAGCCGCCACGGGCAAGTGGAGCGGCGAGCTGAGTGGCTGCTGTGTGGTGCAGACGTGTTGGCGGCGTTTGTTCGGTCTCTCTGCGACGGCCGCGACAAATTGTGGGGAGAAAAGTGTAGTAAGAAGGAAACAGATTACGTGAATATCACATTTGATAAGGTATCAACCTACCCAAGTTACGTTAAGAGCCTGGTGTTGGTCAGTGCGTGGTGGGTCAATATTTTTACCCGCTATCAATGTGCTTCCATCGGTCCTCCCCATCCTATCGGCCCTATCGGTCCCGTCCATCGACCCCCGACCCTGTCACTGGCATTGGTGCATGCAACATACACCGTCTTCTACCCACATGGGTAGAAGTTACCGTTCTTTTCGAATAATAGTTATTTTAGGGGACTTTGGAGAAGAAGCTGAAAGTTTACCAAGAAACTCACATGTTTTCGGAACAGTGCATGCAGCTCAAAAACTACCACTAAAATAACGCGAGTCTTCCATCTCAAATGAAGCACTTCTACGTTCGCAGGAAACCGAGGCAACTGACCACCGACGCTAAACACCAGTTTGCCATGATTAACTCGCCCATTTATCAGCCACGTACGGCGAGCCGTGTTATTTCTGGCGGCGTTTGGGCGGAGCCGTGGAGCTGCGAGCGAGCTGTCGATCAAACGTCCGCTAATGTATACGTGCTGCTCTCAGCCCGCCGTATAAGGCCTCCGCAAAAAGAATCCGGCACCTGTCCGCAAGGCCGGTCGTAAAGGTGACGAATGACTCTTTTAGTTTTTCAATGGGTGGCGCGCTGAAGATGATGGGGGCTGTCTTCGCCACAGTGGAACGGAATGGCACCGACCTGGAGATGAGGTTGATCTTACGCAATACGCGGAGGCTCGTAGAATTCATTGACCGGGAGGGCATCGAGTACATTAGTTTGTAACGTAGTTGACTGCTGCAAAAATGGCGCGTTTTCGGTCACTTTGTGGTGAAGTTGTAGTTATTTTCGGTGCCAGCTGGGCGAAACCCTTGGTTGACTCTTGTACGCCTCAGCCGACCGTGGCCATCAAGAGTCCACCATCGATATGGGCTGCAAGGTTTGATCGCTCTAACTGATTTCACTGGTGAATTAAAACCTAATGAAGGAGCTTGGCTGTCGTAAATTAGCTTGGGTGACGCGTAAAAAGGGGATGCCTCGTAGCGGTGTCGAGCGCCCGTGAAGAACCGGCTCAGCGTCCTTCTGGTTTTTACGTCGGGTGTACCTGGGGCCGGACGGCTCTGCGGTCAGGACGTTCGTTGCAACGTGACGTCCAGGATGCACCCTTGGTCGACGTCCGCGTGGGGCCAGAGCGTGACTTTTATACCAAAGACATATGCGTGTGGTTAGTGCTGCTGTGAACCAGTTCCGGGTATGCCTGTTTACTGGAGGGTAGGGCAGTTTAAGTGTATGAGTGCTACTATATATATATATATATATATATATATATATATATATATATATATATACATATACATATACGTATATATGTATATATCGATATGGGTGTGTATATAAGTATATATATATATATATATATATATATATATATATATATATATATATATATATATATATATGTATATATGTTGGTAAGGCACTACAGATATGTAGGTATATAAATTTGATCATTACATACTCCTTACGAATTGTTTTAACCGGTGCCGAAGTTACTGCTACAGAATGGTTTGAGTCACACGAGCGCGGCGCGACAGGACTGAACAGAAACAGCAATAGATAGCGCTCTGCTGTGTCCGGGTTGTAAACGTGAGGCCCTCTGGTGCAAGACAATGGGCTCTGAAGCACGCTGACCTAGTGTAAGTTACTTGGAGAATTTTAATTTGCCTAAATCGGAACCCATTTTAACGGATGCATCTCCACGGCCATGGAAGTGACCGTTGAAAGCACCTGCATACCGTTTTTACACGGTTTATGCATGTAGAAGATCCAGTCTTGACACTGCCTAGAAAGGTATTTGGGTGCAACGTTCTTTCGGGCATCAGTAGTACCCATTCATATGGCACGCACTGGAATAGCGCTGGGCTGTGGCGCATTTTATTGCCCGGATTTCCGTTTTTGGACAATTGGGACTTGGTCGTTTGGACGTTTTACGCCCAGGTTATGGTGCTTCGCTGTGCTTTATGAGTGAGCTGGTTTTGTGGGTTTGCATGGCCTTTTGAAAGTACCCAATGCTGCCACGTGGTTTATTGACTAAAGATCCCCTGACCCTTCGTAAAGAATCGAAGAAACTACCTCCTGATGTGGGTCGTCCAATTACATGCTCCGTCTCAGGCACAGGAGGCGCGCCAGGAATATATTAGTAGTTTATTTATGACGGCTTGATTCCTGTGAGATCATCCAGCTAACAACATCGACGACGTCAGAGATACTGCAGCGTTTGTCATCTCCGAACTGGTCCGCTCATGGTTGGGCTACTCCTTTCTTCTGCAGCCTTTCCATCATGCATCATCTTACCACGCTTTGCCCTTCGTAAACCGACTCCATTTCCATTTTATCATACCCGTGAGTTGCAAGATTCATGCAGCATCCTGATGTAAATAAGTTCCACCATTCATGATTGGGGCGTTTAGAATTCGTATCGTCATACGGAATGTTACCATTTGGGCTGACTTCGGCGGTTTTGGCGGCTTTTTCCATGCCGGAGGGCATCCGTCCGATCTAAGATAGCAATCGCTCGATTAATCAAAGGCAGGCGAGGGGGTATAGCTTCGGGCCGTGGCTCTCTCTCTCTCTCTCTCTCTCTCTCTCTCTCTCTCTCTCCGCTCTCCCGCTTTCCGTCTTGGGTATAGCTCCCTCAGGTCTGGAATCTCTCCAACATCTTCTTGACTCTCGATCCTTGCGTCATGTGGCTTCACGCTGCAGCTCGCTGCCATGTATCAGTTAACACTAAGGTCGAGTTGGAAGACTGGGACACATCATGTGTGGTGCTTCTGCCTGTAGAGATATACCTAAGTATTTGCATAATTTAATTTGTGCAGGTATGTTTCACTGAGCCTGGGCAGTACAGATCATGCCAACTAGAGGTTGTAAATGGTATTAACAACGCGACAAAGTCATTGCAGAGGTCAACATACTCACACTATTGTTGTTAATGAAGCAGCGAAGCGATTGTTCTTTCGTAATACTTATCCATAGGTATGAATCATGAGAGACAGTATATTGTTTTCTTGATGACCTTGAGACCAACATCCGCAAAGGTCTAGTAGATAACGCCAACGTCAGTGTGTGCACATGACCAGGGTCAGCTTCCGTCAAATGGCACCAGTCCATAGAGCGTATCCCCGAAAAAATGTGGCAAACTCGATGCAAATTCCATATAGAAATATTGAATTTCCAATGGATAATATATTGTGGGAGATGATGAAAATGGCTTCGTATGCGTACACGCACCCATACCTTCTCTGTCTTATAGCTAAGTGGAAGAACTGGTACTTTCGTCTGGCAGGGGGTCACGTTAGGTCACTGCCTGCTGATGTGTAGTGCGATGGAAGTTGTGCGATGATGCGTCATATGACGTCAGTGACTTAGTAAGCCGATGTTTTGCCGTGTGAACCGCGGCCTGCGGTAAGCGGAGATGCTCAAGGTCATGAGTGGACGGACAGGGATGTTCAAGGTCATGAATCGATGTACAGCACGATTGAACGGCGACAACATTTCACTGAAAGGAGGTAGCCGAAAAGAACATATACGTGCAGTGAACATGACAACACTTTTCTCCAGGCGTGAGCTCTATTCCCAAGTTTCGTCAACCATTCTATATTTAAGTGGGAAGGACGCGGGCGGTGGACACGCGAGAAATGAGGGCAAAAAAATCGGACGACGCCAAGCATGCGGCAAACAGCTGTGCTCTCGTGATTCACTTAACGTGGCTGCCACAGCAAGGCGCGACTTTTTAACAAGGCATATAAGTTTGTGGAGGAAATAACGCAAGACCAGGACCGGCAGGAAAGCGGGAAGAGGAGAAGAGTGCAGGATAGGGAGAACGACGCGAGAGATACGCGATCCGCGTACATGCATTTGAGAGGCTTATAAGGTTCGTTACTACCAAGCCGTGATCTTAAGGGGAGCTGCTCTCGACGCAACTAGACGGCCGCTCGGTTCCTGACTCCTCCAGACTCTGCTCGGTTTCCAGACTCCTCCACGTCAACCAGTTCTGGTTGGAATGGATGGAATCTATGATTAAACAGTCATCTTCTGTAAAAACATAAGATTGGCCAGATGATTGTTTGTTTTGCCTCGGCAACCTTGCTGTGAGAATACACCTATGATCATGTCGCTGTTATCATATTTGCTGGTATTTGGCTGTGTGCTCCTTTACTCGAGTTTTACGTGACTTCTTTTCTAATCGGACATTTAATGTTTTGAATACCCTCGGCCTTTAATCCGAGGCCAAGGTTGTTACAAGCCACAGAATGCCGAGATTCCTCGAAAGGTAGCACTTCAGCTTCGTAAACCACGGGCATCATTGTAAATAACACATTGGCATGTGCTTTGCGTTGCACTGAACTACTCCGGTAGCTGACCCCGTTTGAAAAAGCAGATTCCTCAATGCCTAATATTCTATGTCAGTATTAATACGACGGCAATGGGGATGGATAAGGGCATGCCTATTTTCTCTACTTCGTACGGCTTCATCCTTTCAAGATCGTTCACAATGATTATTGGTCCCATGGTGAGTTTTTATCTGTTTTGAGGATTGACGGTCAGTAATCTGATGGCCTTAGTATTGGGCATATATGGACTGTAGCAACGTAATGCGATACAATGAACTTTCAGACACATTATGCGTATTCTTCATACGATAGTCGTTTGTTTACAATCTCTTGAACGATTTTTGTTTCACCCATCTTATAACGTCATTCGTGGTTTAGAGGTAGCTTCTGAAGTAAATTTTGGCATATTTAAATTAGGGACCTGTGGATGAAGTCAAACGCAGCTTAGTGCCATGATCTGATATCAAGCAGTGATGAGAACATCCTTCGTCGCGCGTCAAGACTGCAACGCTGCAAAAGCCAGTAAAACTAGCACCGACACCACGTGCGGGCACAACTTAAGATGGCCGCGTTAAGTGCAAGAGCCCGCTAAACATCGTGAAAAAAGATCGTGCCGTTTCTTGAGAAAGAGTATGGGAAACAATCCTCAAGCAGACTTCCCCTGAAAATATCGGTATTCGTAGCCGCCTTCCAGTGACGTTGAAGACCTGGCGGGCGGCCGCCCCGTCCGCGGGCTGTCCTCGCCGTCTCCGCGGCGGCTCACCATCGGCGGCCACCGTGTCCGCGGGCCGTCCTCGCCGTCTCCGCGGCGGCTCACCATCGGCGGCACGGCCACAATTAATGACCGACGACAGCCGAGGCCGGCTTCCCCGGGAGTCGGCGTCATTTATCATGCCGCCGCCTCCACCAATAGGCGAGAAGAAGTGGGAACGCACGCGTTTATGGTGCGCAGCGGTGATTTGCTAGATTTGCGCCACTGGCAGAGTACTTTCGTGGCGAAACCTAGCGCTTTGCCATTGTGGCGGCATCGGATAGGGCTGTATCGCCTTAGCATATCGGGAGGATGTCGCGGTGTTTTGCGCCGCTTCCCTTTCCCATCGCGCCTTCTTCTGCCGCGTCATGTCACCGGCAGGAGGACAGTGACGTCACAGGCCTGCTGCGGGAGGCAGATGTGACGCGGCCACCACCGTGTCCGTTTCCTGTTACTTTCCGTCACGCCACGTTGTTGGCGCTTGGCGCAGCTGCCAGCGGCCCTCGCGGCGCCTGGCAAACAAGAAAGACTTATTCTCAGCAACGCTTTCGACATCGTAAAAATATCTCCTCACTCTTCCCCCTCTCACCCTCTCTCTCTCTTTCTCTCTCTCCCTCTCTCTCTTCCTTCCCCTCTCTTCCTCTGTCTTCCTCACTTCTGTCTCTATCTCACTCCCTCGCTTTGTTCCTTTATTTATTTTCATCTTCGCCGGACGGAACCAAGACAACTTCCACTCAGCGCCAAATGGGACAACGGTACAGCAACCCCAAAAGGGATCCATGACCTATCGCAAGCAAAACCTCCTCACACCACGGTCTCGTCGTGATTCGCCAATCGCCTTCTCCCGGCGCGGGTCGGCTATTAGGCGCCTTTGGCTGGCGCCGGCACCTAATTTCCTGAGCTTGCCACGCGGCGGCCGATGTGGCGTGGGCGGGGGAGGAGGGACGGGCGTCGTTACACCGCCCGCGCGTGGGCGCTGCCGAGGCTGTAGCGGCAGGACTGGACGGTCCGTCAGGCCAGAGGGCGACCCAGCCTCACCGCTGGTCGGCAGTCGTGGCGCGCGGGACCGATGACAGCAGCGGCGCCAGCCGGGACCAGACGGCTGGTCTCGTGTGAAGATGATGAAATTTGGCATCAGCTTCAGGTCAGGCGGGAAATGCCTGTCATTATGTGTTATGTGTCCTGACATCTGGGCAGTATGAGTGGACATCTGACATTTGAGCACCTATCTAAGTTCGACCATTTCTTGGTTTATTGCGGGCGGACTGTCATGCATGCTCTGTTTGCTTTAATCCCACTTGGCAAAGAGAACGCACCGCAAAATGGCATGTAATGGATATCAAGTGCAACCGCTCTGAGCAGGAATCATCAAGGAATGAACGGAAGCAATGAGATGATACCAGCTCCAATCCAGGTCGGACAGCCATTGGTGATTTCATACCCCGCGCGAGTATGTCACCGTGTCTTCGTACGGTGGCTGGTGACAAAGCTCCGAGAAGAATATATTTTTAGGAATTTTCACTTGGTGTGCAAGCCCAGTGACAAGGGAGGGGGGGGGGGACTGAAGGTCAGAGGTATAGGATTTTACCTGCTCAAATATTGTGGAGATAATGAATGTTATCTCCGTCTATGCCTACTTTTGTTCGTTTTCGACTGATGCTCAGCTTATCTGCTCGACTGCTGTATACTATTCAGCGCACTTCACAGGAGCCCCAAGTTTCGCATGGATCTTAGTGCCGTTTCCACCAGGGGGCAAATCTCCGCAACTGTGAAGACCTTTTGGTCCAATGGGGGGGGGGGGGGCATTTGCCTCCCAAGCCAAGATGTAAAAGTATGGCCTGCTTCTGGACGTTCGTGACACCTGTACGTGTCTCTACACTTGCACGCGGCAACGGCTCGACGAATGTCAGTTGTGACTGTGGAGAGCTGAGTGCTATGCTCTTGGTGGCATTACGCATTCATTCATTTCAATAAGAAAGGAGCTGGCGTTCGAGGAGTTGTGTTGTAAGGAACATTTCCGTGTGTTCCAGCCGTGAAAGACAAACGCGGTATAGATACGGCGTTCCTTTTCTTCAGGCTGGTTGATGAGGCCAACAGTGTAAACCTATCCGCGTAGTGATCTTTAAAGTAATCAGAAGCTAGTGCCGATTTGGCATGTAACGTTTCTATATCGTTTGAATCGTTTGAAAACACCCCCTGGCGCTAGCAGTGATGCTGCCTAACATCCCTTATGGGGAGGGCGACCTCCCACTGTCGCATGAACTATGAAGCTGTAAGCCGCGGCTATTCATTCGTGAAACATTGGGCTCATTTTCGGGCGCAGTGGGTGTCTGAGCGACCGCCGTCCAATACCGGTGACCGATAACATCCACCTGACCGCGGCACCCCTCCCCCCTCCGTCATCTGCCGGAGCGGCACGAGGCCCATGTCAGGCCCCAGGTGCGGTGAGGACCACGGGGACGAGAAGAGGACTGGTGCTTCGCTCGGTGACTGGCGTTAGAAACTCGTGCCACTGAAAGTGCTTTGGTTGGAGACACGGCCATTATAAGAATGCAAGGCCGCGGTGCGATTTCGGTGCTTGACGAGGCTTGTTAAGGTGCCCGCGCGGACTTTAACAGCATCACGGACTTTCGGCGAGGGCTCTCTTCAGCGGCAGTGCTCTTCAGCGCTGACGGCTGTCTTGGCAGCCGTCAGCTCGCCGTCACAGTGAGACGCTCCTGAAGTTGAGTCACCGCTGCTCCCGGCCTTGTTTCTTCCCCCGTCGCGTCGGAACTCCTGCGTTCCGAGACGCGACCTCCGGCGGCCGAGGCAGTGACCGAATGCGGATGCCGACGCCGGACGGCGCAGAAACGGCGGACGGTTTGTCGAAGCCGTCGGCTGACTGCGTGCGGACAAATTGGCTCCGCTTTCGAAAGTGGCGGGCTCGGCACGGTCCGGCAGACGCCCGTCGCCGGCCGTCGTGACGCGGCCTGACGGCAGTCGGCACCTCGAGGCGCGCGCCGATGCCATTATAGATATGGTCCGGCGTAGACGATCGATCACGACGTATGGAGGCGATGCGAAGACGAAAATGGAAAGGAACGCGGACGTCACCTTCGCCGTTTCCGTCTCGGTGGAGACACGACGCGCTCGTGCGCGCGCTGCGGCTGGCCAGCGCTCGGCCTGCCGCGACCGGCCCTGCTGCTGGACCGACACGCGCAGGCTCAATGTCACGCGCCCGGCTTACGTGACCCGCGCATTCCACGTCTAAATCTCGAGCTGATTCACTCCCTCGGCGTGCTTGCTGCTGCCAGTGGGTGCCCATGGAGTGGCTTATATAACATGCTGGTTGGATGCTCGCTTTGCATGGGGATAATGCATGGCAGACGAGGCACTGCGCTGGGGCTGAGCGAAAGAGCCCACATATGACGCACATGACGTATAGTGTTGCATATGAGTATGTTACGTATGGAAATAGGGAGGGTTTTATGGGGCGTAACCGAAGCGAAACAAGGGAAGGGGCAACGTAGCGCTACGCTCAGGTGATCTGCCCTTTCTTGGGATGTGCCGGACACTACGCCGTCATGGTATCGCGGCATCCGGCCGTCCTTCTATCACGGCATTATGCCATCTCGCCAGTAAGTGTCCCATTCCGAGGTGGCGCCCTCATGCAATTCTATCAAGCTACCCTTCCCCGCACCCTGCCACGCCGTCGCTCCATCGCCCGAACACCCCGCGAAGAGTGCATCCTCACGTCTCATCCTGCAGTGTCACCACGTGACCCTGTCCTGTCTAAACCCGCCGCGGGCGGTGACCCCGCCGTGACCCAGCGCGACCTGGCGTGACCCGGCCACCGCCGGCCGGCCGGAGCGTGCCTGCCTGCCTTGGCTCCCGCTTCACGTCCGCGCGCGGCCGCCGCGAAAGGCATGCTCGTGCCTGGCCGAGCCACAGCACTCTGGCGGCGGCGGCGGCGGCGGCGGCGGCGGCGGCGGCGGCAGCGGCGACGACGGGTGTGGCGCGGGCTGGCAGCGTCGCGGAGGACTGTGATCCAGCGGGGCGGAGCACGTCGGTTGAACGGCGGCCGGTGCTGGGTTAGCTTAGTTTTTCGGGTCAGGCCGCTTGTAGGTATGTCTTTCATCTGCGGCCTGTGATTATCATTCCTGTGGGAAGGCGTAGAGCTCATCGAACTATCCGGAAGCATGTGGCCAGATGGTGTCCTCGCGCATTAAATTTTTTCGGTAGCATGGTAGAACACCGAGCAGACACGCGTGCGTACTGCTGGCGCCGTATCAGTGCTGGTGGACAATAACACCTTCCCTGGCGCAGGTTCAACATTCGTACATGCAGTAAGATCCATCGAACACATATTCCCATTTCATCAGTACGAATCACCGAACGCATATTCACACGTTCATGCAGTAAGGAATCACAGGGCACGAATGGGTTTAAATGCGAGTGTAATGTTAAAGGACCACTGGGTGTTTGGGCATGAGGCGTGTTGTACGTATCTTAGCGCTATTGGAGTGCATCTGGTCCTTACACTCAGCCAAAAAGTTACCGTCATGGACGTTTTTCTCTGCCCCGTTGGTGGCGAATTGGCACAAAACGTCTACCAACTATGCACGTTACCCCACATAGTCAGAGTCTCCCTTCAGCTCCATCCGTGATCAATGGCCACAACACGGAGCTGCCTCAAGAGTCATTTTCACCCTCGTAATTGGCCATCACCGAAGATCCGCAAATTGCTGCTTGCCATCCAAAGCCTCACGCGATACCAACCTACCGCAATTAATATTTCGAAGGCACGGTCGTCTCATGCACGTCGCCGCATCCCGACGGGTGTAATTCTACACCGCGGCCGACACCCCCCGCGCCGGGGTCAAGTGACCCACTCCGTCCAATAATTAGGACCTGATTGCCCCGCGTTCCCGCCGAAGAAGGATGGGCCGGGCGCCGCCATCCAGCCGGCGTGCCCACGCCAGCAGAGCCCTGGCCGCGACTCCTGCCGCCCGGGTCAAATGGCCTTCATTCCCGGGCGCGGGGCCATCGCTCACAGCGGGCTCATAACCGTGACGCGGCCACCCATTCCCGCGATGGCTGATCACCGCCGAGTGCGCCGTGCGCGCTGCACTCCTCTGCGCGTGATCGACGACGTGATGAGTTTGAGGCTGTCGGCGGCGGCACGCCGGGCACCGACGCGTGTTGTCAAACTCTTCACGCTAGGGGTCTCGTCATCAGCATGCCTAAGTGCCGGGTGAGTTATGTTCAGGCAATGCGTGGCCTGTCGGATCGAATTTATTACCTTTTGCTGTTGTGTACAGCGAGTGCTTTTACGGCATCCTCATCACGGCATCCTTCGCGGGATTGCCCCCCCCCCCCCTCTCCCTCCCGTGGTTCCTCTCCCTGCTACGTTCCCATCCGCATGTTCAGTGAATTGGTTTGCCTTTGGTCATATCCTATATCTGAGGAGGTCTGTGTGATGTTCTTCGCGCACCAAAGCAAGAGAACGTATCTGTTTAATCGTATCGCCCCACAAGGACACTTTCATTCCACTATGTCACCTTACTAGGTCATCTACGCCAAGATCACTTCGCGAAGATATATCTTGGTCTTGCCTGTCACCTCATATGCATCGTTTCTTCCAAGCATGCCAGGACATTGTCTCACCACGTCACCTGGTCAGGACAGCCCCGTCCCACCACGTCACCTGGTCAGGACAGCCCCGTCTCACCACGTCACCTGGTCAGGACAGCCCCGTCCCACCACGTCACCTGGCCAGGACAGCCACGTCCCACCACGACATCAAAACAGGACAGCCCCTTCCCATCACGTCACCACAGCAGGACAGCCACTTCCCATCACGTCACCTGGCCAGGACAGCCGCGTCCCACCACGTCACCTGGCCAGGACAGCCGCGTCCCACCACGTCACCTGGCCAGGACAGCCGCGTCCCACCACGTCACCTGGCCAGGACAGCCGCGTCCCACCACGTCACCTGGCCAGGACAGCCGCGTCCCACTACGTCACCTGGCCAGGACAGCCCATCCCACGGTGGCGCTTGGCCTTGGGGCCAGACGGCGCCGCCCTGACCCCGGGCCGCCGCAGGCCCAGGTAGTGTCGGGTGCGGGGTGGGCCACCTCACCGCCTCGTCCGCCTGACCATTGCTAGGGCGGACGCGTCGCACCGTCTCCGGGGTCGACCGACAGGCGACAGTGCCGCCTTTTTGTGGCCGAATTAGGCATGCATTCGAATGTGAACAGCGCTCGATAAGGCGGCCTTCAGGCGGTGACGCGTCACCCACGTGACGTGCAGTGTCTGCCCTCTTGCCGTCCGCCCAGGGTTTTTGGGCCGCGTGGTGCTTTGTTTTGCCTTGATCATCGACGTTGATTTCCCGGGCGTCGAGGGAAATTGGGCTGCACGGGGCCGTACTGGATGGGGCTGACTTTCATGCAGTCTTCGTGGCGCGCGAGGCCTTGTTATTTGGTGCCGTTACCCCACCTTGTTCAGCGGGGTTCACTTCGAGACGTGACCTGAGCAACACGGGCCGTAATTTGCTAAACCACTCAGACGGCTCGGGCTATCATTATTGTTTTTATTGTTATTTTTATGGTGTTGGCTCTTCTGATCGTGGTCTGTGATCGTGCATCGGTTTCTGATGCGAAAGAGAACACTAGGGAATACTTTGCTTGCAAACGTTCCATATGTTGTAAATTACGCATGTCCTTCGAAACAAATCGCTGTCGCGCCACTGTAGCGGTGCTTGCGGTAGTTGTCAGTCGTCTGTTTTCAGTTTGTTTGGGCTTGTAGTCAAACATTGATATGATTTTCAGATAGCACAGTCATAGGTGAGGGAGTGAGCGGGTTTGGGTGTGGCCATATCGTACACTTTTCGCTGGGCTTTTCATTAGCTTTTGCAGCGACGTCGTTAAAAGAATTCACTTGAAAGTACCTTTCCACTTTCCTTTGAAGTAAACTTCCCACTTCCTGAAGTTGTTTTCGCCTCCGGGCGAAACTTACGACGTCCGTGTAGTTACGACAAGGAAATTATATGTTAACACACACACACACACACACACACACACACACACACACACACACACACACACACACACACACACACACACACACACACACACACACACACACACACACACACACACACACACACACACACACACACACACACACACACACACACACACACACACACACACACACACACACACACACACACACACACACACACACACACACAGACGAAACCGGATGGCCCCGTATTGCCATCGGGTGTTCTGTTCGCGAAGGACTTGCCACTATGACTTTTTTGCTAATGTCATGCGGTATCCCGAAGTCCTAGTGCTATCAGAAACCAGCACTCAAACTGATAACCTAATTTACTTGCATGCGCTTTGAGGTCTTCGCGACGTGCAACGATACACACGTGCTTATTTAATACATGATAACGCGCTACATGATTATCAACTCCATGCTGCCATGAACGATCAGCCTAAATAAACCAACGATGTAAATGACGTTGGTGTGAAAAAAGTCATTAATAATTCCAGGACCATCCTAATGCCCCCAAATGATCAACCATAATGACCGATAATCGTGTTAAATCACCCATTTGTGCACCCAATGAGAGTCGGTGCAAATTCTGGGATCAATTAGCACTAGTCGGAAGTCCCAAACTGTTCACATGTCCCACAAACTACTTATTAAGAACAGTTAATCATAATTCAATTCGGGCGGGATCAAGGGAAAAATATGTTGTTTTCAGATGATTGAACTCTCTTGGCACGCTGACTTCGCCTAGTATATCCAACCGTCAGCTCGCGGACTCATGTGCGGCCGATTCTTCCTCAGCCACGGCGCTTGGCATAGTGACCTGCGCACTGGGCCTTCAACCCGGTCGCGAACATTGAACCACACTGGACGCGATTAACTCACGCCGCTCTCCGCTGCACAGCAAACGCCAGGCTGCCGGGTCACTGCAGAAAACTTATCAGGCTCTGCTGGGTCTAGCTGAGAGGCTATCGTGTGGCGCTGAGGGACGCTCTCGTGACCTGAATGCCCGATTTTTTTTTTGGGGGGGGGGGCTTGGACTAGTAATGTTTTTTGTGGTTCCTCCAAGACTTCATGTGGCCATCTTATGGCCTGAAAGATGCACGTTAGTCCTCGGATGTGTGATGCTTGCATTGCATCTCCCTCCCAATATACCCATTTTCCTCTTTTCCCCTTGTTGTCGCTATTCCTCGATCGCATTTGTTTGCTTGTTATGCCTACCCCTTTGTGATAACACCCTTCTCGCTCCTGTAACGGACACGTTACTCGCTGTTCCACACCGTTCACTTTGCAATATAAGTCATTCCCTGTCCTTTTAAGTTTGTCACGAATTGAGCTCTGCGAGGTCGCTCCAGTATTTCGACATTAAGTGTTCGGGCCGTCCTCGGGCGGTTTCGGGCCATGGCCTGCCCTCCAATGTTTCGATGTGTAGTGTTCGGGCCGTCCTCGGGCGGTTTCGGGCCATGAGCTGCCCTCCAGTGTTTTGAAATTCTACATTCGACATGGTATAAGTTCAACAGTGCCCTGGTTTTATAGAACCCTTTCTTTCCCAGACGAAGAACATGTGCATTTTTCTTCATCGCCGTGTCTCCACGGCGTCAATGTCCATCGCCTTCTCTCTATCGTCCGTCAATCGCACTCTTCTTCTCTCTCGGCGCCGCCGTGTCCATCACGGTCCGCCGTTCCTCCCGTCCCACACACTCGCCGTCCCCAGAGCGAGGCCGTCGCGCCGGCGCCCGGAGACTGGCGTCGTTTTTACACCACCGCTCGGCCGGCGGGCGCCCCCGCCTTCGCGGCGCCGGCCCCTCTTGAGGCGAGCAGCCGGGTTTGACTCTAGTCACGTCCCCAGGCGCAGATGTAACCAGGTGAGGGCCGGAGCCGGTCACTCGAACGGACACGCGGCGCTGGGGAAAGTCTCGTCTTCTGGCGATCTCAAGAGCGCCGCAAGGCGGCTTGCGGCAGGGCGTCGGATTCGGACCTGATGGCCATTGTAGATCTGACGGACGGCGTTCAGTCAATGTCCTGTCCCTGCCGTGTAAATGAGACGGATGGCGTATATCTGACAGTTCTCCAGCCACAGATCGGACAGGCGCCATTCGGTCGTCCCTCCGCGCCGCCTTTGCCGCGCGCCCGGCCGGCGCGGCGCCGGTCTGGCGCGCGCTCCGTGACCTGCCGCCGACCTGGGGTCGACCCGGCCGCTGCCGGCCGACGCCTCCGCTGCGCAGTTAATTAAAGGGGTGTTTACGCCGGCGCGCGGGTGATGGACCACAGGGCGCCACGCCGTCGGACCGGCGCCATAAACAGCTACCTCTGGCGGCGAACGCTAGCTGCCGCCATCCGCTGGCCTGCGAGTGCGATGCCGAGCGCGGCGCGGTTACTTCTGCGCTGAAGACGCTAGAGACGTTGGAGGCCTTGCAGACGCTGTCTTACGGTGTCGCGTGACCACGAACGTCGGAGGGGCTGCCTGCTTGCGTGAGTGAACTCGAATCCACATGTGGGCGTGTACCCGCTGCGGCAATCAGGTGTGATTATCACGACGCATTAACAAAAAAGTGATAATATGTCCACGTGTAGCATGGCACCACATGGTTATGCCAAAAGCATGCATATAACGCGGTAGCAGCAGTGTGGCAGGACTAAACAGCGAACTGACGCATGTGATGGTCTCAAAGATCATCCTGCTGTTGGTGGGCACGCCTCGCCGGGCTCACCACCGGCGGAACAGTGAGCTTCGGCCAACCGTGCAGCAGGGTGTTGTGTGCCTAGATGTCTGCCCGGTAACCCGTGGCCTCCTTCTCGTGGGCGTGCGGCATTGGACGGATCGCTTTGTGTGTACCTCCGGCACGTCTTCGCCACGGTTAATTAATCGAATCTAAACAAAAGCCCGCTACTGAGGGCGAACCGCTACGGGCACACCCTGTACACCGCGGCCAGAGGAGGCAGCAGTGGAACGCAGATAGAATTCTTGCCGCAGACGAGAGGTAGATCGTTATGCGTGTTGTACCACTACGCCTAAATTTTCATCACAAAGGCTGCAATGGTTTGCAGGTGACGGGGAATTGACCAACCAGGCTGCAGACTGAGAACTAGCCAAAGATGGTCCGAATCTGGTTGTCTCATGCGTATCGAATTATGACCTCGTTGTGATCCCCGTTCGAGTTCCAGAAATGCACGTGTAGACGTACCAGAGAATAAGTGTGAGCAGCACGGAGGCACACTGAGACAACAGAGACACACACGTGAGACACGCTGAGACAACAGAGACACACGCGTGAGACACACTGAGACAATAGAAACACACACATGAGACACACTGAGATAACAGGAACACACACTTGAGACACACTCTTTCTGTTACTTAGAAACCAACCTAGATTTCAAAGCATTGGTTTGTTGGACGCGGGAATTTGAGTTGGAAAATTTAACGCAGCAAGTCGAATTCCCCTCGGCATTCCTTCTTTGCTCTGGGTCTTCCTCAGCCCACCGACCCAGCCTCATGTTTTGTAGCTACGAATCGTCATTGTGATAGATCGTGATAGTGCAGATCGTCATCGTGATGGATTGTGATAGTGCAGATAGTTATTGTGATATCTGACGATGAAACTCAGGATTTCTGCGCGGGCGATGACATCGTGCTTTGCGTTTTTACGGCGTTCGCCTGACGCTGGTGTGCACAGACACAGACATGGATACAGACTCAGGGACAGATACAGACGCAGACACAGACACAGATACAGACACAGACACAGACACGGATACACACATGGATACAGGCTCAGACACAGACACAGACACAGACACAGACACAGACACAGACACAGACACAGACACAGACACAGACACAGACACAGACACAGACACAGACACAGACACGGATACAGACACAGATACGGACTCAGGCACAGGACACAGACACGGATACAGACTCAGACACAGACACAGACACATACACGGATACAGACGCAGAGACAGACACGGTCATCCACAGAAGTCGCATGGTTTTAACCTCTGACACGGGTGCTGCGGTTAGGACCTTGAGCGGTGCCAAGATTTGAGAGTCATCAGTATGCCGCACGACGGCTGCAACTTTCCTCAAATAGGCTGCAATCATTTGCACAGATTCAGCAGAGAACAGGCTGCACAAAATCTGGCGACCCCTCAGGGTTTTCCCGTGTAATCTCGCCAGCTTTTGTGAAAACTACAATTCATTCACAGAAGGTCATGCCACGTCCGCACTGTTCAGCGCGGGTGAGGAGAGGAGAAGGGGGAAGAAAAGGAGAAAAATAAAGGAGAGAGAGAGAGAGAGAGAGAGAGAGAGAGAGAGAGAGAGAGAGAGAGAGAGAGAGAGAGAGAGAGAGAGAGAGAGAGAGAGAGAGAGAGAGAGAGAGAGAGAGAGAGAGAGAGAGAGAGAGAGAGAGAGAGAGAGAGAGAGGAGAGAAGAGAGAGAGAGAGAGAGAGAGAGAGGAGAGAGAGAGAGAGAGAGAGAGAAAGAGAGGAAAGGGAAAGAGAGGAGAGAGAGAGGCCCAAATGCCGGCTGTCTGCCGAGCCGTCATCTGCGGCTCCTCGAGGGTCGGAGCGTGGGTCAGACCCCCGGGTCGGACTCCCGGTCGGGCGCCGCGGGAGGTGCGGGAGGCCGCGGCCGGCGCGCGTCGTTTGCAATCCCAGTTACGGCCTGGCGGCGGGAGCGCGGAGAATGGAGATGTTTTATGGGCGGCGGCCAGGTGCGCCGCGCGCCGCGATAGCGCTGCGGCACCTCCGGAACAGTGGGAGGCAGCGGGAGGGGGCGGGAGGAGGCGAGGGAGGCGGGAACGCTGGAGGAGGTGTGATGAGTAGACAGGAGGTGAGGGAAGTGGGAGGAGGCGGAAGCGGGAGGAGGACGTAGTGAGCAGGACTGAGAGATTTCAAAGGAAGGAATGAATGCCTAATCTGTTTGCTTTCAGAAAAGACCCAACTCAAAGGACAGAGACAGCTAGATATGATACAAAGCAGATCGGAACAATGCAAAATAGCTTTCAAAGGAAATTATCTCGCGTTGACCACATTTTGGACGAGGGAAAGAGAAGGAGAGATTGCGGAAAGATAGAAGAGCGAGAGAGAGGGGGGAGAGAGGGGGTCGGAGCCCGTGATGGTTGACAGAGATCTATAGGCTGGACTCATGGCTCATTGTTTCCGATGAGGCCTAATACCATGCTGCTTTCACGTACAATAGTGCCGACGGGTTCATATGGGCATAATAAATCTATTTGGCATTGTTTCGACCACAAATAAATGAGCCTAATCTTTTGTTACGTGAGCCGGGCCCTTAGTACCGGTTTTTATATGACGTAGCTTTGGGCTACCACATAAGCTTTGATGATGTTGGATGTATCTTATTCAGGACGACCCGCGAAACTTATGAAACAATAAATTCTGAACAGCGAGAGCCTGTGGCGTGGCTAAACGCAAATCTATTAAGAAGAGCGTGGCAAAATAGCTTGTCCAAGAGGCCGCCTACCGCTCATTTATCACGCCCCGGTGGGCGGGGCGCAGCGTTCAGCGAGCGGAATAAAACAGATTTGGGGAGCGCCGCTCTGTGGTGATTAGCCGGTCCGCCCTGCGTGGACCGGGCGTCCTCTGAGGTCCAGGTGGGCGGACTCGCCAATTAGTGCCGCCCGGCCCGGATCTGGGGCCCTCTGTGGGCGCGTCTCGGCTCTTCTGCCCGACTTTGTATGGCTCTGTAAGGCTGCGGACTACTGGGAGGTGCCCCGTGCGGCTTTGTACGGCTGTGAACTGCGCTAAGCCACTCTGTGCGGATCTGCGCGGCTGTGGATGGCTAGAGGCGGCTGCAAGCCGTTCTGTGGGCTTCTGTGCGACTACGAACTCCTCTCAGCCGCCCTGTGCGGCTACGGCTCCTCTGAGCCGCTCTGCGTGGCTCTGTATGGCGATGGACTGCCCTTGGATCCCCGTCGCGATGGACTTCACCAAGGTTTTTAGGCGGCTGTGGGCGGTTTTCATGCGCAGTCGCTTCAAGCGACCGGCCATCCCCGCTCTTTTACGTTGTGTCCCCCTTCTTAGTTTTGTCGGCCCTACCCAGTTGTGTCTGTCCTTTATCAGTTGTGACCGCACTGGAGTGCTTTAGACTGCTCTGGGCTGCTCTGGTGCCGCTCAGCGCCACGATGCCTCCCTGCTCTCCCTGGCCCATCCCGCTGTGGCCGGCTCCTACGCCTCTCTCCCCGGAGGACGTCTCGGCCACACGCTCCGTCCCCGCCCAGCGACTGTTTGGGTCGCCGCGCGCGTGACCCGCCTGTGTCAATGGCGGCTCGGCGGCGCCTTTGATCGGCCGGCCGGCGCGCGTGCTGCTGCGCCGGCGCCCGGCCGCGGCGGCACGCGCACCGCACCTTCAGACCACCCACGGAGGGTCGGGCTGGCGGCCGCTTCAGCTGCTACCGGGGTCAATTTGCCGGCCGGGGCCGGTATCCGCGCGAATGATGCTTTGGCACGTGTAAGGATGAGGGCTCGGGTGTACTTGATACGGTACAGTGGGCTTACATTTGTGGGCTGAGTTGGATGCGCTTTTACGGTTGCTGAAGCAGACTCTGCAGGTATCGGCTAAACTATGGCTGTCTACATGGTTTGAAGATGGAGATTGTGGTTGTGACTGATATATACGGAGTGACAGATGGAGTGCATGGCAAACGTGGATTTTGTGACAGATGCAACCTTCGTGACTGATACAAACCGCATCGATGCTAAAGGCTCATTTGAAGATGCAGATGTCATTACATATGTAGACGATATGACAGATAGCCCACGATGGTAAATGGAAGCCGACTTTGATGGAGTTGGGCTTAGATGAATAGTTGAACTTTACAAACTGTCGGTAAATTTGTTATCACTTGAAAACCTGAGAGCATGGGCCGACGGTTAAAGGTTTATCGGTGTCTCGTGTACTGCTGAAACCGTGAAAATACTCTTTCTACGAAAATTGTTCAGCCCGATGAATTTTTACGTTACCAACTCTTGGATAACATTACAATCTGACGTCCTTGCAAATTTCGGCGCGCTGGCGTCGAATGACGTGTCCGCATATTGTGTGGGCCCGATCCAATCACTACATGCATTATATTTCATAGTCCCCCATGCATCCTGTATTTGGCGCGGGTAAAACCTAGAGGACCTTACATCGACCGAAGCTCATTCTGTCGTGCTCCTACTCCAGCTGGCACGGCTGAGCTGGACCGTCGGTTCATCGCTGCGCTGGTGGCCAACTGCTTCTTCTCGACATTTCCGAAGCGTTCGACAACCTCCCACCCGACGCTGCTGGATGCCAACTTCTCGTCCTTCTTTTACCACCTAAGCAGGTTAGCCAAGACTTTGATTTACCGTTATCGAGAAGTCGTCAGACGGCCGAGGGCTCTCTGTGCTGGCAGCAGGCTTCCGCAGGCCTGCGCGAGACACATTTGTTGTTAAGCTTCGCTCTGTTCGGATCCCGCGCTTACTCTGAATGGTTCGCTTGGGTAAGTTGCCACCGATGGGATTTCGCAGCCGAAAAAAGTAAAAATATAATTTTTTTAGATGTAGAGTAAGAAGTATAAATGATTTTTTTGTTAGATGGGTTGAATATGTTTTAACCAGAGTTGTATGGTAATTGTTGGACCAGAGGTAAATGTCGTGGTCATATTAAATAATTTGCCACTTCTAGCACGCACCTGGGTGTGGGTGGTTGGGTTCCAATGCTATATTTTGAAAACCTTCAGACAATTTGGCTATTGACCTGTGGTGACCGTGATTACCCCATGATGACCGTGTATCCCTGGTTATAGATCTCAGGTCCACCTGCTTCGTCAATAAGGACATGGTACATATGGACAAAGTCTCTCATGCACATTCCTAGGTATGTCAATGATGTAGCTCTCTTTGTACCTAGTTCTTAAGTTATATGGAATACCAGTCGTTCCGCTAATCAAGTATTTATCAAGTATTTTGGGGCTATCTTAACGAGCGACGGCGTCGATTTCGGCGCGCCGTATTTGGCCTCCATAATTGGTAATTAGTGTACGACACCTCTCTCGTGCCGATAATCTCTGACCGGACATAGTTAGTCTCGTGTTCCCGATCTGTTACTGATGTCGTTGGTCACGTCATAAAGGCAGCGCAAATGACACACAAAGTCTCTGCGGATATGCAAAGGAATTCGCTGTTTTGCTCCACCCAATTCTCAATTTTCACTGGACAGATTAGTCGAACTAGCGAAGGCCCAATTAATTCCACCAGGACGTTACATTTCCACCAAAACCTTTGACTCCACATGAAGGCATACCCTCCCGTGTGAGATGTTGTATCTCAGTTGGCTTTCAAAGGCTTTCAGCACTCAGACCTGTCCGGCATAGACCGCGCATGCTCCGCTTTGTGAATCGGGTACTCGGTCGGGTCAGGGACGACCTTCAGCGGACTGGCCTCAGGTGACCTCGAGCTGTGACCTCGGACTGTGACCTCGGGCTGGACCGAGAGAGATTCGGAGGACGCAGGGGGTGTCCCTCGGAGCACGCGCAGGCGGCTGCTGCGTGACCTTCTACATGACAGGGCTGGTGGGACATACACCAGGTGGCTTCGCCTGAGGGCTGGTGGGACATACACCAGGTGGCTTCGCCTGAGGGCTGGTGGGACATACGCCGGGTGGCTTCGCCTGAGGGCTGGTGGGACATACGCCGGGTGGCTTCGCCTGAAGGCTGGTGGGACATACGCCGGGTGGCTTCGCCTGAGGGCTGGTGGGACATACGCCGGGTGGCTTCGCCTGAAGGCTGGTGGGACATACGCCAGGTGGCTTCGCCTGAGGACTGGTGGGACATACGCCGGTGGCTTCGCCTGACATGTGATCGTCTCAGGGGACCGCTGGAGGTCCCAGTTGGGCTCTAGTGATGACCGGCTCGGAATGAGCTGCGTACCGCCAACGCTGAACGGAGCGGAGCAAGCCGAACACAGGCAATTCAACATGATCTCAGATACCTGCGGTTGAACTTAAGTGGCCATAGGATACCTTACGTAGCCACGGCAGATCTCAGAGGCGTTCTGCGAAGAAAGATCTCAGGAAGATCTCGGGGGATGCCCCTCGTTGAGGCTAGATGAACATCAAATGGCCTCAGCAGGTGGTGTGTACCGCAGGGGACTTCGAGTCGCCGAAGAAGACGTTCGACGATTGCAGAAGACATCGCTCAGCCTCAGTCGACCTCAGGTGGCCTTCATCAACTCAGTCGACGTTGTTGTCAGCCCGAGGCTCCCGGCCTCCATCGCCCGCTAGCTGGGTCACGCCCTGACGCCGTGTCGGAGCGCGAACGGTGCCGGCCAGCCGCGCACTCGGCCTACAACGCCGACACGTAATAGAGCGGTGTCCGTTATTGATGGCGGCCCGCCGGCAGCGGCGCGCCGTCACCAGGCGACTGTATCGGGGCCCTTCATCGCGGGGCGTGCGCACGCCAAAAAAGGCGCCAGCCGGCCGCGCGCCGCCGCGTCGCGCCCATGATCGTCGCCGCCGCTCGGTCCGAGGTTAATGACAAGATGGTACCGCCGAGTCGGACTGGGGACGGCTTCTAAGGACGGCAGTCTGCGTTAGTTTCCGACGTTTCACTCGGTGACAGGGCTCTGCCTGAGACTGTTTCAAGTCTCGCTTCGTGCTGCTCGTCTGCCGATTTTATCGGGCGACTTCCGGAAAACACTGCACACGGCACAAAGGCAGAAAAACGGTCGCGGGCCGGAGGCGTCCAGCAGAGCTCATTTCTCCCAAGCTGGGAACTTGTTTGTAGCGGAGTGCACCTTGATGGGTGGGAAGAGGTGGGCGCGTCATTTGTTTTCGTGTGTGGTTGGGGCCGGCGGTTCTTGCGCAGTACCCGGTTCTGCCGAGCTCGTGATCACTGTGCCGCGGAGACCCTGGACTGGCGCCGGTCTCCGAGTGAGTAGCGGCGCCTCCTTAAAGACTGGCGTCGCCAGGACGGATGCAGCAGGGCCCTTCATGGGGGCTCATGAGCGCCCGCTTCTGAAGCTCGACTCGGAGCCTCCCTTCCGGGTGCTCCTAAGCATCTTTCCCATGAACCTTTGGCTTGCGGTGATCTCCTTGACCCTTTCCCTAAACCCTCGAAATTGAGCCTTCCGCCCCTAAACCTTCCATCCCTGAACCTACCGCGTTGTACTTTCCACTCCAGAACCTCGCGGCCGTGAACCTCAGGCCTGAACCTCCCACTTGAACCTTCCTCTCCTGACTTTCCCGCCCGTGAAACTCTCCCCGAACCTTCAGCCACTTACCCTATCGCTCCTGAATTTGTCGCCCATGAACCTGCCGCCCCTGCATCTTCATCCCTGAACGCCTGGCGGCTGGACCTCCCGTCCCTGAGCTCCGTCCCTGAGCCCGCACCCTCGCCTCTCGCTCCCGGCCTGTCAGCGCCCCGCCGCGCTACAACTCCAGTGGCGTCCGGGCGTCTGGAGAAGCTGAGTAAAAACGCCCCGGCCGCCTGTCGGCCATTGTTCAGGAGGATCGGACAGGCCGTTACGATTGCAGGACGCCCTAAAAGCAAACAGTGCACCGGCGCGCTGTGCGGCCGGGTCGCATACACAAGCAGGCGCCGGCCGCTGTCGGGGACCCGGACCGACGGGCCGGGCCGGCGGCTCGCAGGGGTCGCTGCCGAGGCGCCGGCCAACGGAAAGGCCGTAGCCGCACGAGTCCAGAGTGGGAGAGAGCAGCTGGGGTTAGCGCCCTGGCTGGTCCGGGGAGCTAGCCCGTGGAGCGTGCTGCGGGTGCCGTGTTAAAAGTGAGGCCGTCGCCCGCGGAGGGGGGCACATTCAATAAGTGTCTGTATGGATTAATGCACACTGCGAATAACGCGTCATTGTTCCGTAAATGATTATGGCGTGACCATTAGGATTGCACAATGGATCTGCAAGCTTATGCAAAGCTCCCTGCAGTTTTCAGATTTTCAATGTTGAATGTGTTGCGTGTGTGTTTTGCATAGTGTGGCCATCATGCTGTGCAAGCAATAAAGGGGGACCTGTAGCCGCGGGATAACAAATGAATGATGAAAATAATCATTCATCGCAAATTAAACACACGACGTGCAATTGCGAACCACGGATTCACCTAGCAAGGTTTCGCTTTTGCTTTATATGTTATCGTGACATAGTTATGCAACATGCTGCGTTCCCTCGAGTTACTTAATTGTTTGCACCTGCTAGCCATCAAGCGCCAGTTTGAACGGTCCAAACGTATTGCTTGCAAATAATTCATGGGGTAAATCTGCCCGACCGGTTACATGGCAGCCATGGTCATCAGCTGACGATGAATGAAAACGCACGTTACGGCTGTGTGCACTCTATGCTTCCTGGCAATTACAGTATGCGTTCACAGTACGGCAGGATGGTAGAAAGCGTGTACGTAAAGTGTGCATTCGTCGACCGTATGAAAAAGCTAGAGACGCTCAATGGCGCCTCATTTTTGTTCCTGGGCGTCTGCTGACAGCAGTCTTAGGGCTTTATCAGTCGTATCAGATGGGCACTGGTACGACAATGCAGATAGGCGCTCATCAGTGCGCCACATCATGTTCTATTCTAGGGAATCTTGTGGCATGTTGTCATGACACGGTTAAGTTCGAGCATGTCAGAATGTCTTAACAATCTCTTCCGTCGGTTTATGTTTCAAGCAGGATTATGAATATTAAAGAGGACTAAGTTTCACATAAAGACGATACATTTTGGCAAGCTGTGAATTTATAATCTGACTATCCGTGCGGAGTAGGCATCTCACTCTTTGTAATGTCCAGTTCCACCACGCATCAGATTATCTGGTAATTGGTCCTAGGCTCTCTCCTTTGTACCCCCTCTTCATCCCGTCGTGGTGTGCCAAAAGTGGTGGTTGCCTGCCTTGGCTCGTCGTCAGTGGAGGCCGGGCGGTGTTTCGGCGCCGGCGCCGGCTGATCGTGCCGATCTGGCCGGATAACCATCACTTAAGTCGTGCTCGGGCGCCGTAATTGATTTCATAACCCCAAAAATGTGGCAGCTGCTCGCGGATAGCGTCACGCTTTGCCTCCGCATGACATACACGTATCCAGATGTAAAGCGGACAAAAAACATATCAGATCTACTGAATTCCGAAGTACTGAGATACACTGAAGTGGACGTATTCCAGCACATCCATATGTGGCGACGGACGGTGCAGGACCCGGCTGTCGGGGTCGCTGCTGCCACCACGGCAGCGCCGCTGGTGGAGCCGGATCGGCCAGCAGACGCCGCCGGTGGAGCCGGATCGGCCAGCAGACGCCGCCGGTGGAACTGGGTCGGCCAGCAGGACACCGCCGGTGGGGGAGCCGGATCGGGCCAGCAGACCGCCGCCGGTGGAGCCGGAATCGGCCCAGCAGACGCCGCCGGTGGAGCCAGATCAGCCAGCAGACGCCGCCGGTGGAGCCGGATCGGCCGGCAGACGCCGCCGGTGGAGCCGGATCGGCCAGCAGACGCCGCCGGTGGAGCCAGATCGGCCAGCAGACGCCGCCGGTGGAGCCGGATCGGCCAGCAGACGCCGCCGGTGGAGCCGGATCGGCCAGCAGACGCCGCCGGTGGAGCCGGATCGGCCAGCAGACGCCGCCGGTGGAGCCGGATCGGCCAGCAGACGCCGCCCGTGGAGCCCGGTTGGCCAGTAGACGCCGCCGGCCGACCGACCCTGTCAGACCAGCTGACACCGGGAGTGATTGACATCCGCGGTGGCCGCGCGTGCACGTGTCACCGACGACGTGTCTGAATGTGTCTTCGGACCGGTGGGCACGTCAGCGTCCATACCGTGGCCCTCATGCGCTTCGCTAACCGGGGTTGACACACGTGCCAGCGCACCATCTACTTGATCTCGTGATGCCACTTGTAGTGTGATGTTTCTTTGCGAAGTCCCCTGGCTCGCGGGATGACCGTTGTGGAATCTGTTCGCTAGGTCACTGGTCTCCGCACTCCTCTGTGAGTTCTTGAAGCTCTGGTCCAGTTCCCTGACTTTCCTCGCCGTCTCCCGACATTCCGTGCGGTCGCCCTGTCCCCCTGGGGGTGGCTGTCGTCCAGTCTCATCACCTTGTCGATCTATTGGCTGCCGTCTGTTCGTGCGATGCTTCCGACAGCTTCTTGGCACCCGGCATCAGCAGTCAGCTGACCTCCCTGACAGGTCATGACCTTGCGCGCCTCCATCATTAGCCTCAGTGTGCGGTGTGGGGAGTCTCGCCTTGTGCGCAGCCGCTCTCGACACAACCTGACTCCGTCGCTCTGCCGCGGTGCGGTGTCGAGCCGTGGTGGCTCACCAGTCACTCCTGTGGGTATGAGTCGGACTTGACTCCGTCGCTCTGCCGCGGTGCGGTGTCGAGCCGTGGTGGCTCCCCAGCCACTCCTGTGGGTATGAGTCGGACACGGATTTGACCTGGCAGCCAACTGTCCCAGCTCCTCAGGTGGTTAGCTTCCGTCGTTGGCTTCGGCTTCCGGGCTCTTGCTCATGACCTTGGCAGGAGTGAGAGGCGATGGAAAATTGATTGGTGCAGTTGGTTTGAATATCAATCGGCCATAGCCTTCGCTCCGGAGGGGCATTTTGGCATGCACGGCAGATAAAATTGCCAATCGGGTTCCCGGAGAAGTGTATGCTTTCACCAAGTCTCGTACTTCGTAGAATCCCTGCCTTCATATGCCCCCCGCCTGAAGGTCTTGTTTTTGTTTACGGACCAGGCACCGAGTGACGATAAGAATCTGTTCGGTGTCAGTCACAGTCCGTGTTCAAATGCACAGCATGACCTGGGTGTCGTGTGCACGGTCACTTTAATTCCTACTTTGTTACGTAGGGTCGTAAAAAGTGGTGGCATTCTTTCAAGTCACCTGTCTTTCTCTGACGGATGAATACCGGATGATTGTCAGCAGGTAGTTCTTATGGCAATCATGTTTTTGCATTCTGTGCATTTGCATGGTTACATGTTGTTCTTCTGTAAGCATCCTGTGTGGTGAACTGATTACAAAGATCGGTTACCGTTAATCTGGAGCCTTCATCATCGATTAAACCTACGACATTCAAGAGCAAATGATATCGTTATCAGACACCTCAGTCGTTCCCTCTCCGAAAGATCGCCAATATCAACCATGCTTTGCACGACTGGAGCCAGACGTGCGGACACTTAGTGTCAGGACGAGTATGTTCAGTTGTAATTGACTCGTCCAGTGCCGGTGTGCATGAGACCGCTTGGTTGGCCGCTGAGCCCGGAGCATTGATTGACCAGAGGCGGAAATATTTGTAGTCCTTGACCATTGGCTTGCCTTCACGAGGATTACGATATCTCATCGGCTGCGTTGGGGACGCGCTGTATCTTTGTGTGATGATGTAAGTTTCAACAGAACGTAACGCAACCCTACAATGGCTGGTGGGATCCAGTGTCGATTTCCTAACGCGAAGGCTGTGCTGGCTTCTCCAGCCAGCTGGCCAGATGATCCATCTGGACGGGTGAACGAGGGGTTCCTGTTTCGGCAGCGGCCTCGTCCAGGGTCGTGGTCACGTGCCGGCCGCCTGGCGCTGACCCCGCTCGGTCGGCGTGTGTTGCAGTCCATGGCAGCGGGTGAAGCTTGAGGCCGTGCTGCTGTACTTCGAGGCGATGTCGGAGGCCGAACCCACTGGGCGCGTCTCCTACACCAGAAAGGTACGGCCCAGGCCCTGGCGCGGCGGCGTCGGCGATAGGCGTGTTCTGAAGACGGGCGCTGTGCGGCAGGAGCTGGGTGTGGTGCGAGCTGTGGGTGTGGTGACGGATCGGCACGTGATGGGTGAACACTGATGTGATGAATAAACAGACATGTGGCGTTTCAGTGCAACGCGGTGAGCGAGCGGTGGTGTGACGGGGGGAAAGTGGTGTTATAAATGAGCAGGAATGTGGCGGTGGAATTTAAATGTGGAATGTGGAATGTAGACCACGACGGGGCAAGAGAACTGAGATGTGTTGAGAAGGCGCCCATGTACTGCATGCAGAGAAGTGTGGTGGGTGAACAACGATGTGATAAGGCAACGGTTATGCGATGCATAAACGACGACGTGGTGATTCACCTTGAAAAGTTATGTGATGGGTTACCGGTCATGTGATGTGTGGACATTCATGTGACGCGTGAACAGTCGTGTTATGCATGAACAGTCATGTGGCAGGTGAACTGTTATGTTATGGGCGAATAGCCACGTAATGGAGGGCAGTGCTATGGTAGGTGATGGATAGTGGGGCAGCCATACGATGGGGACCAACCATGTCCTGGATGAGCAATGATTTGATACGCGAACAGGCATGTGCTGGGTGAACAGTCAAACAATGGATGAAAGCTCACATGACGCGTTTGACAACGCCCTGAGTCCAGTGACCAAAACCGTGTCAAGTGCGCCGTCGCACAGTGAGGGGGTGGGAGGGGAGCATCGCTGGCCGCGATCCGCTCCGCCAATGTCGCCCCCTCCGAGCTGGGCGGCGCCGCTCTGCCCATGCCGCCCCCTCTGAGCTGGACGGCGCCGTTCTGCCCATGCCGCCGCTCTGCCCATGCCGTCCCCTCTGAGCCGGGCGGTGCCGCTCTGCCCATGCCGCCCGCTCTGAGCTGGTCGACGCCGTTCTGCCCATGCCGCCCCTCTGCCCATGCGCCCCCTCTGAGCCGGGCGGCACTGCTCTGCCCATGCGCCCCCTCTGAGCCGGGCGACGCCGCTTTGCCCATGCCGCCTCTCTGAGCCAAGCATCCCCTCTGAGCCTTGCGGCGCCGCTCTGCCCGTTCAGGTGATGAGCGGCCGCCAGTTCGCCAGTCTGCACGACTGGCTGGCCTGCAGCAAGCCGCTGTGCCCGGTGGTGGTGCGCGACACGGGCCGCGTCGAGGACGTCGAGCCGGGGGTCAGTCAGGTCTGCTTCCTCAGCCCGCTGCCCGGCGGCGACACGCGGCGCGACGCCAGGTCACAGGTCAGGGGTTAGCCGGCGGTGCGGCGCGCAGCGGCGGCCGCGTGGGGAGAAAACGCGTCGGCGCTGGTGGAGCGCAGGAATTGAGGGCTTTGGGTGAAGTGAGTGTACGTGCCTGGGTGTTATGTGCTCGGGCCTTTGGGTGGGCCGATTGGAATCTCGTGGGTTGCATACCTGAGCGGAGGAAATGGCCCTCCGGTATTGACTTGGGCTTCGAGGCAGCACAGGCTTTAAATTTATGGGCTTTTACCGTCGGTTGTCGTTTCGAACAGGTAAGAATATGCGCAAACTCTTTGAGTCTTTTTGAAGTCTCTTCGAGCGCTAAGGCCCTAAGACCTTTATTAGTGTGGCAGTTTTGTGTTGCGGGTCGAGCCGGAATCGGATTCCGAGTAAATAAATTTTAGTGACGTCAACGCAAAGTAAATGCTTGAAAAAGTTGCTACAATGAGCCTAAATGGCTTGAGGAGAACATGATAGTGCAAGTCATTAATGGGGGTGACTGGAAAATGTGGCACCCGAGACATAGTCATATATTAGCATCGTACGCAAATATTTGTAGCAAGTGGAGCACGTGATGGATGCTTGCTGTATTATCGAAATAAGGGTGCGCTTATGCTCGAGCGATAGACGGAGGCCGGTATGTGGTTCATAGACAAGAGTTATAAGCTGTTAATTGTCACTGAGTTAAACTCTTCAGAACACCTGGTGTGTGTCTGAGAGCACGGGAAAGTTGGATTCTAGTAAAAACAGTCAATTTCGTACTTTATCAAGCCATTGTGTAAATGCATGAACATGTTAAGCTTACGCACCGACGCAAGAAAATCAGGGGTTTTGTTGTTAGCTCGGGCATGTGACGTGTAGTCCATGAGCGTCCTCCGTTGCTAGATAGACAACGTACAGTGTTTTCATCGTACGATGGTTTTGGTCTCGCCAGGTCTTACATTCAGCAATATCGTGCGATTCTTGACATCTTTAAAATACCAATAAAACACGGGAGAAAGATTTTATGAAACGAAATTCACAACGTTTTTTTATTTTGCTTTTAAAGGATAGTTGTGATCGATTCTTCAATAAATTCGATGGTGGACTAAATAACGTTTTCCCACCCTGTACCTCCCAAAAATAGCCGTTGTGTGTCAGACAACCAACCAAGCACCCTCTGATAACCGTCTCGCAGATGATGATGATGAGTGGTAGGTGGTACTGGCTGACACAATAATCACGGAGATATTCATCATGTAGCGCATAATTATCGTGTTACGAACGCAATACCACCGGGAAAATAATACGTTTCAATGTTGTGCAGTTTCAGAATGATGTACGCTTTCTTCCAGCACAATTGTACGTTTGATTGCTACATCGCGATATCATGTCAGTACCTCCGACCCAACTGTGTCGCTTCCCGACCTACCTGGGCGCAAGTTGTCTTTGCCCCTAACCGACCGACCTTTGCCGTGACCGAGCTCCCTGTGCGTACCGCCAGGAGGCACTGTGCCACGCCACGCACCCAGAGCTGCTGGTGACGGCCCTCTTCCAGGAGAAGCTGGAAGACAACGAGGCGCTGGCGGTGTCGGGCTGCGTCCGCTCCTGCCAGCTGTCCTGCGGCCCCGGCGGCGCGCCGAAGGTCAGCAGACTGTCGGTAGGTGGCAGCACCGACGCCGTAACCGACAGCGGTCGGGCGGTCCCGTCATGTCTTGACTCCCACGCTCCCATTGACTTGATTCCCATTTGAACGTATTTGAATGGGCACTCGGTGAGTACGGGAAGCAGACGCCACTGGCGGTGTGGGCCTCGCTCATCCCTCCCCCATGCGCTTTACTCAGTTTGTGAAATAAATTCATGAGGTGGATTATGGTTAGCTTTACAATTCCAATTCCAATTTCACAATTTTAAATCGGCAATCTCCTCAGGAAATATTCGGTGGGAAGCGTACCAGGAGCTGATGATATCTTTCTTAATACAGCTTCTAAAATCGTTGACTAGCTGCAGAACCAGCGGCTTTCGGTCGGATTCCTGCGTCTAGGTTCTCCGCCACGTAGCCGATCATAGCCCCGCATTGCGGCTCGTATCGTCCTGTTCCGCTCGCTCCCGACTTCGCGTCGCATCGTCTGAAGTTCGCACGAGTGGCACACAGTGGCACACAGTGGCACGAGTGGCACAGAGAATGTTCACTCTCCGCGCGAGCTTCGCCCAGCGACGGAAGGCCGCAAGCTCCTCCGTGAGGGAGGCACGAGCCGCCGCGGCCGAAGACTTGACATGGGTGGGATTGGCGCCGGGGAGGTGTGTCATTGATGCACTCTAAAAATACTTGCGCGAAACGCATGCCACGCACAACGGCAGCGATAGTCGACGAACATTCATTCGTGCAGTGATCACGTGGGCCAGTCATTGTGTCGGCCGAATGGCGTTGTGTTGTGCGATGCCGTTTCAGAGCAGCTTTACCACATACACAAACGGAAAGAGGCAAATGAATAGCATGGCATCGTGCATGGTTGACTCAAAGTTGGCAGGGCTGGAGCCAGAACTCCATTAAAACATAGTTAAAAGTACCGAGCTCATAGCATTCACGAGAGTCATGTACGGCAAGTTCTATTTTTGGCATTTGGTGACGTGGACGCTATCCCTGCAGCATGTTTAACGCCACATATGTAGCCGTGACCAGCTCCCCTGATCACACAGAGCATTTGCATGCGCTGTGCGAGCCCACCGGGGCGGTAATCGTGCGCACGGCGCCATAACTAACACCTCATCGATTCGGTAACGATGCCGTAAATATTTTACGGTCTTGAAATGGGCGAGAGCTCAGTTAACGTCAGCTTTAATTCGACTCAGTTGATCATGTGGCCTCCTGGTATGGCTCGCCTCAACTCTTTAAAAAAGTGCCTTCACCGAAGCACATGTGTCGCAAATGCTTCCTCCGCTGCGCGAAGAAGCCGTTGTTTTGCCTTTCTGTCCTTACGCAGTGTTCATATGTCGTGTTCAACCATCGCACGGTGTGAACGTTGACGATTTCTGCCGCCAGGCGTCGGCACGCGTCTCGGCTGTGGAACGTCAGATCTGCGGCGTGGATGCCGAGAGTTACGGAAGCCTACCGGCGGCGCAGTACGACGAGGACGCCATCCTGCGCGAGCTGAACAAGGCATACCTCGGCTTCCAGCAGCCCAAGATCACCAAGCGGCTGAGTCCGATCGGCGAGTCAAATTGCCCGAGTCCGCACGTGTCCGACTCGCCTGTGGCCAGCGAGTCGGGCGACTCGCCGGCGGCCCCGGAGAACGGGGCCGCGCTCGTTCGTGCGTGCCGCCAGTCGCTGCCGGAGGAGCGGCCGGCGCGCTGGACGCCGCTGCGCCGGCCGGCCACCATCGGTGGCGCGATGGCAGAGTCGCCTGGCGGACCGTCGTCACCGCCACCTGGTGGCACCGCCTCCAGCGGCTCCGCCCGCCAAGGCGTGCTGCGCCTGATAGGACAGCTGCAGCGGTCGATTGAGCGCGAGCTGGGCGAGCTCGGCCAGGAGACAAACTCGCAGATAGTGTCGCAGATCATGGCCAAGATCCGCACGATGGACCGCAGTCAGCTGGTGCGCCTGCTAAGCAGTGAGTCGGCGCGCGCGCCGGGCGAGCCGCCCGCCGCCGGTGACCTGCCCTGCGAGGACACCCTGCTGACCGTGTGCGAGGCGCTCATGGGCGAGCAGGCGCCGCTGCAGGCGCTCGACGCCGACTACTTCGAGTGGCGGCTGGAGGAGGTGGCGCAGGAGCGCTGCGAGCTGCTGCCGGGGCTGCTGAGCGGCAGGAGGCCGGGCCGGCCGGCGTCCGAGCCGACGGCCGCTGCCGTCCGCGGCCAGGTGTCCATGGACACGGACGCCTTCTTCAGCGCCTGCAGCAGCGTGGACGATACCTCGCCTTCGCAAGGTATTACAGAAGTCTGGATGGCGTCTGAACGGTCCGATGGACATTGCTGCTCAATTGTCTTATGTTGGTGAAGTAAAGCTTACTCTCAGCCCGCATCATTTTCAGGTTGCTCCTCGTTTAGACAGACAGACAGATTCTGACAATGGCGAACCTGGTTCGTGGCCGTGGTGTTGTCCAAAATTAAACACCAGCAGACTCCAGAAGCAGGACTGAACGGCAGCCATTCCATTTACGCCATTTACCACACCAACCCCGCGCAGCAGCTACACGGCCCAGGACCGCAGCGACGCTTTCCTCCGCCGCCGACAGATGGCAGGAGCGAGGCGAGCAGCGGCTCACCGCCGCGCTACCGCAGCTCGGTCTCGCCGGACCGGCCGGCGGCGGCTCTGCCGCGACGGCGCAGCACCTTCCGGGACCGGCTGCAGGAGGCCAACCGGCGTGCCGAGCTGGAGGAGCGCGCCGCCGCCGCCACCGGTTCTCAGGATGAAGACGAGGCGCCGCAGGTCGACCTGGCCAGCGCCGCGGCTGCTACCGCTGCCTCTGCGCTTCAAGATGACGAGGACGTACCGATGAGGTACCGGAGGACTCGCAGGGATGGGGTGGGATATACAGGCACGGTTTTGCAGTTTTTTGCGTTGAGTATATATATATATATATATATATATATATATATATATATATATATATATATATATATATATATATATATATATATATATATATATATATATATATATATGTGTGTGTGTGTGTGTGTGTGTGTGTGTGTGTGTGTGTGTGTGTGGTGTGTACATAATATCATCTCATATCACATGCAATCAGGGTTGGGCATGCAGTCAAACCAGACTTGATGCAGGCATGCCACATGGCCAATGAACGACATAATGAGCCAGCTCGAATGAACAATGCCATATTGCGAAGGAGATTTGGGTATACCATTTGTGAATCATTTGTGCGGCACATGAGCGTAAGAAGAAGTGCCCAGGATGTTTGACATGTTTTTACGGTGACTGCCGGTGCTCTAGTGTTCGAATGACTGGCACATGTCCGAAGAGCTACTAGTTAGAATATGACTGGAAATCCCTGCTTAAAGAGCACAGTAACCAGGAAGATCGCCACTGTCATTCACGATTGTCGACAGGAGGAATGGTTCGTCGGTGGGCGAGGACGAGGATGAGGTGGCCGACCAGCTCGTGCACGACCGCCGCTGGACGAGCCGCTTCCGCGCCAAGAGCCGTAGTCTGACCGGGAATAGCTCGCGGCTCAGCTTCAGCTCAGACTTTAGCTCAGGTGAGCCGGACGTGCGGGTAGCCGTTCACGGGTCTCAGCGTGCGAACTGAACTCGGGAGGTCTGGAGCTAAGCAACGCACCAGGTGAGCAAATCCAATCCATTGAGGGCATCTAAGCCCAGAGGCCGGCCAAAAGCTCGGGCGCCGTAATGGTCCGTTTGTTGAAAGTTGCCAGTTGTCGAATAGCGTTCCTCAACACAGGGAAACGCTCAGTGCCGCACCGAAGCAGCCTCTCTCACTCCGTTCAGCTGCTGGGCCTCCACTCACGAAGTTCGCTAACTGATGAGAGCGAGGGTGTTTACACGATTTCAGCCATTCTCTTCCATCGAACGGATGACGTCGCGTTTATATTTAGCAAAGTGCGAACTAACGAAAGTGCGCTCCACGATGGTACCCCCGTTCTGACATCTGCCCTATGTCATCACTCACCACTTTACCCTCAATCCTCGCATCGCTTCGTCTCCTCGGGCAGGCCGCGTGCAACGGCCACGAGCGGCTGAAGCGTCCCCCGGCGAAGCCTCGCCGATCGCCCGCGCGCGGCCCGAAGAAAGCTTTCTGTTGAGGGCCAGTCTCGGTGGTGGAGGACTTTCACATGGTCACAGTCTTGCCGCTGGCACTCACCTCTTTCCTTCATTCCATAGGCCTGGAATGGTTAGTGCTGGCCCAACGAGCTCATTCTAACCGAGCCGAACACACATTCCGTCACCGTTTATGATAACAAGATTCTTATGAAGCCCATTGCCTGCAACTTTGCTCTGCGCCGCTCATATCCATACGGCTTGGAAGACCAGTGATATGTCCGAGCGTCGTAACACGCCATAAATTTACATGTAATTGTGGTGTTTTGTGCTTAAGGGCGCGTGAAATGGGTGCCGTTTTGCAGACACTTGAAAACGAACTGGTACATTAAGTTCCTATGCAAGTGACACCATGCCTGTACGATGTAGCTAACACTGTGTTGTACAGCGGGACTGGCACCGTAATGCAGGGATGTCTCCGGCATCGCACTATGGAGTGTAACCATCCATACAAGTGTAATTGGCACTGTACTATTCGGTGTTGATGACACCGTACTGCTCGGTACAAATGAAGTCCGTATGCCCGCTGTCCATTGGCCGGTATAGCTGACACCGTACCTTTCGATGCAAGATAAGTGTCATATTCCTGTCCCTTCCAACTTACGTCATTCTGGCCAGTTAACTGACCAACATACTGCCCAGTGTGACTGTCATTATGCTGCCGTTGCAGCTTGCACCATTATGCCCGATTTAACGCACGCCGCATTGGTTATTGTAACTGGCACAGTATCCTTGGGTGTGACTGGCATTGTATTGTTTTGTTTTATCAACATTATGCTATATGGTGTAAGCGACATGTTTTCCAGTGTAACCGACACCATGTTCTATGATGCAGACGACATTTTGTCAACCATTGTAGCTGGCATGCTCCTGTCCGACGTAACTGACGCCGTATTTTCCGGCGTAACTAACCCCACACCACGGATGCAGCCCACTCCGTCTTGCCCGGCTCAGGCTACAGCCGGCGCCAAGCCTCGCTCTGCCCTGTCCCCAGAGGTGGAGGAGCTCTGTGACAAGTTCGGCCACTGGCTAGACGAGCCCGGTGCGGAGCTGGGCCCCCGCGACCTGGCCGTGATGCGCGTCACACAGCGCCTGCTCAAGCGCACTCTCTCCGACTCGTTCGCCGGCGTTGCCATGGAGATCGAGGCGCTGGACACGAACGGCGCCATGCCCCGGGCGACCACGCTCAGGAATGGTGGGTGCTGTTACGGCGGCTGGGCAGCCACCAATGCAGATCCCACAGATTGACGGCATCAATTAAATTGCGTATCAGCCCAGGCTTGTGTGCGCAAACTTCGCGCAATGGCACCGCTTAGCTTGCTTTCAACTCCTGCAATCACGTAAACCCCAGTGGCAAGACTCGGTTCGGTCGCAAGACAGTGCCTCCGAGAGCCAAACGTTCTTGAGACGGCGTTGTTAGGCTGCGTCGCCGTAACGCGGCAACACGGACTCGCTGCCCCCAGGTGCGGCCGCGCCCGGGGGCAGGCGGCGCGGCGCCCCGAGGCGTTCCCTCAGCCTCTCGGACCAGTGGGCGCGCGAGAGGCTGGCGCTGGAGCTGGCCAGGAAGCTGGTGGAGCCGCCGACGGCAGAGCAGGTGGGCACGAAGGCAGGTCACTGGCCCGCTGTCTGGTGCGGTACGGAGTGGAAGGAGCGTTGGCTACAGAGTGAAGCTGGCTTTTATGCGTGTGTGTTTGTGGCTAGGCTTACGGTGTGGATGGTGGTGGTTATTTCGTGGCGTGGCGTGCTACTAATCGGCCTTTGCCATTTACTGGGGCAGGCACCACCTATATCCGAAGTTACGGATTTTGCATCAAAAAGTGTGAAGCACATCACCTTGTGCGTCAAAACGTCATCGTATGTGACAAATGACGGCTTACAATATACAACTTTATTCTGTAACAAAGATCATTGTAGCGGACATAGTGCATGTTCCCGCCCTGTTTTTCTCATCTACGTTTGCTGTGTGGCTTACTAACAGCCACCCCGGGCTGGGCCCAGCTGCCAGAGCCGACGTGCGCCAAGCACAGCGCCGGTTCCGTAGTGGAGATTATCGAGGCCGCCGACGCCGCCACGCTGCTGTCCGGCCGCTCCTCCCGTCTTTGCCCTGCCATCTACCGGTACTCGGAGCAACTGGCGCGCCTACTGGTGCCCGAGTGCGTGCGCGAGAGCGCGCTCCAGCTCGACTTCCACAAGGCGAAGCACCGGCGCGCCTACCGCAAGATGTCCGCGCAACCGGTGCGCCGACTGACGCAGTTCCCGCGGCGGCCGGCGGCGGCGCCACCGTCGGCGCCGAGCGCGCCGCTGCCGCTGGACGAGGCCACCGTGGAGGGCTTCAGCTGGACACTGGCCGAGCGGCTGCTGGAGGAGACGATGCGCCAGCTGCCGAGCCCGCGCCGTCTGCTGCTGCGCCGGCTCATGAGCGGCCGCGCTCTCTCGCTCGACCGCAAGGGCATCCTGAAGAAGCCGCGCGGCGCTGCGGCGCGCAGCCGTAGCATCGCCGACGTCTCGCCGCCGCCGCCGCCGGCCGCCGCCGACCCTGAGCGCCGCCCCTCCGGCAGCCTGGAGACGGCGCAGAGCCGGAGCCTGCCCGGCCAGCTGGATCGGGCGCAGGACGAGCGCCGCCCGCCCGCTCACCGCCGCAAGAGCCGGCGCGAACACTTCCTGGAGGTGGGTCTGACGTCACCACAGGTGGGTCTGATGTCACGGCAGGTAGGTGTGACGTCACGGCGGACAGGTCTGCCATCATGGAGGAGTGCCTGACCGGATGGCATGTTCCATGACGTCACGGGAGGAGCGTGTTCTCTGACGTTACGGAGGGTGCACGAGGCACAGAGACGGATGGGGCGTCCCGTTTGCCGTGACGTGGTTTTACTCACACGCATTGTTGTTGCGCTGGTGTGGCCTTCCCAGGACGGGTCACAGGGCTCAACCTAAGATGCTTGGACGGGCGGACAGACGATCTCACTCCCCACGTGGTCACATATGAATTGCTATGTTATTTCCACGGCGGCAGCGCCAAAGCATAACTCATTCGCTCTCCGGCTCTCTTGGTCCCTGAGTGAGCAGCGCCGCCGACACGGTAGCGAGCTCGCCCGCCGTTTGGAGTCCAGGCCGTCACGCCTTGTTCCCAGGCCGGTGATGCTGGTCGCCCCGCCCCGCCGGCGCACGTTCAGCGCCGCTGTCTGCCACAGTCACGCAGTCTGCTGGGCGGTGAGGCTGGCGAGGCCGGCGACGGCGTGCGACCCGTGGCCACCGGCAACTGGGGCTGCGGCCGGCGGCACGGCGGCGACCCGCAGCTGAAGGCGGCCGTCCAGTGGCTGTGCGCCAGCCGCGCCGAGGTGCCCTGCCTCATCTACTACACGTGCGGCAACCCGGCCGTCCGGACGGTGAGTGGCGCCCCTGGCGGCCGCGCTGGGAAGCTGCGGAGAGGCGGCGTTTGAGACGTGTGCCCAGGATGTGGGCGGTAAAATCTCGTGACTCGCGACATTACTGTACTGGTGGACGGTCTGTGTAACACAACGATCAGGCCGACAGCGTCGCAAGCATCCTCAAAGGTCTACGCCGTCCGGGTGCAAGCACGCAGCCGTGCAGCGCGCAGTATGGGCAGCTAGCGAGCTTCTGCGAGCGCGGCGTGTTGACTGGGCGCCACCAGGGCGCCTGCCGCCGGAGCTGGCGGACGGGGCCGGCCCTGACGTCCCTGCTCCCGCCGCAGCTGCAGTGGGTGTGCAGCAGGATCACGGACCGCCAGTGGACGGTGGGAGAACTGACGGCGGCCGTGCTCGCCCACTGCCAGCGCCGCCTGGACACGGCCAAGAGCGGCGCCCGCAGGCGCTGTCAAGGTGCGCCTCGCAGGTCGGCGGCGGACGGCTGGCGGGGGACTGCGCATCGGGCGCAGAGATTACCGGTGACGTCATTTTGATGTGCTGTTCGAATTAGTTGGAAGCTGGCGTGGCCAGATAGTGCGATGTGTGGGCCTCGGCAACTATGACGTCACTTTAACGTTGTGCCTGAATGGCGTGAGATGACCCCGGTGTGGCCGATTAACCCCGTTCATTGGCCTCAGTACGGCACCCGAATACCGTCCGCAAAGCATGTCCTCATGAAGCGTACAGTCCTTGTGTGACTGAGTAATGAAAGATGAATGTGACTGAGTGATGAATGGCGTGGTTTTCAGAGCCACCAGCCGATGACCTGTTCGAAGACCTGCTTCGCTCCGAAGGGCCTCCACCGGCGCTGGAGACGAAGTCGTGAAACTCCGATGGACCGAGTGCGATTTTGACCGCGAAACGTGACCCCGTGGAGATGCGCCGCCATGAGCCTGCCAGTCAAGGGAATGTTCATAGAGCTACACGGTGTCTGCGGATACTCAGAAGCGTGGCAATCCACGTGCGTCCAATCCACGTCGTTCTGTTGTTTTGGTGATGCCCAATCAATTTTGAACTGAAACCTGCATTTTGCAATTGTCTCAGACACCCTGCGGTACCCACGTCTTCCTTCTACAAGGAGCAACTTCCCCGAGTGCACTGGCAAGTTTGGATCATGATGGATCTGGGACAATCGCGCTCGCGCCCCATCAGCAGTGATCAGCAAGTTGTTAGGCGCCTCCGAGATTGGTGCGGACCCAATGGGGTCTGGGTCTGGGCCCGGGTCTGCAGCGTGCAGGCCGAGAGCCGGGGTCTGACCTCGGTCTGTTGGGGAGAGCCGCTGCGAGTCTGAGTCCGGAGGGCGCTCCTACCGAGAACTCGCCCCTCCCGCTTTCCTAGATGGAACTGCGTCACGGTCCATCCCACGACCCATCACTAAGTGTCGCGCGGCCAGCGGCGGCGAGGAATCTACCGAGTGCGTCCGCGCCCGTGTTCGCGCATGTGGACGCTGCTACGCTCCGCCCAGGTGCGGCCAGCGTGGCGCAGAGGCGTCAACTGCAGTGCGTGCTCGAGGATAATCGGCTCAGTCCACCAGACTCTTCCATTTGTACTAGCTTTCGTAGGGCGCTCGCGTGGCGCCCGAAGCGGGAACCGGCCCGGTCCACGCCAGCTCCGTCCCGTCCCGCGTCCACGCCGTCGTGTGTAACGCCCGCCGTGTGACGTCACCACGTAAGTGGCGCCCGCTGTGTGACGTCACCATATCACGCAACGGCCGCGTCCATCCTGGATGAGTATTGTTTGTTACGAAATGATTGACCACGTCCGCTATGGTGTAGCCTGTTACGAGTTTGATGGAATATAGTTGCTATACGTGGTCTGCCTTCCAGTGGTGGGTGCAGTGGCGGCATCTGTACAGAGGTGACGCAGATCGGGCGCTCCCGAGCGCGTAAACAGTTCTCTCCAGAGCGGCCAAGAGTTGGAAGGCACCCACTTCACCTGCGGGCGCAGTCACTAACAGCAGCGACAGCATTGATTTAGTCTTATCCGGACCGCGAGCCATAATCACGTCTGTTGTTGCTGGCCCCACCGACCAATCACTGTTCACTGGTTCGTCCCAGCTACGATTTCACAAACCAATCACCGCCTGGTCCGCCCCAGTTGCGATCCGACGAACCAATCATGGCCTGGTCCGTCCCAGCTGCGATCTCACGAACCAATCACCGCTTGGTCCTCCCCAGCTGCGACCCGACGAACCAGTCACCGCCTGGTCGGCGCGGCTGCCTTCAGCGCGTCGCCTCCGCGGCTCCATACAGACACGCGCTCTCCCCGGCCTGATATGTATTCTCCCAAACGGCACGCCGGCCCGGCTCCAGCGAGCGGCCGGCGGTCCCGCGGCCCGACTGCCGGGACCGCGGGACCACCTCCGGACCAGCGCCGGACCGGCGGGCTTCGTTCACGGTCGAGCTGTCATGTCGCCACGGTCGCTCGGACGGCCAGATCGCGTTGCGGCAGGAGAGTGGCAAATTTCACCGGCACACACACGGCTATGTACACGCACACGGGGATACGGCATGCTCAAGAGGACGGCGCAACGCCGCCAAAATAAACCCGCCGGACGGACCACGGATTTGCACCACGAGGAGTCAGTGGTAAAATACAGCTACACCAATGTACAATGCGGTTTAAACTAGCTAAGACTTAGTCGTCCATGACTACCACGGTACTACTTTTCTCTAACCAAACGGGTTGGCGCTCTCAAACAACAGTAGATAATAAGACGTTCGCAAACAACTTCGCTACTTCACCGCACAATTTTGCACTGTTGGCACTTGGCAGCCACGTTGGGGGGTGAGATCCTCAGCCTAGTAAAAAGGGACTTCATTTGATCAAACTTAAGTTGATGCCTAAAACACCCCAGCATGGACCAATCGAAAGGTTCGAGCCGGCGCTCCAGCCCGCTCGTTGACCCTGCGGGCACGGCGGTCTCCCGACCCCCTGACCTGCGCGCTCGGGGCCCTCGTGTCCTACGGCCCCGCTGGCGCCCTTCCCCCAACGCTGGCCGCGCCGGACGGGTTCGATGCATCAGGTCAAACGTCCGCCTCTGAGGCGCCGCGGCCGCTGCGCCGGTCGGCGTCGGGCGCGCCAGTCACCGCCGATCGACGCCGGCGGCGCGCCGACGCGGTCAGAGCGGCGCCGCTACAACGCCGGCACCGACTCCAGCACCGCGATCTTGGCCACCTGGTGGAACACCCTGCGGGAGGAGCGCGTCGTCAGCGGTGCCCACGCCGCGCCGGGCTGAGCGGACGTGGTGGAGCGCGCCGACGAGGCCGGCCGGTCACGTGGCGGCGCGGATTCGAGGTCACTGGTATGACTGCACCACGGGAAGCGAACGGGCAACTGTGGTTATCGGCGTCAATTAAGCATCGCCTGCGGCCTAAGTTCGACACTAAGAACACCCGGACCATGCCCAGAGGCGCTTATCCAGACCACGACTGGGCCCTCGTCCGCCATCCGGTCATCCGTCCACCAGTCTTCGTTCGCCACGTCTACCACAATACCTAACTAGGGGTGCTACAACCATGTCCGCTGATAGAGGGCCAATGGGCAAATAATGGTGAACGCAGAGACCGCACCCGGGGGGGGGGGGGGGGGGGGGGAGGCCTAGCCTGTGGACGCTCTATCAGCAGGCGCAGCGCAATGAGCCTTCACGGACGCATGTCCAAACTCGGGAGCACCGTATTCGGTCCAACGCACGGCGGAAAGCGCTTACTTGTGCGAGTACTTGGCTCGTATCGTCTTCAGGTGCGGGCTGGCCTCCTTCCTCAGCATGTCGTTCAGTTTGTGCACTACATCTTTGAACTCTTCAGTTTTGTATTCTGAAAAGTCCAGCGCCGGTAAGTTGGGCCACCCATGGCAGGGAAAGCTCGAGCTTACTGCACATGCACGCTTGTGGTAAGAATCTGGCGAGTGCTACCAAAAGCCAACCAGCTCCACAGATAATCCCGTAAACCAATATCCACAGCGATCTTCGTTCAGTCGATACAAAGGCAGCCCCTACGTAGCCGGCTTGCTCCACACCCAAACCAAATTGCCCGCGACGTCCGACTAGCGCTGAACAGCACTGAAACTCCCGACCTGAGCAGCCCCTGGCAAGGCCTGTAAAACACACAACCACGCCAGGAGCTGAGGTGAGCGCTGGCAGCGCGCAGTCCGACCGGAGACCAGCACAGCGTCCTTCCTCCCTCCTCCCTCTCGCCGACAAGCCCAGCGTCCCGCCTGCCTGCCTCCCACACCCTCACGCCCCGCCGGCCAGCCCCCCGCGCGGCCGCCGTACCGGAGAAGTGCTCGACGGTGCGCCGGATGGCGGCGAACTGGTCGGGCGAGCGCATGAGCACGGCCAGCGTGAGCGCGGCGGCCGCCATGCGCGAGCCGGCCACCGTCACGAACTGGTACTCCATCAGCGACAGCTCCAGGATGTAGCGCGCCAGCGTGAGCACCTCGATCGACAGCTTACAGCACTGCCGGACGGGGCGGCCGGGGACAGCGTCAGCCATGCGTGCGAGCGCACCAGGGTCAGCTGACACATATGTCGGACCGCCGGACAGCACGTGGACGGGAGGGGGGGGGGGACAGCGTCAGCCACGCGTGCAAGCAGCATCAGCGTCAGCTGACACATATGTCGGACCGCCGGACAGCACGTGGACGGGAGGGGGGGGGGGGGGCAGCGTCAGCCACGCGTGCAAGCAGCACCAGCGTCAGCTGACACATATGTCGGACCGCCGGACAGCACGTGGGCGGGGAGGGGGGAGGGACAGCGTCAGCCACCCGTGCGAGCAGCACCAGTGTCAGCTGACACATATGTCGGACCGCCGAACAGCACGTGAGCGGGGGGGGGGGGCAGCGTATGCGGTGCGGAATGTCGCGCCAGGACCAGCCGACGCACGTCGGGCTGTTGAACATAAGCGGCAGGAGACATCAGAGGCGGGGGGGGGGGGGGGGGCTGCTGCGGCCCTACCGACCGCGAGCGGCACGCTATGGAAGCAGGAACAGCACGGGGCGTGTTCTGACGCCAGATGATCCCTAGCGTTCAGAACGCGGAGACTGCGGCCACTAGACAGGCTGTGGGAGCCAGACAGGTTGGCCTTTATTTGATAGGATCCTGCCGTTATTCCCCGCCACCCTGGTGAGCTGCCTGACGCAGCACGGGAGAACGGTACCATATCGTGGACCTGGGCTAGAGGATGACGCAGCTTGATGCCTGCCTCTCCTCCATCGGCGACACACATCTGGTTCAAAAAACCCGGAAAACGGCGCTCAGGGATACATCTCAACGGATAAAACGCGACGGTAATAGCCTTCGGAGCTGAGGCAGACTGCTTCGCAGAGGTCGAAAGTAGGGGCATACATGGGTGTCGGATTGTGCGTGGGAAGTCAAACGGGAGCATATAGGGAAATGGGAGGAGAGGCACGTTGGGAGCCCGACAGCCATGGGAGCACCACGACAGCCTTGGAGACAGCTACACAAGTCTCGGGTATGAACACATACGGGCCTCGGACCACAAACAAACACGGGAGAGCTGAAGTCAACCACGATTCAGCGTCCATGCGAAATATAACAGACGCGCGACCTCAAGCGAACGCGTCCGCTACAAGCACCGATAACATGGGCGGTTGGATAACACTCGTGCGGACTGGCGAGGGATCCTTCGTCACGGCGAAATATAGCCGCAGGATGAACAATGCCAACAGGTGTTTCAAAATTGGGTACAATGTTTGTTTGTTTTTACAATTGTCTGATGCGAGACTGCCGGCATTCTTCACGCATGTTAAAAAGTGGCCAGGTGCGGAAACGACTGATGTTTGGTAGTTATCGAATACATCTGCAAAATATTCAAACCAATGCAAGAAAGCGTATCCAAGTTCCAAGCACAAATCCTAAGCGTCATTCGTCCGTCGTTCACGCGATGGTCGTCACGGCGTAGTGGGTGACACAGCTCACCGTCACGGTGTGATCTGAACAAGTCATTCGTCCGTAATCCGCACGATGGCCGTCACTTTGCAGTACGCGACGCAGCTCGCCGTCACGGTGTAGCACGTGACGCAGCTCACCGTCACGGTGTAGTACGTGACGCAGCTCACCGTCACGGTGTAGTACGTGACGCAGCTCACCGTCACGGTTTAGTACGTGACGCAGCTCACCGTCACGGTAAAGTACGTGACGCAGCACACCGTCATGGTTTAGTACGTGACGCAACTCACTGTCACGGTGTAGTACGTGACGCAGCACACCGCCACGGTCTAGTACGTGACGCAGCTCACCGTCACGGTCTCGGTGGCGGCGGCTATCGGTGGTGAGTGGTCTCGCCCAGCTGCTAGTCAGCTGATCCCGTCCCAGTCAGTGACAGACTTAGCGCGTCTAGGACAAATGGTTACGTGCGTTCCATTTGTACGTGCGTTGAATTTAGGCAACAATGGGTACGTGCGTTGAATTTAGGTAACAAAATTGTCATACCGCATAATGGCTCAGCTACTTTTAGCCCCATCTCAATAATAGGCTTATCTTTCATTGCCCGAAGCTGTCATTTAATCATTTCATTGTCATTTTTCTAGTTTGTATCAACATCCTGCGCTAAATGTTATCGTTGATAACAAGCACGTAAAACGGATGACACAGACGCAACGATGGCCATGTTGACACGCCCGCGGTTGTTGTTGCGAACTGCGTGATTCTACGCACACAGCTTCGAAGACTCGGGCCTGCAAACTGCCTTAGGGTCGGGTCGGTCTGCGTGACTCAGCCTGAGATCTTTTTATCGAATGAGTCGCGTCTCGCTCGCCTTCCCTCTCGTCATTGGCAGTCGTGGGAACCATAATGGGCCCCAGCGGTACATGATGAGAGCGCACACAGCCACCGAACAGCACACAAGAGCAGCATGGGAGCCCCAGGCAGTCACAGCACCCCGACCGCCAACACACCCGAGAACCATGGGAACAACCACAACCCTGAGAACGAACACAGCCGCCAGGGTCACAACAAACACTGCAGCTCGCCCGCCCGACGGCTCCCACCATCCCTGGGAGCCGCACGAGCCCCGCGGCGGCGGCAGGGACGGTAGGGGCGGTAGGGGCGGTAGGGGCGGTAGGGACGGCAGGGGCGGCGGCGGCGGCACTCACCCTGGCGTAGCGTCGCAGGAAGCGGTACGACACAGGCAGGCCCAGGTCAAAATTGACGGTCCGCAGCATCTTCATCTCGGTGAAGATCACCTCTCGCCGGGCGTACGCGTCTTCGCAGATGTAAAGAAAGTCGTCCAGCGGCGGCGGCAGCCGCTCCTGGAGGCGAGCACGGAAGTCAGGGGAGGCGGTGGGGGGGTGACGGGGAGGTCAGAGCCGGCGGCAGGCGGGGTGACGGGAAGGTCAGAGGCGGCGTCAGGAGGGGTGACAGAGCGATCAGGGGCGGCGGCAGGCGGGGTGACAGGGAGGTCGGAGGCGGCGTCAGACGGGGTGACAGAGCTGTCAGGGGTGGCGGCAGGCGGGGTGACAGAGCTGTCAGGGGCGGCGGTAGGCGGGGTGACAGGAAGGTCAGGGGCGGCGGCAGGTGAGGTGACAGGGCGGACAGGAGTGGCGGCAGGTGAGGTGACGGGGCGGTCAAGGACGGCGGCAGGCGGGGTGACAGGGCGGTCAAGGGCGGTGGCAGGTGGATGCACGCGGTGGTGGCAAGACAGAAGAGAGCTGCAGGGGAGAAGAGAGTCGACGTCAACGCGCTGTTCAACCAGAACACAGGAGACCGAGCTCGCGCACCGTAGTCTGCTAAGACCAGACATCCCTTCTCAATCACTTCTGACTGGCAGCAGCTGTCACCCACGAACAGCCACCCGACACGCATATGCCATATTAAACATCGCGGTAGACGGAAAAAGCACAGCACAATCAGGATTAATTCACATTAACTCGACCCGGCAAGCCAAACCTCGACCGGCTCCGCCCGGCATCCAGCCGCTACAGCCACGCAGCCGCGAGACGCCGGTGCGCCTCCGTCGGCCGCGCCGACCGCTCCCGCCGCTGACTCACGTCGAACTTGCAGGCCACGAAGATGGCGGTGGCGCCGACCAGCTGCAGCGTCTCGCGGCTGACCACGACGTGGCCCAAGTAGACATCCACCAGCTGCACGGCCATGTACAGCGTCTCGTGGTTCAGCTCGAACGACTCCTGCACCTCGACCATCCAGTCCACCAGGATGGCGCGCATCATCTCCGTCAGGTCGGGCTGTTTCGTCTCCAGGTAGGCGGTGACGGCCACGCGCGACTGGCGGAGACGGCGCCGGGTCAGAGCGGCGGCCAGGGGTGACACGGGGAGCGCCGGCGATGGCGGCGGGCGTTCGGGCACACGCAGGATGACGACCAGCCGACAGGTGTCTGAGTTGTCCCTTTTATACGTGCAGCCCCCCTCCCCCCAGGGTTAGAAGTGAGCAGTCAAATGGCGACAAAGAGCAGGGCGTGAGCCATTAAGCTTGAGACACTGCTGTAAGATCATAATTTACTGCTGATCGCCCGATCTTACGCAGACAAAACGAAAGAATCCGGTGCTGGCTAAGCGTTTCACAAGCGCGAGCGCGAAATCGCAATCCTTATAAAAGTGCGCTTGAGCTAGTCAGTTTTATATTCATCGTCGAGCACCCATAAAACCCCCGCAAGAGCATCACATACTACACGTCAATGCCACAGACAGGGGGAAACCTTTTCTGTTCACACGACAGACTCCAGTGCGCGACCACAGCGCCCTCTCTCGCCCTCGACCCCCTCCCCCAAACCCATTCCTCACAACATCCCTCCACACGCAGCAGACCGTCCCCACCGATGCGCCGCCGGCCGGGGCGTGCGGCCTCACCTCTCGCTGGCGGTAGTAGCGGAACACGTCGGCCACGTACTCGGGCACGGCGAAGATGTCGCCGGCGCTCTCGGCGTCGAAGTCCAGCACGCCGTCGGGCAGTGCCGATCGACGCAGCTCGTTCTCGGCGTTCAGTCGGTCCACCAGCTCGCTCTGGCGCTCGGCCGTCGGTCTGCGGCGGCGGGCGGCAGCGTCGGGGCGCGCGCGGGCGAGGGGCGCCACCACGCAGGTCCATGTCGGCTTCCAGCCGCGTTCGTGATTCGAAGCAAGGCGTTCGACAAAACAAAAAAATGCGTGGAGATTTACGTGCAATTTGCGGTGAGAGGGGACAGCACAATGAAAAAATGATGCCAACTGGGCATAACTCCGATGCTCGAGTGAACGGAAGTCGATATGCGGCAAAATGGTACAATGAAGAGAATGTGGGACACTGTATTGCCAGGATGACTACACTTCACATGCTTTCGACATACAGTAAAGTGATATTCCTCCACTCGATATTCAGGCACGGCGGTCAGTGCAGACCAATATAAGTACATCTGTGTGAACCATTTCAGACCCACATGACCAAGGAGCACCAACGGAGATATCTGACGATTGCAATGGAAGGAACAAAACCTCGCAAACGCGTGAGATTCATAAGCAATCAAATGTTAACAAGTCAGCATGCAAAACACACCTGGCGCGTTATTTAGGTTCGATGACGAGTCTGTTACTTCGATGACATGTATCCATACAGAAAACACCGAGAACAAAAACAACCAAAGGGGAGCAAAACAGCCACGCCTGATCCCACCCCGCATGACACTGCAGGGCAACCGAACTCCCACAGCCGTGGCGGCGCGTCATCGGCCGCCGGTGCTCACGTGTTGCCCTGTGGCGGCGTCTCGAAGGTGGTCTCGGAGGACTCGAGGCTGCCGCTGCTGCTGCTGCTGGGCAGCGCCAGCCGCGTGACGTCGACGGTGACGGAGGTCAGGTCGGCCAGCGTCGGTATAGAGCGCAGCTTGCGGGCCTGCCGCGCACGCGCACGCTGACGTCACGGGCCAGCGCAGCCGGGGTACGCACTGACGGGCAGCTGGGCAGCCCTCATCACCGCTGCGCAGTCCCGCTTGGCTGACGGGCACCGAGGCCGATGCCTGCCGCTATTGTGGCATGCCGCCGGACTTAAAGTCACGGGGCTTTAAGCTAATTTACCCAACGTCGAGTCCAATTAAAGCCAAGCAAGATTAGAGCTAATTCAAGGAGGGGTCCGTCGAGAGGACAAATGTATTTACGACAAATGTCTTAGCATCACTGAACACAATAAAATACAGCTTGGTGCATTCCTCGTACATACGCATTACGCATACCAAGCACGGGTACATGACAGCGCCAAAACGTATCAGCCGCCAAACATCAGCAAAGCATGGACATCTTCCGTAGGGCGCTTATCCAGCCGCCTGGAACGTCTAAAGGTGTGCTGACCTTTTTGGCGGCGCCGTCAGCGTCGGCGGTGGCAGTGCGTTTGACGCCGGCGCGTGGCTTCAGCGCCAGCCGCGGCGGCGGCGCCGGCTGCTGGCTCGGTCCGCTGCTCTCCGGCGCCCGGTGTACGCGGCCCTTCTTCACGCCCAGCTTAGTGATGCCCTTCTTGCCGCCGGCCAGACCCTTCTCGATAGCCTGTGGGCCGTGCGAGGAGCGTCAGCCGCCGGTCGGGGCGGCCCGGGAGCTCAGGAGAGCCGGCCGGCCAGGGAGCTAAGGGGAACCAGAGCGGGCAGGAAGCCCGGGGAGCCGGGCGGGCAGGAAGCTCAAGGGGGCGGGGGCAATTCGGGATCTCAGGAAGCTGGGGCAGGCCGGGAGCTTAAAAGAGCTGGAGCAGCCCGGGAGCTCAGGGGAGCCAGGGCGGGTCAAGAGCTCAGGGGAGCCAGGGCGGGTCAGGAGCTCAGGGGAGTCGGGCGGACCGAGAGCTCAGGGGAGCCGGAGCTGGCCAGGAGCTCAGGGGAGCTGGGGCAGCCTGGGAGCTCAGGGGAGTCAGGGCTGGCAGAAAGCTCAGGGGAGCCGGGACGGCCCGAGAGCTCAGGCGAGCCAGGGCTGGCAGGAAACTTAGGGGAACTGGGGCGGACCAGGAGCTCAGGAGAGCTGGGGCGGGCAGGAAGCTCAGGGAAGCCGAGGACGTCCAGGTGCTCAGGGAAGCCAGGCCGGGCCAAGAGCTCAGGGGAGTCGAGGCATTCCGGGAGCCCAGGGGAGCCGAGGCAGTCAGGGAGACTAGGGGAACCAGGGCTGGCAGGAAGCCAGGGGAGCTGGGGCAGGTCAAGAGCTCAGGGGAGCCAGGGTGGGCCGGGAGCTCAGGGGAGCCAGGGTGGGCCAGGAGCTCAGGGGAGCCGGGTTGCAGGGCGCTGGCCGGGAGCGGCCCAGTGGCGAGCGGTACGTCTGTCTATTCTGCCGGGATTAGTTCTGTATCAACAGGCGCTGTATCAGCAGGGCAGCAGTACGCCACACCGGCAACCGGCGCCAGACACACAGACAGGAGGCACGCCGCCGCCACCAGGTGGACTTGCATTTGTGAGGTCGATGAAGGCGGCGCGCGGCTTGCCCATCTTCTTGGTGGACGGCGCCTGCTTGCCGGCCGGCAGCAGCGCAGGCTCATTCTCGGCGTCGAGCGGCTCTGGCGCGGCCCGCAGAGACCTCCGAGTCGTCATCGCGCCGCCTGCCGGGCCAGAGGTCAGCGCGTGACCGGGTGTGGAGACACGACAGCGACCGCCGCAGCCGGACAGCCCAAACGGCTCGTGCACGCTGGACGCCTGCCTGAGAGAATTACGGGGAGTGCGGACAGCAAATAGAGGAGGTAGGAAACAACGCAAACAACGATCAGCATGGAGGAACAATCCAGAAAAGAGAAAACGACAATACAAAACCAGAGTGGAAAAGGTTATGCTGAGGTGGTTTGCTTGCGCATTATAACGACATGTGCTGATGCATATGAAAGCATGTCAACTTGACAAGCAGGTTCCAGATTAGGGAGTCCAGACTCCTACACATCAACCTCCCATAAACTGAAGGTAACAATCTCAAAGTCATTAAGCCTGCAGGTCGTATTGTTCTTCCACCAGCCAGACCATCCCACAAGTTTTGGAAACCAGGCAGTTAGTTTACCAATAAACTTGATAAACCTAACTAAACCTGATAATCAGGTGAAAGCATTGAATTGAAAATGATTTTGCATGTCATGATCAAAGGCAACTGGAACAGCTTTGCATTGAAGTCAAATATGAATACTGCATATATTAATATAAATACCGCAAATATGAATACTGCAATAATAGCCGCAGGCTGCCTGGCTCTCCCAACATCACTGGATGGAATCCCATGCATGCAATCCTGGTGATATCTAAAACTTGTGTTTCAACTGGCTATGCAGCACTAGAAAAATAGAAGTTGGGTATGCTGCCTGTCATACAACACCTCTGTGAACAGTCATTACCAGAAAACATGTTATCTTAGATGTATGGGCATAATATTTGATGGATTTTTAGCTTGTGGCTCTGGATTTGGTAACCAACATTTGCAGTTGTGAAAAAGCTACAAATTTGTATCATATTTATATCATCAAATTTACAGATAAATCTAACAGCAAATTTCTCACATAAGCTATGACTGAACAATGAAGCAATACTGCAGACACAAATGAATATATGATTTTTTATCTCAGGTGGCACATATTTTATTACTGAATAACATCCAGCAACAATTATTCATTGAATATGTATCTCATGCAATGCCTATATTTGTGGCTTCTCTAAGCTTCATGGCCTTTAGATCCGATAAAAGTGCATCAACACATGAACAGGCTGGTCGGTAAGCCACAGCAGGTATCAGCAAGCTCTCACTTGGGAGGTGACACAATATTAAGCATCCTGTGTTGATGCTGTGTGGCACAGAATCAGGATTGGCAGAAGCTGGAATGAATTCTCTTGATGCTACAAGATGTCACTTCTCCCATACTGAGGTTATATTTCACAATTTTGTTTATGTGTTGCAGACCTCAACACAAGAAAGGACTATATTCAATCTTTGTGACACCTCCACACCAAGGTAAAGGAGTTGCATGAATTAAGGCTGGGGGCACCCTAGAGCCCAGGAGATGCATGGGCACCAAGTGCACCCACCTGTCTAAAGGCTTGTCTCCCTCAAAGATCTAGACAGGACCCCTTAAACGAGAACTTCATGGCAATGATATCATTCACATCCTTGCTGTTGGTTTACAGGCAGGTCGACATGCTTGTCACTACCTATATTTTCCATCTGCTACCTACCAAAATTGAACGGCCATAGAACTTGCCTAAACTTGGAAAAACGTTTAGAAATGGTACAAGATTTCACATCAGCAGCCCGCATGCACTGAAATGCACCAGACATGCTATTTTGAAACATGACTTAAAACACATTTGCCACAACACAAATGATATCTACCTGAGATGAAATGGACAGAAAAGTCGCCATTTGTTGCCACCACAAAAATAATAAGTGCAATAGACAGTCAGTCACCGCTGGTTACCGCAATACCAGTCAAATTGTAATAAACAGTAGAGTGCACCCCTCAACATTCAAATCGAAATCAGGACAGACAAAAGTAGCCATGCCCTTACCTTGTTGTAAGGACAGCCAGTGAAAGAGCTTTCTCTTCTGTCGCACTACTCCGTTGCAACAAGTTACTTCACAAAAATTCGGGCAAACAGTTTCAAAACGTCCGGACGCAGGAATGACTCAACGCACGACGCGTCTGTGAATTCAAAAACATCACCACATTTCTCGCCAGGCCATTGGGTAAAGCGAAGAATTATTGACCAATCAGAAAACAGTACACAAAATCAGCTGAGTGGAGAACTATTGATGTAGGAATGTGACCACTAATTTCAAATGTTTGGTAGAAGTGCTGCGGCGCAGGAAGATGTGAGTCAAACAATGGGTGAAATAGATGTTTCTTCTAAGTGGCTGAAATAAGGGAGATGTTAACAAAAATTTGCAGCTGTTGATAAGAGTGGTGCTTAGTTTTATGCTAAGCTCGATACTCGAAAAGATTTTTGGTAGCTTCGCTTTTCAGCTTCATGTGCCCGCCCAGGTCTGGAGTAGTGTCCACAGCTTATAGTGTACACAGTTCATAACATCCACATTTCGGCCACTGCAAAGGCCGTTTGAGCATGCGCACTCGGAATCTTAAGTAGCAAAAATACCGATGACGGGTGTTGGCACCTGCGCCGAATGGAGCGACGTTGGACACTCAGCCAACACCTCGTGGCGGGCGGCGGGCACGCGAGGACGACCGTTGATTGGGAGAAATGTTTTCGAACCACATTTGAAAGCTATTTTTATCGTTCAGAGGTAAAACTGGAGCGTATACACTGTCCGAAAAGTTTTGTGACCGATTCGCTCAAGCGATTAAGAGTTATCAACCACGTGAACAATATATTTCGCCTGTAACGGACGAAATGGCAGCGCCGAGCTGCTTCTAAAATTTGTCAAAGCCATGGATTTAGCCACTTCAAGTGACGACGTAAACGCCATTCAGCGTGAGACTGCGACATTGCTACAAATGCTTCTCTCAGCTCCAAACTTCCACGACCTCATCTTGCTTTCACATACGGCTCTCCCATGTTTGCGAAATCATTGATTGAGTAGGCTCTTTGCAGTTGTGTACTCAACAGCAGGTTGAATAAATAGACCATCCAGTCACCAATTTTTGGTATAGGTAGCCAACTTCAAGGACGGGATGCGACAAGTCCTGTTACGACACGGCCGTCGGCTGCAAGCGGCCACCGCTAATCTGAAGTGATGCGTCATCGTGTGGGTATGCATGTGTGTAAATATGCAGGTACGATGTGATCATGACTGAAGAATGCATGCTTTGGTTTTCTGGACAACTTTTTGCTCTACATGTCATTGATGAGCTGCTGGTTAAGTTCTATGATACTACAAGCCACGCGAATCAGTTTCACAAATACGCGGGATCAAAAGCCGCTTGGTGTCAGTTGCTGATCTGTCCATATGTGGTAGATAGCAGAAGTGCCCAGATGTTTAATGAAATGTATCCTGGCGAGCACTTTTGTCAGCGGTCTCAGCAAGTTCTGGATATGCTCGATATTTGCCCGTCATTTGGAAATTCAGTCAGTCTCGGACCTTGACAATAAATGACCAGAGGCATTGTCTGAAAGCCGACTAAGCGGACGTGATGGGATGATTTGGTAACAATAAGCTGTAAAACGTTTAAAACTTCAGGTGGGGCACTGTTAGTGCCCATTCACTTATAAATAAGCTCGGCAGTTTTCTTCACGGATTGGCAGTTAGGTTTCCAATGCACCAAATCAGATTATAGCTCATGTCACTAAAATTAGTTTAAGTCAATACTTTTCTGAAGATATCAAGCGTTTAAATGCCTCAAATAAAACTATCTTGATATTTACGTGGGCATTTATAATTATCGGTTTCTTTCGAACATAAAAAATGTTTTGGTATATGCTGTGCAATGATTTCTACTATACAGAATTAGAATGGCATGGATGTGGACCCCAAAAGCAGCTTATGTAAAAACTTTTTGGTGTGTGTTTGGCACGAGTAGGCTCCAAATTAAATGTTATGTAACATTGGCGGAACATTGTCGAACTTGTGTCCGTTTTTGCCATGCTGAAGGCTTACAACCAAAAAATATCATAATATGCCAGCCGCTTAATAAGCCTACAGCTTAAAAAGCAGGCTAATCCATTGCTCTGTTCGTATCTAGTTAGTTTGTCAGAGAGTTTTATATTCCGTTCTATATTCCAATCGGGTATTTTTATTTATTTTTTAGTACATTTATTTCATCGATTAATATGATGTGGTTATCCTAGTTAATTTGGGTTACTACACGTTACTTAGGCCAACAATTTACAGGTAACCAATGTTTTATGAATGCTTTAACCGAATTATCTTTGTATGTCTAGTCTTCTGCGTAAATATTTGTTTCATATTATATGCACCAAATAAGACTAATCTCGTAAGTTCTGGATGTCACCAGTGATGGCGCTGTTGGCGCGGCTCCGTAATATGGCCGCGGTTGTTTCGCATTGCGTCGTGCATGTTACGTCGCAGTAACTCAATCAACCGTGTGTCGACATTGTTTCCACCTGTCTTTTTACTGACCTTGTTTAGTGCTTTCTGTTACGCAGGATGTTTTCGTATTTTTCGCATCAGCGTTTTCTTGTAAAATCTTGGCGAAGCCCCCGCCCCTCTCACTCAGGCCACTGTTGTGTTACGTGGATTTATTGTCCACATTACGCTTTTTTGCACCTTTCCTCTTTTTCTCTGTAACTCTTGGCAATATGCCCCATACAAGTAACGAGTTATGTTACGCTAAATTGCTTTAATTGCTGCGCCTTTGTTTGTGTGTCTTCTTTAATTCTAACTCTTGAATTTGGATTTCATCCCTTATGCTCGCCACCGCGATGTCACTGGGAGTATTTTCCATGCTTTTATTGTCTTAAGTTCGATTGTTTGCCGTCCGCGTAACTACGAACAAAGGCCCCCCCCGGTTTTTCGTAGTTCTTCTCGGATCCGTAATTCTTTTTGAGTCGCATGAAGGCAGATGAGAAACAAATCTCACGTTATGTGAGTCTGGAATCCATCGATGGGACCCTAAACGTGCCACTGCTTCTCCCACTAGCAGCCAGCGACGTGTGAGAATGCGTCTCATCTCATCTGTGAGGCTCAGGGAGATCGACCAACAGCCGACTCCCTAATTTCGGTAGGGATCGGAACCCCTAATCCACCACTATGGCATCTGCCTACGTGACGCATAGGACATTCTCCATCGCTGCCTGCGAGGAGCCCTTGCCTATGTGACGAGTGGCCTTTCTTCGTCCATACACGTATGGAGTCATTAAGTAAACCACACGCGATGCATTTAGCCCTTACAAACACACTCGATTGAACTCGTGGAGATTTCCAACCGTCCCCAACATACACGGAGCATGCTATGCTATGCAAGATAAAGGTATTGACGTAGAAATATGGACCTGACTGCGAAGCGACCTGTCTTATGGAAAAATTCAGGTCGCACATTACTCTGCTATTTTCCTACAGATTATTCATTGAAACGCTAAGAAGAGCCAGGCATGGCATTGGCAGGCGTGGCCACCGACCAGGCATGGGTCGGCACTGTGACTAGTGACATATTTGTGCATTAGGGATGCTTATTAGGACAGCACGACACCAGCACGAGAAGAGTACACGGCAAATACGGGTCAGAAATAATGTACGAGTACGTTATCTCAAAAGATGCTGCGAACGTTTTCTTTACTAATATTAGATGCACCGCAAGGTTATATATTAAAATTGAAAAGGACCGCGGACGTCATAGAGACCTCGAAGGGTCGGCGATTCCTACACGGGGCCTACATTTTGTGGAGGCGTAAGCGCCGAGCGCCCAGCCGTTGGTGCACCAGGCCAAGATGGTCCTCAACACCGTGAATGTCCAAATGCCCGTATGAATCTATGAATCTCCCTCCCTCCGATGAAGTCGGCCAAAGGGCCGCCCCTATTGGCTGTCCCGGTGCGCATGTCTGGAGCCAGGGTCCGGAGCAAACGTAAAAGTCAGTTATCGGCACAAAAAAACGGCTATCCACAGCCAGCACGGGCGGCGGGCAACACCCACCAAATCCAACGTATCATTGCGCTCAGAATCAAACAAGGAACATGTTTGCTTATTTGTAATGTCGTTCCATGTCATGCTTTTGTAAATATGGGCATGTAAACTTTAAATAGTTCAATTAGCATTAACAAACAGCTTTCAACCTGGTCTAAATGGGTCAAGTGTTGACCCAGTAACAGATAACTTATTACTTGTCGCGAGATCTCGTTGAGACCAATTCACTATTCATGTTTCCGTGATCCTCTATCGTAGCTTATGACAGGAGGTCGGATGTCCCGGTCCGTGCTATGAAAAACGGCGAGTCAGGGCGCGAATTAAATGTGCTACCGAATCACAGCTGTCAACCGCCACCATGAGCCATCAGTCGCAGAAGCCTTCAATAGGGCGGCATCAACGCCGAGTGTGACTCCGTTGCCCCCGGGGCACGGCGCACACCGCCACCTTGACGACGCCGACAAGTGGCCGACAGGTCAACACTCCAGGTGGCGCCTCCATCGGGCCTGCACACAGCCAGCCCGCTCCGGCCTCCAGTCTGGCCCACGCGGACTCCCGAGGTGAGACAGTCTGGCCCACGCGGACTCCCGAGGTGAGGCAGTCTGGCCCACGCGGACTCCCGAGGTGAGGCAGTCTGGCCCACGTGGACTACCGGGGTGAGACAGTCTGGCCCACGCGGACTCCCGAGGTGAGACAGTCTGGCCCACGCGGACTCCCGAGGTGAGGCAGTCTGGTCCACGTGGACTACCGGGGTGAGACAGTCTGGCCCACGCGGACTCCCGAGGTAAGACAGTCTGGTCCTACGCGGACTCCCGAGGTGAGGCAGTCTGGCCCACGCGGACTCCCGAGGTGAGGCAGTCTGGCCCACGTGGACTACCGGGGTGAGACAGTCTGGCCCACGCGGACTCCCGAGGTAAGACAATCTGGCCTACGCGGACTCCCGAGGTGAGGCAGTCTGGCCCACGCGGACTCCCGAGGTGAGGCAGTCGGGCCCAAGGGACTTCCGCGACGGGCGAGCCGTCGCAACAGCAGCAGGAAGCTCACCTGGAGCAGACGGAAGACGCGTCTCTGCTTGCGTGCGACACGACGTGCACGCTGTTTGAGGTAGCCGGCGGTTTTGTGCGGACGCAGCTGTCGAAGGACGCAGAGCTCTGTGCTGTTGCCCCGGCCGGAAAGGTACCGTTGACGTGCGGGGGGGGGGGGGGGGGTACTGCTACCGTCCGCCAGATGCTGACCGTGATGTGAATTTGATCGCTGCCTTCTTCCAGAGCATTCATTCTGCCAATCTACTGTTTCTCATCGTGGGCGACTTTGACCTGCCTGAGGTTTGATGGCAGGGTAATGGCGACAAAGCTACACTTCTCAGGTGCATCGTCAGAGCCGTCAAATTCCCAGACTCTGTCGCTGAGTGTGAAGCGGTGCAATCTGTAACGTCACCAACGCGCGGGGAGAATATCCTGAACCTCGCCATCTCCTATGGCGGAGCTGCTGCATTTGAGGTCGGCGACGGTACTTTCAACTCTGACCACCGTATCGTGACGACTCAGTTTTCTGCAAAATGTGGGCCGGCCCCCCACCCTATACGATTTAAGGCTTACAACTACAAACAGGCAGACTTCGACGGTCTGCGCACTGCTCTCGGGCTTATCCCTTGGCGCATTCAAAATGATTTAAGTGTTGATGATGCTGTCCTTGAGCTCCGGAAGAAATTTCCTCCATGGTTTGACCGGTCCGTTCGAGACTTGCTGCGTGACAAGGAGATGGCTCGCAGACGTAAGAAAGCGCTTCCGACCGCCGAAAATATTGCTAGGCAACATACTGCTGGCGCCGGCTTCAAAACAGCAGCTGATGCTAAATATCGCGAGTATTTGTTGGGTCTAGTGCGAGTCTTCAAGGACTACCCGAAAACGTTATTAGTCCTTTGTTAAGTCCTTGAAGTCATCAGCGCACATATCTCCTGTTCTCGAGTGCGATCTAAGTTCTGCGACCCTGACGTTCGTATATTGCCTGACCCACCTTTGCTCGATGCGCCTGGATTAGACAGCTTTACCGTACCACATGGCCGTGTAGCATACTTGTTACGCGATCTCAGCGCACACGAGGCCTGTGGTCCCGACAGGCTCAGTGCCCGGACTCTCAGGGAATGTGCCGGGGAGCCAGCTATTCCGTTAGAAATAATATGCAAGCTTTCTCTAAACTCTGGCGTCCTCCCCGCCATGTGGAAGCAAGCGAATGTAATACCGGTGCATAAGAAGGGGTCCAAAAACCTACCTGAAAATTACAGACCTGTGTCGTTGCTTCCTATCTGCTCAAAAATATTGGAGAAAATTGTGAGCGATAACGTATCACGGATTTGTCTGCCCGCCCCTCCCTCATCCCAGAATGGCTTCCTTCCGAAGCGCTCTTGCATCACAAACGTTTCATTTTTTCTTGAACACTGCTGGACATATATCTCGAAAGGTTAACAAACAAATGCACTTAGCACCGGTTACTTTTCAGCATTCACCAGCGTAAATCACCCTCTTCCGCTACACATTCATACGTTCTTCTTTGAACGTTCTGCTTCTTCGTTCACAATGCGTAGTGCTGACCGGTAAACAGTCTGACTGGATTCCAGTGCGATCTGGTGTCCTGGAAGGCAGTATCCTAGGACCGTTGCTGTTCGCCTGCTTTCTGACTGATGTTCCTGACCAAATCGAGAATGAGTGCCTTATGTACGCCGATGATGTGAAAATGTATCACCGAATCGACAACGTAGCAGGTTGTCTTACACTCCAGGCGAATTTGGATCGCCTCTGTAAATCGTCCAAAAACTGGGGACTGAAACTAAACCCAGCTAAGTGCAATGCCATCTCATTCACCCTCCGTACTTCACCTGTTCACTACTCAAACGCACTAGACGGTCACCGCTTAGATAGCTGCCATCAGATTCGCGATCTTGGCGTCTTGCCGGACACCAAGCTCACCTTTGCCAGTCACATAGGTTCAGCCGTCTCAACAGCAAATAGGATGCTGGGCCTTCTCATGCAAAGCGTGCAAATGCCGTCGTGCCCTCGTCAGGCGCGGTCCAATCACAAGGCTTTGTGTTTTGCCTTCAACGCTCATGTGAGGCCATTGATAGAGGCCGGTAGCGTTATTTGGAGCGGTGCTGCCGTTTCCCATCTCGCCCAGTTCGAAAGACTACAACACCGCTTTCTGCTATGGTTGGGTTCGAGTAGCCAGTCTCGGTGTCCTCCACTGGTTTATGAGCATCTCCTCGCTCTCTTCAAAACATCATCTATCTAGGCACGCTTCACTCAGTCTGACATCTTATTTCTATGCAACGTATTTGATCAGGCCTTCCGATCGTTGTCGTTATGACAAAGGACTACCAGTGCTTGGATCTCCGTGTCCGCGTTGGCTCGATCAAGTACAGCCACGTCGTGAAGTGGGCACTTCATTTTGCGCGCACGCCACGTGATTGGCAAGTGTTGACCAGGCCTGCACGCTTTTTTCCGAGTCTGGTGCCAAAAGCGGGTGCTCCCACTGGCCATTACACCTGAAGGTGAGCCACCCACAAGCGTTACCCCGTGGGGGTGCTACATGTTCAGAAGGGTCCCGCGGATTTCGACTCGTTTGGCGATGATACCGATCGGGGGGGGGGGGGGGGAGGGCAATCAGGTGTGGACAGCGTTCTACGAGGCTGCAAAGTCTTGGGCATATCTGACCACGGCACCGACTCCCCGTCACACTTTGGCCACGCATCGACAATGCCGAAGCGCGACGAGCACATCACGTTGAACCTTGTCATGGTCGTGTTCGCTCAGCCCGAGTCGGGCTACCACGACTGCACGCTGGGCCCCCAAGACTCCGTGCCAGACACCAGAGGCACGAGCGTGCCACGCCTTAAATATGGCCGCATGGTAGGTCCGTCACAGCAAGGTCGCTTTACCAACAGACGGAGTGCGAAGGCCTTGCCTCTCGGAAGGCTCAACATATGTGTGTTATAAGATGCATCAGAATTTAATAACATAAGGCATATAGGGCAGATATACCATAAGACCTCTTATATCATCACAACGTTGCTTTTTCTTAAGAGATGAAGTCCGCAAGTTTTTGACAGGACTAGTCGCTTAATGCTAAGCAGATTCGAGAGGAGCATGTCACTGCTTGTTGCTTCATTTTGTGTATAGCTACCACTGGCGGTATGATTGTTAGTATATGCAAAAAACCACGGCCTGTGTCCTGCACTTGGCACAGCTCGAACGTATCGCAAGTGGCAGAGCCGACCAGAACCGGTTCGACCGGTACATAAGCTGCCTTCCCCCCTCAAGGACTAACGCCGTGCTCCATCACGCAGCGGTCAGTGCAATGGCCCGATGATATATGCAGAGGTCTCGGAGAATAATTCCGTTCATTTGAATGTATTCTGGCTGTTTTAAGATCATGACCATTGTTGTAAGCATATCTTTGTCACGACTTGTTAGCGAAAAAACGGCGGCATTTTTTCTTTCCATTTAAGTGTGAATTTCTCAAACAAACAAAGCGAATTTGTCAGGTGAACGAGCTCTTACACAAGTGGTTGTACGGCATGCTTGAGGCAAAGCGTTCGTACAGTTACGTTACGCTACTGTACGTTACCGTACGTTAACGCTAGCGTTGGCGAGGCGCCATTACAGCACAGTTGGTTCTTTGTGTACATTAAACAAAGCTGTCTTATCAAAGAAAGATGCAAAGTAGGTACGTGAAGCTATACAATACTGGTGGAGTAAATACCGCTGCTTATCAGTCCATTCACCTTTTGCTCACGAAATTGAAAAGAAACGCTATTCAGTCGGAATAATGTGTGAGTCATGCGAGACTGCGAAAATTGAAGTTCCTTCAGCACGCCCCAACGATGAAGTCTTAAAATATGTTCCTCAAGTGTCCAAAATATGTGCGCAAAGTTCTGCATTTCACTCATTCAGCAGGGGGGTTACCATTCACATATGTGGGTTAATACTACAGTGTATTACGCCCCAGCGACTTCCTACGTGTGGGTGTATCCCCAGCCAAAGTCATGCCCCACCAGGAATACATCTGATCCCTGACGATAAATGATGCGGCATGCGAGCAGCCCAAACGGAAAATGTTTGGCAACTTGGGGATCGGTCTTAACCGGTTACTGGATCGTCTGCATGTTTAACGCTTAGTCACCACGACATTCGTGGTTCGAAAACCACTTAACTTATCCCTCTGCCATGGGATTGCGTCAGGAATTGGACGTCACCTTCCCAGCGGCTTCCAGGCTAATATCTGCCGTCGACAAAGCCGACTTCTCAGACACAATTAAGATCCGGTTGCGCCGCTCCCCGTTATTGGTATCGCGTGATCTGCTGAACTCAAGCTGGCCTGGCACTCTAGCGCGAGCAGATTGAATGCTTTAACGTTCGGTCTGACATGGCACGCCACACGCAGAAAAGCTCCTTTGTGGATGGATGCCTGACGATTTGGCGCATACCTTTGATTTTCCAGAGTTTGCACCTTATCACACTCGCAGTTCAGAAAGCGCGATGGCATCGCACTGCACGGCGATTGTATTGTATTAGTAGAATTGCATTGGAACAATGTGCATTGCCGTCCCGCATTGTCTTTCATCGCATGTGACATGTCACTGGGTTTCAATATCTGATGTTTGCTTCAATATTTTCAAATGTAGTACACTGTCTTTAATCCGGGTGGTCGGGAGGCGATGGATGCCGTTTAACATGAAGGCTCCCATCAAAATATGATGCGACACTTTGAAACCCAGAGGCGTGACCACGCCTTGGAGGGCAATGCGACTTGTCGGGGAAGTGACAGACTGTCTGAACGTGTCCGGGAAGACCGGAATCCTCAGCCTCCCGTCTTACACTTCAGACGGTTCAAGGCGGGCATTATCGCTGTACTCTAGCCCTCAATCATCGCTTGCAGGTCTTTCTGGATTTCAGGTTAATATAGCTTTGGTTTATGGATTTTGGGGGCTCATGGATTATCTCAACCGGAACTTGATAATTATTCTAGGATATAAAATTTAGCAGGTCCCCTAGAACCCATGGTTCACTTCCAAACGTAACCATGAGGCCTTCCAGGATCCGTGTTTTGTATTTGCAGAGGTTTTTAATCCTCGCCGAAAGACAAGGTGTCTCAAAGCCATTTCGAACGCTCAGCTGGAATCATTTAAGCGTCACTCAACATATGTTGCTGAAACTCTCAGTCGTTGAGTTTTCCGCGTTTGTACACCCTTTTGTGAAATTCGAAAACAGCCATATTTTATAAGCCCCTGTTGTTTTCGGCTTTTAGCCGTTGCTATGCGTTCGGTGTGAGCCCGACAATGCAATGAATACGCGCCGCTCTGCTGAATACGCACCGCAGCGGTCACACGGCCCGACCCGGTGGGGCCGCGAGCAGCGTTGTGTTCACGCGTGGCCGGCCGGCGTGGCGGATGGTTGATCGTAAGTAGCCCACGGACTGAGCGAGGTGTTGTCAGAAGGCGGCACCACAATGAGGAAGGCCCAGACATAACAGTCACCAGAAATTATTTATTTGTTGAGGTGCAGGTCGGCTAATGCGATCAGGAGCGTCGCCGAATTCGTTCTCGGCAGAAGGTTTTAGAAGTGACTTACCTTGTACTACTGTACTCCATCTTATGATACGGCGCGGAGAACCGCCTCTGTAAAAAGCAGAAAGATCAGCTCATTCGAGACCAGGCTAGGTGAAATGCGCCAAATAAAGCGTGTCGTAGGTCACCTTAGCTTTGTTATGTCATTTTACGCCGTTTGGCAAGCGCTGTGAAGGGACCCTGTTTTCTTTTCCGTATGGTGCTTGTTACATACAGATAAAATACACAAATGAAGGTCATTTTGTACAAAACTATACAAAATGAGGAACATGCAAATGAAATGCGCCCAAGACCTCGTGCGGAGGGCCCCCAAAAGATCGAGCGTATCCGAGCAGGCCGTCAGATGGCCCTGACAAGAGCGTAGGGTCCTGCATTAAAATACCCCATGCACAGGGCCCCCAAACAATCCAGTATGCCGGGGCAGGTTAACAGATTTGGCCCCGGCAAGTGTGCAGGGCTTTTCAGTCAAACATAATGTACCCAAGACCCAATTTGAAGGGTCCCGACTGACCGAGTGTACATAAACAGGCTAACAGATGGGCGCTCGACAAGAGCGTAGGGCACTAAGCAAGTGACAGAAAATGGAAACGCTATAGACCAATGCAGAGGGTCCATGAGCATATCGCGAGTATGTCGGTAGGTGAGCCAAGACCAACGTAAAGGTCCTCCGAGCAATCGAGAATACCCCGGCAGGTTAACATACGGGGCCCCGGATATAACCCACAGAGCCTTTTCGGCGAGTAAAAATAATACGTGGAAGACCCCTGATTGACAAGCGCGACCCGACACGCTGGCAGGAAGGGCACAGCAACAGCGCAGGGCCCTCTGAGCAAACGCAAAGAAGTCAAGGGCAACATGGAAGGCTCCTTAACGATCGGAATGACCCTATAAGTGACCATATGAGTCCCCCGAAAACAGCATAGGGCGACTGGTCAGCACAATAAGGCTTAAAATTTCCAATAACTGACTTTTCAATCATTTAAGCTTTTTCTTATTCCTCGTTGTCCTTTCACTTTCTTTTGCAACTGTCCTTGGTGGCCAGTAAATTCAAAGATGTCCAATTTTGTTTCGTTTTGTGTTAAAAAAGAAACTGCATCTGTTCGGTAGACAATGGGCCCTTCGGACCCTATGGGCCCTTTCGGGGCCCATGGGGGGAGGGCCCCGTGGCCACCCCCTCTGGATCCGCTCCTGAGGTCCTAACCCCTACTTTCCGATCACACCATTCCACGGAAACGGCAGGTTTCGGCGGCGTAAGTTTACCATGCGGTAATCCTCGGCACGGTCCGTCCTGCCCTTTGACGTCACCTCACCTCTTTTGGCGCGACCTGAAGCGACTGGAACCCACCCCGCCACGGGTGGGTGGATCGGAAGGCAGTTGTTAGGCGAAGTGAGGCATTGACACACGGCCTGATCAGTGGACCTGATTTCACATGGATCGAGGCGCGCCGACTGATGTGTTAGTGCCGGGCAGGCTGCATGACTCAAGAGTATGGCTGTTCAGAACCGTTTCATTCTCTGCTACAATACACTGCTCTGAAGATGGAAAGGCGGTCGACATACGCTTATCATACCTCATCGGTGCACTACAAGCCGTTAAAATTGATGTGATGCTGTGATACTCGCGACGCTGTGGTGCACGCGAGTATTCGACCGCGCCGTCGTCCACCTGACCTTGCCTGGCTTTCCAGATGACGGAGAGATACGGACCACAAAGTCCGCTTTCATCCGGCGAAGAAGAAAAAAATATATTCTGACATGGTCTATGTTGAATTTCAGTCCCCAAGTAAAGGAAAATTAAACTATCCCAATATAAAGGTGTTCGGTAGGTTACTCGGCACGGCGCACAGCCGGCACGCCGTCGGAGCGCGTTCCATAGCTAGTTCCGCTGGTGACCGCTATGGCGCTACGGTCGCTTGCAGTCTAGAGGAGCAGGAGGAACTCCCGGCGTGGGAGTGATGGATGGGGTCAGCGGCGGAGTTTCGCGAAATGATTTCGGGGTTGAACAGTAAAAATGGCTCTATGTGCCCTCAACTATGCCAAAAAACAGGTTTCTCTAGATTTTACCCACTTTTTCCAAAATTTCGGAGGCTGAACAGGAAATGATTTCCCCAGCCGAATTATATCTGCCAAATCGTATCCCCAACAAAACTTGTTCCCCGAATCATACCCAAAACTGAAGAGTTCAGCACAGGAAATACAATTGTTATGCTCAGGCAAAAAGGGTAGACCCCAGCAAATGAAACATAAAATTAAGGCTGTCGCCACGTATGTCATCACATACTCCATCTCATCCGGTGACGAGTAATCACAAATTAATATATGTGGACTCCGCAGTGTTGAAAGCATCGCTATTCCTCAATCACACCCTTAGACGTGGACAAACTCAGGAAAAATTATATTTCAGCCTGTGTACGGATTACATTGGGTATACACTGGTCTTCACGGGGACCACGCGGGGTCGGGCTTTATGCAGCCAGCTGAGCTCAACGTTGAAACGCTGCTTTCAGCCCAGGCCCTTATTTTACAGCTGTTGGTCTCTTCCATGGCTCCTTAAATATCGGAAACATCGCAGCCTGATGCTGACCATGCTTGATGCGCCCTAAATGAGATACTCACCATAAGCCAAACGACCTTTTGGAGTCGCCAGGCCCTGAATTTGTATGCATCTTGGATCTGTTATAAATAAGCTCAAAGAATCTTCTACGACGCAGCATCTTACTTAAGATTTTGCCGGAGAACATCATGGAATGCGGAGTCTGTTCACAATATTCGTGATACTAAACTTTCCAGGAACGATGCATTTTCCAAGAAAAAAATCAACGGTTCCATCCTAAATAACTTGACAAGCTCCAGGGTGCCCGGATCTTCTCTTGCGATCTCAGCACAAGCCCAACATGGTGAAGTGTGCGCCTCCAGTCAGCAGTTCACGAAGAGGGCGGCTCGCAAACACTCAGAAGCTGCAGACTTTCAGTGCAAGAGCCGAGTCTGGACACACACGCAAGGCACCCCTAGTCTGTGCTGGAAAGGGCTATCGTTCTACGCAAACGCCCAGCGCTTCTTCGGGTTTTCAAGCGTAGGTGAACGGATCACGCGATGTTGGAATTCTGCGCGCCCTACGCAGACCTAAGCCCCTCTAATTTCTGAACCCCATGCCCGCGAAAATGGGGAAGGTTTATCGGGGAGAATATTTTAAGGTCTGTGTGGCATTCATAATGTCATAATAAGGCCATGCAAATCCTGGCATTCCATAAGCTATGCGACGACCAAGGCCAGGTAAAATATGATTGTCAAGGCGTTCATACATGGCGTTCGAGAGCGCGATTTCCAGATAACACGGCCGTCAATTGGCTCCCAATCAATGCTGCATAGGTTCGATGACGTAATCAAACCATGACGCATTGAGTAACATATTTACTAAACAGTGAATTGCGCGGGCTAGAGCAGTCTTTTCCACTTAAACAGCGTGTCAATAGTTATAAAAGAGCCTGTTTCATCCTATCTGATGCGTGCCTCAATATCTTCAAAATGTGAAACATTTCCTTCAACTCGCGTGAAAATATCGGTGTTGCGGCAAACACACGTAAATATACGATGTGATGCGGCAAACACACGTACAGCTGCATTAATTAGCAGGCGTTCTTCGAATGGCGCGATCACTTCAGCACACTGCGGCCTCATATTTTCAGCATGTTTACAGCAAAAGCTCTTTGCCCATGATCATTGTTCAAGCCACTCTTTTGCACGTTGGTGTGCAGTGTTTAGATACTGGGAGCAAGGCATAATTTCTTCATGCTCACCAAATCCAGATAGGTGTGAGCATTGCTGTAGCAACTCACAAATGCATGCGACGGGTGGTCCAGACATTATTTGGTAGTGGCAGCCATACTATGTATGCTAACCTGTTTTCTCAACATCAGTTATCATGGCGTCTGAAGACAGTGCATTGCAAGCATAACGCGGCGTGTGTATTTGCACCGTCGCCCCTACACCCAGCACTAATTCTAACAACAATACATCTTTCGACTGACAGCCAGCACCCTCAGAAAACTAGGCGCGAATGAACCGCAGAGCCCGAACTCCGGCCTCCCAGACCTCGTCTTGGGCAATCCTCCTCATGGAGAGCGACTTAATCCGCCTTGGCTTCGGCCGCCGCCTCCTCCTCCGTTTCCTCCTCCTCCTGCTGGGTGCTGAGCAGGCGTGACAGCTGCGTCTCCACCACGGCCTCCAGCTTCTCCGCCTGGTCCGGCTCCGGCTCCGGCAGACTCTCCATCTGGTAGACGGTGACGCCGCCGTTGGTGTCGCCGATCAGCAGGCAGGCGCCCTGGTCGCCGAACGTCAGCGTCGTGTTGGCGGCGGCGCGAGATACGCTCGGGTGCACAATCAGCGGGTCCAGCGCGCTGACGGCCAGGTCCCAGACCTCCACCTCGCGGTCGGTGCAGAGCGCCAGCTGCGTGGCGCACACGGGGCTCCACTGGATGTCGTTGATGGCCGACTTGCTGGCGCTGGGCACGCTGAGCACGGCTGTCTTGTGGTCCACGTGCCACACGCGGAAACTCCAGTCGGCTGAGCACGTGAGTAGCACGTGCGGCACAAACGGCGACCAGTGCACGCGGTACACAGGTCCCATGTGGCCGGAGTACGTGAAGAGGTACTGGTCTGAGTGCGAGGTGGAGCATCGGTGCACTGAGCCCGCCTCCGTGGCCACCAGGTACTGAGCCGAGTTGGTCGGGTTGAAGCTGAAATGCATGCCTACGGCGAAGCGCGAGATGAACGCCTCCGACTTGCGCGTCCGCGTCTCCTTCTTGTTGGAGAAGCTGGGGTCGCGGCGCATCGTCATCACAGGCACGTTTTGCAGGCCCTGGCGCGTGGTCCATTGCAGCACGCGGCCGTCCTCCGAGATGGTCATGAGCACCTCGCGCTGCGCCTCGCCCACGCCCTGGTCCTTCATCACGAACTGCACGTCCCACACTGCGCCCATGTGCTTGTCGGTGCTCCTGAAGCAGTCGGACACGGGCCTCGGCGTCTTCTGGCTGGTGCTGTACAACGCCAGGGAGCCGTCGTAGCAGCCGACCGCCAGTAGGGCGGCGTTGTGCTCGGAGAAGTCGCAGCACGTGGCGCCGGTCGGCGGCCGGTATATCAGAGCCGGATGGTCTGGATTCTTGGGTGACCAGCAGCACACCAGGCCCGGGTGATCGCCGATGGCGAGCGTGGCGTAGGTGACGGCTAGCAGGTCCGGGTTGGCCCTGTTCCAGCGAACACATGTGACGCGACAACCGGCCGTCTCCGCGCATCGGTACATCCAGAGCTGCTGCAGGTGCGGCGCCACCGTCACCACCGACTGGCTGCGCTCCTCCCCCTGCAGCGGCGCCGACTCTGGCCGCGCCGTCGCCATCCGCCGGAACTGCGCCAGCCGCTGCTGGTACGTGTTCATGCACAGGGCCTTTTCCATAATAAACGTCTTCTCCTGCGCGTTGGGAAGCGTTTCCAGCGACTGGAGCTCGGCTGCATCGTCGTCATCCTCCGTCCGCGCTGACAGGCTCTTTGTGTTGTCGCTCTGTAACGAATCCTGACCGCTTCCCGGGCGCATCAATCCCCCACCAGCATCATCAGCGAGTGGGTCCTCCTCTTCTTCCTCCTCCTCTTTCGGTTCAAGCTTCAGGTATTCATCAAACATGTCCCACACGGCCGCGAAGTCACACTGATCCGCCTTCTCGGCTTGGGACGCCTGGGTTTCCTTCATTTTTAACGGTTCGTTGATGGTCTGCATTGCGCGCTCGGTATACCGGCTGTTGCCCACCCGAGATTTACACAGCTCGTCATAGGTGGCGTTCCTGATCTCTATCTCAGGAACACGCTGGTCGTCTTCGGGGACGCAGGTACTGGGCAGATCAAACAAATTAATCGTTTCAGTTTCTGTTAAGTTACAAATCACTGGCCGGTCCAGATCTTGAATTACCTCTTCATCGGAATCGGCATACAATGAATGGTATGCGGTGTGAGCGGATGCAATACCACCAGCTAATTCGGACTCTTTGTCTTCAACTACGTACGTCTGGGAAAATCCCGAAAGCATTGTAGAGCGTTTTCCCAGCGCTGTCCCGACTGTACCCCCTCGTTTGTCCGTCGCGGTGTGGGTGTACGTAGATGTTCTTGGACTCCATTCGGAGCCCGCTTCGCTTCCCTCTCCAAGACCGAAAAGTACGCTGTGTGTGACTTTCGGGGGACTATCCCGCTCACGCAGCGGCAAGGGCGTGACATCTTCACCTAGTTCACTGATGATGCGAAGACCTCTATGGGTCGGTTGTGGTTGTGTTGTGGTCAAAACGCTTCGGGCTACTCTGCCTGACGACTTCGCAAATTTCGACGATCGATGGCTAGCCACAGAATAATTGCTCCGGGCAAATATGCTCCGCGTGCTAGGCACTGGCCTCTTCTTCCTCTGCTTCGAACTGGCCTCTGACCCGCGATGCTTCGAGGACGGCCTAGGCGACCTTGGAGAAGACATAGATGAAGTCTGAAGATACGTCAGCCTTCACACACTCCCATATCGATGCCAGCACATTTCCAGGGGCGCGATGCCACCAAGTGACTCCTTGAAGTTGACAGCAGGCGTCATCCCAGCGTCGTAAAAATGAACAGACAGAGACCGGCTGCGCGCAGGTCCGTGCGCTTTGCTGCCAGTCGTTCAAGGATGCAAACTAATGCGTCCTACCCAGCTAATGTGCAACCGGTATCGGCAAATAAAAAAAAAAACGCGTAAACGTTCACCACACGTACACCTCTCACCACCACCTCTCTGTCACCACCACATCTGCACCAGCTCTGCAGCGCCCCCGCGACTCTAACAAGCACACCGACTGACACCGACGACCGCGCCAGACCAACCACAGCTGTTCACGTAAACAACTCGGCGTTGCTAGGCAACAGCGCTGTCCAATCAAGGCACCGACGGATTGGTGCGACGGAACAGGTATATGAGCGTCAGCGACACAGCACAAGACAATGCGCTGAAACAGCTGTGGAGTGCGAGATGCCTTTTTCAGAATGCGTATAATATATTACAAATACCTTCGCAACTTTTCGATCAACTGGACGTGTTTAGCATATTTCCCGCAGGAGCAATTCCATCAGTTTTACCGGGAAAAGCATTATCCCTTTCGTGAGTGGTACCTGTTTCGTCAAAGGCATCGTCTCTTTTTGTCTGTGGTGCCTGTCACATTAATTTCTATGTCAATGTTTCAAATCGGCATAGCATACATGTTCATTGAAAAGCTAACGGACCATATGTCATCCAGTGATGCTCTTTCCAAAAGTTTCATGCAGAGCAACACGTAGATGTAAACCGAGATGTCGATGCTCGGGTGAATGCAGCTTACATGTAAAAGTTCAAGCTAAAGTTGTCACGTCGTTTTTTCCTCCGTTTGGCGTTCCTGCTGTAGCTATGATATCGGTTGCTTGTGCTAGTGGAGTTTTCATGTGCGAAATGTGCTTGAAAATTTTTACACTCTACTGATAAGTATTGAAAAATTGGCAAGAAATTCAGTCTGGGGTAACAAGCATTAATGTATTTTTGTATTTACACCGATGGTGAAAGAACACTTGGTAAACTCATCTCAGCTCTGCTCTCCGAAAATCAAAGTGTTGTTGGTTTTAACTTGACGGACATGAAGTAACAGGTGAGGCTAAGAGTTACTCCAGACTGAGGCCAGTCAGTACCGTCTGTTGCAACACAAAAAAAGGCTAACTTCGCTACGTTAATCCGCTTCAGTTTATTCACCTTCAAGTGAAACTAACTCACAACAGAGCAGTGACGTGTCTTTTCACAATGCATACATACCACACCGCACAACACAAACACATAGATGGCAGGACTGAGCTCTGGCTGCTGCAGGACTGCGACTGGCTCGGCCCGTAGACCAGGCCGGCCTCCCTGTTACGACAGGGTTCTCAGAGTCAGAGGGAGCACCTTTGACTCTGAGGGAGTCATAGGAAGTCTTAGGCCCGCCGTCTCAGGTCCCCGACGCCGGCCACGACTCGAGAGCCCTGCAACCCCATCGCAGGAAAAATCGTCCCAGTATTCCCGTGTAAGTCGGATGTTTCGGACGTGTTCTGGCGGTCACTAAGTTTGATACTAAGCTAAATAGCGAAGTAAAACTCCGTCTGCTTCGTTACAGCGTGGCGAACTGCGCTAAACAGGATTATGGTTGGCTGCCTGAGGTTGTTGGGGGAAGATATGTATCTCTGGAAGGGCCTTGCCTCCATCCCTTATGCTTGTGTTGGCTCCATCAGTATTTAACCACAATCACCAAAGCCACTGAAACAAAAAAGCATAAACACCAAAGTTCTCTGTTTTGAGAAAACTAGGGTCCGTCCGGAGGGAATATCATGAAGCTCAGCGTATGCCTTGGCCTGAACACTGTCCTTTTGAAAGATTAAAAAAGTACGTACATAAGTATTCACCAAAAGCTATTAATTAGTGTGCAGTTACAATTTCGCCGATGCTCGAATATAAACGACTAATGGGAATGATCTACACGGGAAGTGTGGAACAGCTGAGATGAACTCGCATATCAAACCTGAACCGCCTGTGAAGGCCGCAGTACGAGCGGCGGCCTTGTGGACAGCAGGCACTCACGCTTGCACGCCTTACCTGGGCGGTGAGCAGACAACCACGTGCTGACGCATCGAGGGCGTAACCTTCCATCCCATCGGCGGCAGGTATTCACGGTTCAGCGGCGGTTTGGTCTGCTCCGCCGAACAGCGGCCGGGCAAGGTCAGTCAGGGGCGACTCTTGACGCGGCTGTGACGAAACCGCCGCTCTCGGCCCTGACCCAGTGCCCTGCCGCGGCCAGAGGTCCATGAGGAAGCTCGCACAATCTCTGGATCGTGGCTGCTAAATCCCGGTCGGCAGCTGCTCTCGTTCACGGTGAGAGGATCATGCGTGTTGCGTCGTTATTCGAGGACGCCATCAGGCAGCAGAAACGGCAGATCGAGGCGACGCTGCAGTGCGAACTCTTAGACGAGGAGGCGGCCGAAAAAAATACGCAAAGATAGAGCGCATAAAGGTTGACAATGTACTTGGCAATCAGGAGTGGCACCGTCTCGTTGGAGTGATTCCTCATCGAAGTCTGCAATAAATATGTCAAATTAACGTTGCCCCACCCAATGCCAGACGCAAAGCAAAATGGTTAACATATTCATTAAACGTGCTGTTTTTGGTGTCTGCTGCGTCTGCTGTGAGTCTGTCTGGACACTCAGTTCCTCGTGATAACTCATGGGTATGTTTTAGGCTGAGGGTACTCTCCAGTCTTCTTTGGGTGCCCGCTCAGTCAGCCTGCGTGGGTGCTCCGGCAGGTACGGGCGTAGGAAGCCGCACTCCTGCCCAGGTGCCGTACCAAGTTTGATTTCTTCTCTCAACGTGATGGCGATGCTTCTCCGAACATTATGCCTAAATGGTTATGGATGGAGGACATAAGTACAGCAGCTTTCGCCTAAGATTCCTTTGTAGAATTGCTAGTAAGCGCTTCGAGGTTACGCTGTTTTCTGGCTAATTGTTATGCTATATTGAACGTGCAAGTTGTTTCGTCGCTAGGCTTACAAATGATATTATCAAATGCTGGGTCGTGTTGCGCAGTCAGCTACACTCAAAAGGCGTCCTGTATATCGAACTAAAAGAAAACTACGGTAAATTAAAAGAAGTAAGTCGACCAAAAATTTGGATTTCACTTTCCCCAGCCCTAGCGCCCTAGACCTAGCATCAGTAGGCTATGACGCAACATTTTTGTCTTAACAAAGAAAGGAAGATAAACGCATAGGAGCAAAAACATGTTTGTTAAATACCACGCCTGAAACAAAGCACGAAACGGTGACTTGACAGCAATATAATTTGCCAAGCAAACGAGACCATGCTGATGTTTGCTTTAAGCCCAAATATGTGACACATGTTTCATGGCACACCTATTTTCGATCGATGGTGGACAAACTTTTACCATGTCTCCACGATTCTTGGGGGCCGAGGTCATCGTGGAAGATAAAGAGGCATGCGTTTATGAAACTGAGCACATATGTTTATTTTTCGAACACCTGGGTACGTGCATTTCACTAAATAAAACAAACAACATTCCATAAAAGTCACGCTCAGATCAACCAAGTAAGGTAGAAATACATCACAGTTCAGTACGCCTGTCATGAGTCACAGTCGGACCCGGCCACAGCACCACCCACAAGACTGGTGGGACATCTTGTCTGCCCAGTGTACAGAGACGCGCAGCTGCTGCTATTGCATGCGGGATAGCACGTCACCCGCGCCTCAAGCATCATCGCGCCTCTATTGGTATGCAGACCGGCACCCTTAACTGATTGCACCACGTGCAGATGAGGTCCTGTTCCGCTGCACAACACGGCGCCGGGTCACCGGCTCACTGATCACGCCACGGTCACACCCATCGCAGGACACTTGATGGCGTCTCGCCACGCTCTGATGCTGACAGCCTGACAACCGCTGTCGCGCGGTCGAGAACAATGGCGGGCTGTCTGACGGGCGTTCTCACATCTCACGAAATGTGGAGAAAACAGCCAGTGGGCAGCCAGTGACCGGCATCGTTAAACCATTCATGCAACACCCGAGACGGGTCACCAACGTCTCCCCGTCTCACCACGCCGCTAGTCCTCAGAACTGCGTCACCGCCTCCGCGGTGACATCCAGCGCTGGGTTGTCCTGCCCACGCTCCTCCGCCCTGTCCTCCGCCGCCGCCACCTCCGCTGTCGGGCTGCCACAGTAGCACTGGCACCAGCGCTGGTCGGCGCCGAACTTCTCTCCCTCCTCCAGCGTGTCGGGCAGCGGCAGGCCGCGCGTCTCCGGCAGGAAGCTGACGCTGACGGCGCCGAGCAGCGCCAGCACCGCCAGCACCAGCTGCGGCAGGCCGCGCGCCACCCGCTCCAGGTAGAGAATCAGCGGGCTCAGTATGGCGCCCATGTGGCCGGCCACCTGAGTCAGCGAGAAGGCGCGCGAGCGCACGTCCGTCGGGATAAGCTCCATGCTGAGAGTCATCAGCACGTTGACGGCGATGGTGGTGCAGAAACGGCAGAGGACGGCGGTGGCGGTGGAGGCGGCGGCGGCCGTGCCGACGTGCAGGAGTGCCGCCAGCGCCAGGCCGGCGCCGCTGGTAAGCGCTGTGAACACGGTGATGGTCCAGCGACGGCCCAGCGTATCGACCAGCAGCCAGGTGAACAGGTCGGCCGGCGCCTCCGACACGGCCAGCAGTGTCTGCGCCGTGTAGATGTCCACGTCGAAGTCGGTGTTGCGCGACGTCAGGTCGAACAGCAGCAGCAGGATCATGGTGCTGAACATGAGCACCAGCATGCGCGTGCGCAGGCGCGGGTGGCGCAGCAGACGCCGCAGGCCGGGCGGGGGCCGCGCCAGCTCCTCCTCGTGCTTGCGCTGCGCGGCCGCCGCGAAGCGCTTCCACGTCTCTTCGGGCACCTTGCGGCCATTCTCACGCGCGATATCGCGCATCTCGGCCATGGCGCGGTCCAGCTTGCCGGTCTGCTGCAGCCAGCGGCACGACTCCGGCATCCGCGCCACCAGGTAGACCAGCGTGAACGCCATTGGAAGCGAGGTGGCCAGCGCCGTGTACTGCCAGTGCCCGGCGCCCCAGGCGATCCACGGCAACAGCGTCATGCCCAGGCAGAAGGAGGTGGCCAGCGGCAGGTTCACCACCAGGCCGCGCCACCGCACGCCCACGAACTCGCTGAGGAACACGATCGCCAGCGTGCTCTGCAGGTTGTTGGCCATGCCGAAGACGAAGCGGGCGGCGGAGAAGGCGGCAAGGCTGGCGGTGAAGGCGGACACGGTGCCGGCCACGCAGGCGGTCACGTTGGCCGCCACCAGCGCCGGCAGCCGGCCGAAGCGGTCTGAAACGGCGCCGAAAAGCAGCGTGCCCACCACAGACCCGACGAAGAACAGCGCAGTGGCCAGCGTCGGCTTCCAGGCGGAGTCGCACACCCAGTCCTGGTCCGACACGATGGTCGGGTAGATGAGCGCGAAGTCATAGTGCCAGCCGTGGCGGCAGGCGACGCGCGGCGTTGCCTCGTCCGGCCTCCAGCTGGCTGGGTCCTCCAGCGCGCTGAAGTTGACGTCGTACCGCTCGCACCGCGAGAACTGCTGCTGCCCGGCGCGCTCCTCCAGCGGGATGCTGAGGTTGCGCGCGCGTTCGGCGCTCCAGCCGAGAGCGTCGAGCTCGGGCACGCGGCACCAGTGCTCCGGCTCCAGCACCAGCCACAACTGACTAAGCAGCGTGAAGCCGAGGAACAGAAACGGGGGCTGTAACAGCGCCAGCATGCGCCACTGGAAGCGGCCGAAGCCTCCCACCTCCTCCAGCAATTCGTCGAAGTCACCCTCGAATTCGCGCGCCGCAGGAGCCGGCGGAGTGGCGTGGGCGCCGGCCGAGGGCGCCAGGTCGCGGCTGGAGGTGCGGAGTACGGCGCGCGGCAGTACGTCCTTCATGCTCGAGCCCCGCCGCTGGAGGGCCGGGTGGGCGGCCGGGGCTTCGATGGCGTTGCCCGACTCACCGATGACGCTGACCTCTACCCTCCGGGCCTGCGAGCGGACCGAGTCGCTGCGCTCTGTTGCCGACATCGCTGCTGGCTTGTCAAGCGACGTCCGCTCAGCCTGGACCGCCGCCGTCGACGGCTCAGTGGCACCCCTCTGGTGCCGCGAGAGGCCGCACCTACCGCCCCGCGCGTCCTGCGGTCCGCCCCGGCCTCACCAGCTCACGGTGCCTCCTCCGCGCCTATCTCACCACGCACCACCAGACGCGCCGCGCGGTGACGCTCCGCGCCGCCGACACCCCGCACGTCTTCCGTGGAGCTCCGTCTCACGAATGCGCGCCTCGCTGGCGGCGAGGTCACTGGGCTGGCACGCTCCGCCTCCGCACCCGGACTCCGGTATTCCCCTCCCCCCTCCCACACCCGGCCGCGCGACCACCGAGCCGCCCAGCCGGGCCTCACGCGCGCAGGTGATTTGATCTGGGAGTCCCCGGCGTCAACGGAAGGGCGTGCTGGACGGCCCCTTTATTTGCCTATTCGGAGCCCAACCCCACGCTGGCCAAGATAGCGTGGTCCCCTGGCCGACCCAATGCGCTTCGCTCGCGAAGCTGTCGGTCAAAAGCACTGGTGCCGCTTCCCATGGAGACGCCCTGCGGGAGGTCATCCGTCCGCCGGCCGTCGCCGCCTTTTGACCGCCGAGATGAGCCGGCGTATCGACCGCACCTGCCCGGCGTGCGCTGGAGAGGGGGGGGAGGGGGCTGTGGTGTGAAGGCGAGGGGGAAGCTGGGCACCGCTTCACAACTGGTACGCAACAGTAGCGTTTATTCGGCTGGTACCTAATTTGGTCCCAGTGTATTCCAAAAGCATCTAATTCTTTCATGCACGGAAAATAATATAATCAGGAGGCAACGCTCGCCATTCTTCGTGGAGACTATCACAGTAGCCGATTAATTATATTCTGGAGACGCGATATTATTGGCCATCCATTAGTGGTCGGATGGAGTGACTGCGGTCTAAAGACGATTCGAGTTTAAAGAGTCTCAACGGCCTCTCTATCTCCGACTTGCTGTTCAGCGGTTACCAGACTTTCCGGAAGGACCGAAAATAAGCGGAGCACGCGGGGCGAGAGTCTGGCTGCCGTCACCCACGAGGACATCAATGCAAACAGACGGGAGATGCTGGTAAGAGCAGCTGTCAGAAGATGCTGTGACTGACAGCGTGAGCTCCTGGAGGACGCTCCTGTCCAGGGGGTCTTTATGACCTCCTGGAGGCTCCTCCTGCTCAGGCGTGCCGTGTGACCTCCTGGACGACGCTCCTGTCCAGGGCATGCCGCGTGACCTCCTGGAGGGTGCTCCTGCCCAGGGCGTGCCGTGTGACCTCCTGGACGACGTTCCTGTCCAGGGCATGCCGTGTAACCTCCTGGAGGGTGCTCCTGCCCAGGGCGTGCCGTGTGATCTCCTGGACGACGCTCCTGTCCAGGGCGTGCCGTGTGACCTCCTGGACGACGTTCCTGTCCAGGGCGTGCCGTGTGACCTCCTGGAGGGTGCTCCTGTCCAGGGTGTGCTGTGTGACCTCCTGGAGGGTGCTCCTGCCCAGGGCGTGCCGTGTGACCTCCTGGACGACGTTCCTGTCCAGGGCATGCCGTGTGACCTCCTGGAGGGTGCTCCTGCCCAGGGCGTGCCGTGTGACCTCCTGGACGACGCTGCTGTCCAGGGTGTCGTGCATCGACCGTCCTCTCATCTGCCGACTCCAAACGCAGACGAGGGTAGGCAACAGTTTTTGGAAGCGTCCAGTCACAAAAAGACGGTATGCCTGGTAGACGAGACAAATTTAGACCCGCCATGGCCCAAAAAGGCACGAGTTGCTACTGTTCAAAAGCGTTGTTAAAGGGATTGGACAGTTTTTGTTATGTGCAAACTTCAAAACACTTGGCATGTTGCACGGTCTCACGTTTCAGAATCCTGATGATGATGATGAATGAATCCTGAGTTTGTAACAGACAGTGATTGGATATGAGCCAACGTATGAGCGCTGCATAACATCTAAAACAAGTAGGTATTTGAGCTGCTCATAGATGCCAGCTTTTTAGCAAATGGTTAAAGCCGTGTTTAGGAATCAAGATATGTCTGCAGAATTCAAAATCACTCAAGTGATAACTTTAAACACACAAGCCCGTTGGAAATCATGCGACCACTGTAAACAAACGCACCTACCACATTTTCTTAACATTGAAAGCGTTTGGATGTTTGTAAGCAAAATGAGAAGGAGCAAACCAACAGAAAAGCTCACGGCACCCATTCATGGTAGCTCGCATTCGCTACTTTTCTGCACCGCCAAAAGCAAATAAGATATGTTCCGAGCCCCCACGAGAGCACTCTGTGTCCCAGCCAGTGCGCGGGACCTGGACGTACTGGGCACGGCTATAACGAGCGGCTTCAGCTCGCGCTCCGCTGACGTAAGGTGCTCCATAGCCGTGGAGCTGGCGGACCGTCCGCATCGCCCGCTCCCACACTGCCTGCAGCTCGGCATACACTCAGTGGCGCAGTCAAGGACAGCGCTCACGGGGCTGCAGCCCCCTCCCCCCCCCCTCTCTCAGTTTCGAGCAGTTTTTTCACGACGACGATGTTATTGAATGTTATTCCGGAATCTGGTGATCAGGAAGCTATTTTAGTTTTAAATATCATAGTCAATTACGTGAGCAAAGACGTGTAGAGTCCAACAGTTGTAATTTAGTACGGGGAGCTGAATGGATATGAGTGGTTCGCTGCTGAAACACTTGTCGCAGACACTAGGACAAACCAACACTGGTAGCTCATTCATGCGCCATGTAATGTGCATCTTAACGTTTGTGGAGCTTGTTGCAGTAGAGCGCTCGCAGTGTATAAGATTTTGCAAAGTGGCTGGAATTCCCCGCAAGCATACCCCGCCCCCCCCCCCTCGCAAATCATGGCAGCCTCTGCTATCGCAAATTTTGGCTGCACTCCTGCATATGCCGTCCCCCCAGCCACGACGCCGGAGCTCAGCACCAACCCGAGGCGTCCCGAGGTGTCCAGCATCAGTCAGCACCAGCACCAGCACGAGCAGCTCCAAGGCGACACCGGGATTTCGCAGTGTACCGATGCAACTGGCCCAGCGCTTCCTTCCCGTGGCCGGCCCCCGCGAACTCAAGGCCATCGACACGACCATCATGACCGGGAAAGCCCTGACCTTGAGTAAGCACGCGAGGGTGGTACGGATCTGGCCTGTGTCAGGTCACAGTTTTGCAGCGTTAGCACTATCAGTGCGCTTGACGTCGTCTCCAAACTGGGCCAAAAACTCATTGGCATCCAACTGACCACGTACTTGGTCTATAACGGCATTATGCCATCGACGCAATGCGTGCACAGCCCTTACCGCAGGACAGGAAGTGCCGTCGTCGATATCGTCCGTCCCATTACCTCCAGCAGAGGACCAGGGCTGTGCGACGTGCGCGACCTGGCGTGACCTGTCCGAAGCGATTGAATGTGCTGCCCGTAATGCATGTGGTGTCCACTGAGCTAACTGCACGGAGAAAGCTCAGATGGACGTCCTCCAGCACCATGTTGACTACAGGGACTTTGTTCCTGCGCACGCGAGGGTGTCCAAAGCACAGGGACCCCGGAGCTGAAGTTCTCGCGCCACTTTGAGCTGACACGTCTGACTCTGAGCTGACTCGTCTGGCTCTGAGCTGACGCGTCTGACTCTGAGCTGACACGTCCGACTCTGAGCTGACACGTCTGACTCTGAGCTGACACGTCTGAGTGCGCCATCCGCACAACACAACTGGACTGAAACAGAACCGCTGATGGGGTTTGAAGGTCCCTAAAATGAACCCCCTGTTCAATACGAAGCACGTGACATTATCTCGATAGTGATGCATACAGAAGCGCCGCCAGTACGTTCAAAAATTGTGGTGTGAAAACGGTGTTTGCTTTGAAAATTTAACACAGTTGATAACATTAGACTGGAGAGTCCCTGCTGCCCATCGGCCGTTACCTTCGTGCTCATTGTAACACGTCAGGACCTTGATTCTGGGGTGCATTTTACTTCTGCATCTTTTAATATACAATGCCTCCAATCCCTTTTGAGAGTGTTATGACAGTTCACGTTGTATGACACTTCTGGCTGATAGCCATTGGGACATGAGTTGCGATGAATATCTGTTATAAATATCTGCGGCAAACATAAAACAAAGCAGCACTTAAGAACACCATGCAGCTATCATATCACACGACCACACGAGCTCAGCCTTCCAGCGCAGCCTCATCCTGCCGTGCGGCTATGTAGCCGCACGGCAGGCCAGTTGGCTAACTATAGGCGAGGGGACATGGCCGGGACTTTCCGGTGAGGATGGGCCTTCTCAGGACATTGGTTAGCCGGGCCCGACCACGGGGAAGAAGTGCCTGTCCAGCTGCAGTGATACGCGACTAGCGCCCGTGGCAAGCAGAAGTTACTCATGGGCGTTCCCGCCCCCTGCGTGTTCCCAGGACATTCCCAGTTCGTGCCGTGCGACGCCCTCCCCCCCCCCCCCCTAAGTGCGGCCGTTTCGGTCCGCATGACTGCGCCACAAAGTAGGTGCTTACGCTTTTGGCACTCCTCAAAACCCGCAAGCTGGGTGGGCCGCGTGAAATCTGTTATTTGATCACCGTGAAGAGAGAGAGAGAGAGAGAGAGAGAGAGAGAGGAGAGAGAGAGAGAGGAGAGAGAGAGAGAGAGGACGAGAGAGAGAGAGAGAGGAGAAGAGAGAGAGGAGAGAGAGCGAGGAGGAGGGAGAGAGAGGGAGAGAGGAGAGGAGAGAGGAGACGAGAGAGAGAGATGAGAGGAGAGAGAGAGGAGAGAGAGAGAGAGAGCACAGAAACTTTTCGCATCTAAGGTGCCACGCGCACGTCCACACCACGTCCACTGTACGTGAGCCCCCGCCCACACACCCATACGCTGCCAACAAGCAATGCCATGGTCTATGGCTCGAGTCACTGTGTAACCTTCGTCCTGAAAGAGCGCTGACCGGTCGGGGAGCTGGCCGCCGCAGTACCGTATCTGCACGTAACACCCGGAAAAGCCTGCCCGCGGCGGTTCTGAGCTTGGCTGAGTGACGTCAGCATTTCCAGCTTAGTGCAAGCGGCGTGCGGTTCGCTGAGTGGTGTCCATGGAGATAAGCAGAGCCGGACGTCCGCCGAATACCACGGAGTATGGCATTGTGTAATCTGCGACTCAGTGTGCTCCATGGAACATAAAGCAGAAGACGTTATTGCATGCCAATGTGCATTGTCCATCCTTCTGCACTTTGTAATGTAACAAAATGCGCGCGGTTACCAAAGATAAATAATTCGACGGCTAAAATTTTAGGCAATTAGCCCGGAACATTCCTGGAAGGCAGTGCTGGCTGAAAGAACCCCAACGCGATGAAGTGGTAACGCGGGATTCGCATCGCTGTAGTCAGGTGGTAAAATCATGCTCAATTGGTGGTTCAGCATGGTGCAAAATCATGGTGCATGACTCAGCGTCCAACACGCATCTCTCGCGACTGGAAAACTCCTGTCGCGACTGGAAAACCCGATCGCGACTGAAAAACCCCTATCGCGACTGGAAACCCCTATCACGACTAAAAACCCCCTATCGCAACTGGAAAACCCCTATCGCGACCTGCGTGTAGCTTGAGCGGAACGATTATGCGCGTATTACAGGAGCCGGCCTCTAAACCGACCGGCGATCAGAGAGAACCGGTTCAGGCCGGTCTGACGGGTTTGATGACGTGGATGATGGGTACACACAGCTCCAAGGCATCCGGCATAATCGGATATCATCCGGTACTCACAGACGGGATCAGGTAAGCCTTCTTCATTGTGATCCGTACGGTGTTCAATAATGGGTAGCCTCGTCCACACTGTCTTCATGCAAAGTTATTCGAAGTTTTTTAAAAATTGTTTCTATTTTCAGCGGGTCGACCGGGCTGCGGACTATGAATATACACCCGCAGCGAGCCTGTTCTAATGGCAAGCTTGCGTGACAACTGAGTGAGCAAGTCGTTCAGTTTGCAATCGGAGGTGCCATATTTGGAAGGTATTCCGTGGTTTTGTTCAAGCTTCAACTTGAAACCCGGTCACAGCATTTGAAAAGCGCATAGTCACAAAGGCCACATGTCAAGTGTTTATTGAACGCACCACCACAGGTTCAACGAATCAAACGGCAGCATCGGAGAAATCCTTCGAACGTTTGACGCACCTGCGCCACGGGATGCATCCTCACATACGTGTTCTCCATGTCCGTCTGCGCTCACACGGAGGGGGGAGGGGGGAGGGGGGGGGGTCTGGCCCGCCGTGGTAAAAAGTCGGTGACTGCATCGTGCCTCTGGGCCTGAATGCAGTTTCATTCACTGGTAACGGACAAAATATGAATGATTGTTGAACTTGTGAGTGAAAACGTGAGCTGTTTCGGCCCACGGGCAACAAAAAGTGGAGCTCAGCTGAAAAGAACATGCCTAATTACCTCACGGAGGGGACTTATCATTTCATCCAGCTATGGAAGGGGGGTTCGAACCCCTCAGCTTGCAGCTAAACTGTTTCACTCGTGGAGCCCCTCAGTGTAAGTCATCACGCCCATACCGAATAGTGCAAGCAACAAAGAAGACAGTTTGGAAAAATGAGCATGACACCAAAGATATGTTTCCCAAGTGGTACTTTTCTTTCGCACATATGTTTCAGATGAAAACTAAAAGTTGTGAAAAATTCCATTTTTTCGTTTCGTTTTCTTCAGTGGAACCATTACGTGAACCGAATCCAGGAAAAATCGGCACTTGAGAGTGACTTGGTTAGTCTACCCCAGTCTTCAGGCCTGTAACTGGTTTGGGAAACTGTATATTTGTTACATGGAAGCATGCACTGTACGCGGCTGCAGTGTGTCATTTCATTGAATCGGAACGTGTATGGTTGTCAAAGTACTTTTTTAACTGTAAAACGCTACAGACCACGGAACAGATAGCTCGGGCTCAGCTCGAGGGAGTTAAACGCCAAAGCGCTTCATAAGCAGGCATGCATCACGCGGTCCGCTGGCCACCTCGCATGGATCGATACTCGCGGCGGTGTGTCACATTATTCGAGAATAACGGAACATTTTATAACATTATCCAAGGTTTTCCAACTTCACGCACGCTGCCTGCGCATTGCTGGAGACCGCGATACTGGTGCACTGTTTCCGTGTTACGATTGCCATGACTTAAGTTTCAGATGGTTCAGGGTTTAAGTGTACGGCAGGTCTATACAGCACACTGGCGATATGGTCGATGCAGACAGCTCCAGTGCTCTTCGGTCAGGCTTGTGCCCGGATCCCCCCCCCAAAAAAAAAGAGTCCAGGATCCGGTCCCCGGATCGCATTAACATAAAGGTGTATGAGATCCTGGACCCTCTCTTGGAATCCAGGCACATGCCTGCTTCCGGCCCCAAAGACTTTAAGGAAATAGACGTTGATTGGATACTACGGTGCCTTCCGTGCGCGTTCCGTTCAGTGCGCATTCCGTTCAGTCCGTACACCTCAGTTCAGTTTGTACCCATTCACAACGCACCGGTCAAGTGATGCTGCGTTTCGATCCATGATCTGGCCAGAGAGGGACTGACGTGTCCTCCCCGTGGTACCGGTCGGCAGCAGCAGTCCGTCTTACAGGGCTCGCTGTCCCGCCCGGTCACCATACCTGGCGGCTGCCCACCAAAAGTCGGGGGCAAGGTGTGAATCAGCAGGAAGCCGACAGGAAATATGAGCTTAAAATGCTACCCAGTACGTCACAGGGCTACGTACTGACGGAAAATAAGCAGAAGTACAGGGAAAGGAAAAGCATCATCGACACCTTATGAAAAAGTTTGGCGCATATACAAACCGACAGTTGTGCGGAGCGATAGGCAGCCTGCATTTTTGGTCCAAAGCGTGCCGAGTAGTCTGCAGCTTCACTGTTAACAACTGCGGCATTTGCTACCTTGCACATAGCTTACAGCAAATATCTGCACCGAAGCCGGCGAAAAGACGCTTTTCCGCTGAAGCCTCGTGCACGTATACTGGGAACGTCTCAGCTCTCAGACATGAGGGTTTTGTTTCGAAGTGATTTCCCGATTTCCCCACCAAGCATCCAACAGTGCAGGTGCCGAGAGGCCACTTGCATATGGAATATTTTGCTGAAAGTGTGCGAAATGAGGCCCGTTAGACTCTGAAGCAAGAATTTTGATCGAGGGGATGGTTTCGTAGATGCAGATGTAGATGGAGATGTTCATCCAGCACCCAGAAATCCCACCCTCAGTTGGGCTGGCGACAAGGGAATCGCACAACCTGTGTCTACGCGGCAAGCCCTGAACATGCCAACCAACGCCCCGCTTGGTGCCGTAGATCGGCACGGAACGCTGGCGGGATCAACGACCGGAGCGGGAGACGGATCCAGCTGCCCTTGTCCACCGGCCGCCGGTGGATCCAGCTGCCCTTGTCCACCGGTCGCCGGTGGATCCAGCTGTATTTGTCCACCGGTCACCGTTGGATCCAGCTGCCCTTGTCCACCGATCGCCGGTGGATCCAGCTGCTCTTGTCCTCCGGCTGCCGGTGGATCCAGCTGCGCTTGTTTGCACTTGGGCGTGTTGCAGGGAAAGCAGTGCTACTGCGGGTGATTTCGATAATCTAAGAGGACTTTCAGGGTTTTATTGGCTTCGTGGGCTGGCCGACGGCGTGTCGTGTGATGCCACAACCCTGTTGCGCATTAACCTGTTAATGTCATCACTAAATCTCTTACCCCTTAATGTTCACCATTCTTCTCGAACTGAATAAATGTGCATACTTTTTCAAAACAATAAGAATGGGACCGAATCTATCTCGTTTGGGTCATTTTAAGGTTGGCTATGATCCGTGAAAAAGTCATAGACCCTTGAACACGCGACCACATGCTAACCAGAGAACACACAGCTTTGAGCGGAGCCCTCGCGAGTCCCTGCAGCGACTCAGCTAGGGGCCGCTGTTGTAAGTGCTTGTATAGAGCGACCAGGAACTGGGCCTAGAAGACGCCGCCAATTTCAAAATGACGCCGCGACGCCTAGCGGTGGTCGGGAGCTCCAAACAGCTGCGTTAGATCTATGTGATTTGTACACAGGATATCCAAGGCTGAAATTTATAACTAGGTATGATCATAACAACGACACTTGTTACCTAATCGTTGACACTCCGTGAGGCACCGTGTCGACGGCTTATGTCGACGGGTTAAGCAGCAGGACGCGCTTTGCCCGCGGCCGGGCTGTCAAAATTGACATTGTCGCTCCATGAAAGCAGACTGCCTTGCTTCCCTGATAGCGTTCCTTTTTCCAAATGACTCTTGCCGTTAGCGATGGGGTCCAGGACACCAAATGCCAACTCGGGTGCGGTGGCATTATGACTCTGTAAAACTTCCACTAACCTTGGTCATTCCACATAACTGTTACGTGGTGAGGCAATCCCGGAAAAGTGGCAGGGCTAACTGCACCCCGGCGGGTCAGGGCTTGCACCTCAAGCGTATCGCAGCTAACAGAGTCCGAACAGTGGTGGCCGGGAAATCGCGGCAAAACTGCACTGACTTAGAACGTCCCGTTCGGTTTTTCCTGATTTCTTTTTAGAAAGCTGGGCTAGAAAATTGGAACAGAAATTGGGCTGGAAAAGTAGCCTTTTGGTTTGTTTAAGATGCAAATATTTTTGGGCTACCACAGATAATAAACCCAATCACTATCATTGCCACAAGCATAAGGTTCACTGCATCACAACAAGAGCTTGCAATTTAAAATAGTCTGCTATGGTTATAACCATAACAGAAGCAATGCATGACGCTGCTACCCTGATGGTCTGATGGCCCGATATTTTGATAGCCTAATTATCAGGGTATTGCATTGATAGAATCAGGCTATGCCCTACCGTGATACAGCGTTATAACCACGAGAGTTGTATCACTCAGTTATCCCAAAATATCGACCACCATTTACCGACCAGCGACAGCTTAAGGTCTTTCCTGTGATAAGGTGTTTAAATGCTGAGTTAAAGTTAACGGAAACATTCGCTAGATGTCACCAATAGACACGCACATGTTAACACGCGCCCGAGTGGCCGGCTAGATACCCTTCGCTTGGGTGAGGGGTCAATTTGCCCCCCCTGAGATCTCGGGAATTAAGAAAGCTAGAGACACCAAATTCACCGGGTGTGTTGACCTGTACGTGAACTCACTTAGGTCAAAGTTTCAGGTTCCTAGGTCATGACCTTCTGGTCAAAAAAGGTCAGACGAGGTCAAGTTCCAGGCTGGTCTCCAAAAAAAACCCAGAACCTAGATAACCGGTTCTAAGCAAAAGGTCACATGCTAATTTAAGGTCGGTGACCTTTTTTGACCTTTTGAGGGTCAAGTTGACCAAAAGCATATAAGATTGCTTTGACTTTTGCATTTGACTAAGCGACAAAGATTCCGCTGGGCAGTAAGTTCCTAAAACAAAATGTTGACCTGGGTCATTCTAGGCCAATGACCTATTATGACATCTAAGAAGTCCAAGGATGATGCATAATGCGGTTCCTGCTATCAATAAATTCGAAATGAGCACCAGAAACTATTCCATACAATCAGCCCTGGAGAAGCAAAACAGGTTGGTTTTGACCTTGATGTGGCCTTCATACCCGACCTTAGGTCAATGTAATTTGCTCATTCAGCTGTTTTGTTGCCTAAGAAAGCATCTCAGAGGTGTATGGCTTCGTCTAACACTCCGTTGTTGGATCAGATTGAAGGATTCCCTAGAAGTTCCATTCGCTGAAACCACAGCCTGACTTTGACCTGCTATAGGTCAGCGACCTTATCAGGTGCATCTAAATTTCTGATGTCAAACGATCTGCTATTCAATTGCCTACAGCTATTCAAAATTTGGCGCGGCTACGCCGCTGTTCGGAAGCAATTCTGGAAAACCTTCGGGGGGAAATTTGCGACCTTATCAGGTGCATCTAAATTTCTGATGTCAAACGATCTGCTATTCAATTGCCTACAGCTATGCAAAATTTGGCGCGGCTACGCCGCTGTTCGTAAACTATTCTGGAAAACCTTCGGGGGGAAATTTGACCCCCCGACCCCCACCCGAGAGCGTGTTAATCTTCCGTGCCCCGAGTTTATTCACGTCCCTTTATTCCATGTCTTGAGGTGAGGGCTGTTGGTATATTTCCTGTCGTGGCCGTTTGAGCATTTTCATAGTATTTACCAATGCCTGCATGATATTTTGGTTTACCCAGGACCAGCAGCGCAGCCAGGGCCTTGGCAAGGGGAAGGCACGGAGTTGAGAAAGGGCCCCCTGATAGTAAACCATTTGTATTAGCGTGGCTTGGCCATGTTTGCCAGGATACGTTCAGCACTCAGAATCGATTAGTGGTACAATTGATGTGAAGTGGTTTTGAGCACGCGCGCTTGCATATTTCATCAACAAAAAAAGGATTGACGCCAGGCGTTGCAGCCTCCGTATTCCCCGCAGCGTCGGCTTCATGGTTAATATTATGCCGTGACCAACAAGTAGTTGAAAGCTGTGAGATATCTGGAAAAGTACCTTTAAACGCTTTAGGACACCAAATCGTACATTTAGAGATATTCCTGGCGTATATTTCACCTGTGCGGCTGTTAGATTGATGATAACGTATTGATCTTCACATCACCGCGAAGTGGTGCTGGAATCTGGTGGTGGAACTGGAAGGGTAAAGATAGAATCTCAATCTTCCTTGCTGCTGTAGCTGTACGTCTGTCCAAGGGACATCCTCAAAGTTGTAAAAAATTTATCCCCCAGTGTAATCTTCGAGCTGTACGAACCTAAATTGAAAGACACTCAGGAGCATTATTTTACGATGGTCATTGTTGCGCGTTTGGCGCCCGCCCCCTCGTGTTACCTGCAGCGGCCAAGGCCGTTCTGTTTTACGAGAACTGCACCCCGAGCCATCGTTATTCTTGTTCTCCGAGATTACGGGCGTGCCATTTAAGGCTGTTTGATGCAATTAGCTGCTGGGGCTATATATGGCGTCACCAGCCTCTCACCTTGTTGGGAAGTGCGGGTACCGCCGGGATTCGAACCTCATACCTGTGGTTTCCCAGACGTGCAGTGGTCAACGCAGGCGTGCTAACCACTGCTCTATGGGCATCCGGTAGGCATGCTCAAACCTTCCGAAAACATTTGTCTTACTAGTCGATTCTGCAAAATAATAAACGTTCTCAGGGAAACATGGGATGGCCTTGTAAGTTTTGAACTCAGTTCGACCCACTTCATTCAATACCAATGAGACCGCTTATTTCTTTCCGGTAAAGGGATCCCCTTGAGTACAACACTACGGGGAACATTGCTGTCCCCGGTCAAGGGATAAAGGGTCATTCAGTCTCACCGCGGTGTGTTTTCCGGCCGCCATTCTGGCGACACGGGGCGGCATCCTCTGGCCAACCCGGAGGCCTTTAGAGGGATACGTCATATCACATTGGTCCACTCCCTGACGCGGAAGCCTTCTGACACTCGCAGTTGACCCTGGATCGAGGCATGAGCCGTCATTTACGCAGTAACATCCCTGCTCGCCGCAGATGGTCAAATGATTAGCACGTAGACTTCAGTTGGGCTTGACGGGCCTACGTTGGAATAGGGATGGAGTGCCCACCGTTCGGTATTGAGGGCCCTGACTGGCACAGGAGTCTTTACGTTTGTTTTCTTGATGTCTTTAAGTTTTTATGATTCTTTTTGTTGTCAGAGGACCCCACCAACGCAAGAGATCCTCTGCCATTCGGGCTCCCGTCCCCGTCTCCGCTTGGCAAATCTTCCCCTGACTGAATCGAGACCCCTTGTTAACACAGAATGTCCTGTTAGGCTCCGCGTGTCCCTGAACGATACAGTAGAGCTGAACCTGCACGATACAAGGGCCTGAGCAATGTAAATCACGGACCCGGCCTTGGGAAATGGGCCCTCAGAGCTCAGACCAACCCGGGACCGTCTGCTCGTTATTCGTAATCTCTGGCCGAAATAGAGGAACGTTCTGTCTCAGGGGTCCATATCGGCGCAAGAGATCATATTAGTAACTTTTGGGATCGCAGCCCCATGGGCGGGGTCCTTAACGTCACCTACAGCCAGCCCCTTGGACCCTTAAGCCATCCCGTCGGTCCCTTGACTTTGATCTCGAGAGAGCCTTCGGCCTCTCTTTGGGCTCCTCAAACACGGCTCCGATTCGGGGCCACTTACCGTCACAGGACCTCGTTCGGCACTGTGGTCCTTACCGACACAGGAGCCCATCATAGTGTCAGGGACCCTGCGGATAACATGAACATTGCAAATGGCGGACCCCGGCCTCGTTTCTGCTTGGGAAATGGGTCTCAAGGGCTCAGACGGGCATGGAGCGGACTGTTCGGTGGTCGTGGTCTCTGACCGACTCAGACACCCGCATTGTCTCAGGGGTTCCTAAAACGGTGTAAGAGGATCTCTGACTGATATTTCAGATCGCGACTCTACGGGCCGCGATTCTTTTGTGATCCACAGCCTGTCCTTCGCGCCCTCATGCCCTCTAACCGGGCCTTTGATCATCGGTTCCGGTGGGCCGCCCAGGCCCCTCTTCGGGCCCTATTAAACACTTCCCTCTGTCGGCTCGGGGCCCTTGCGAGCACAGGGCCCTCTGTTAGGTGCTGTGGGCCTCTGGCAAAAACAAGGCCTCCGACCAGTGTAAATCACTGGGCCCGGCTTTAAAGCTGATTGGGAAGTGGGTCCTCAGCCCATACCGATACGGAGCCGACTGTGTGGTACGGTGGTACCTGGCCGATATGGAGTCCCATGTCGACTCAGAGGTTCCCCGATCGGCGCAAGGGGCCCTCTGGCCATTATTTGAGCGTCCGTGTTCGCAGTTCGGGCCCCTGAATAAGACTCCGATCATCCATTTATGTCCTTAGACCTTCCAGTCGCGCCCTTGATCATCTGACCCGGTGGGCCCTCCAGGCTCTTCCGGACTCCTCGAACGCTGTCTCTGGTCAACTCGGCGCCCCTTGACAATACAGGGCCTCTGTTAGGCGCTGTAAGGCCCCGAGCTATGTAAATCGCTAGGCTCCGGCTTTGTCCCTGCTTGTCAAATGGGTTCTTGGGCCCATACCATCACGGAGCTGGCAATCGTTATTGGTGGTGTCTGACCGAAATATAGGGCCTTATCGACTCAGAGGCCTTGACCAGCGCACAGGGGTCTCTAGCTGGCATTGGAGTTCCCGGCCCCGCGGGCCGGGGCCCTCGAATAGGACCTCTGGCTGGTCTTTCGGACCCTTCGGGCCCTAAAAACTGGCGCTTAATCGTAGGTTCCAAGGGGCCCGAGAGGCCCGAAGGGTCTCTCGAAACCTACGATTAAGGGCACGTGCCCCCTGTGCCCCATCCCTTGCCTGCGCTGCTGTTCAGGAAAGTTCCGGATAATGGAGGTCAAGCGTTGTCAGCACGAGAGCTCATAATGCCACGTTCCTATTTCCTTTGGTCGTAATGTTTAAGGCTGAAACGCCGTCTTAATGGAAGTATCACAGTTGCATGCCTCCTTTCCGCAGCGCCAATGGTAAGAACCTAGCTTAATCAAACATAAATATTGTAGCGCTAAAAAACACTTGTTACAGTGGAGGCACCAAACAAATGAGCAGAAAATGCTGTAACATTCAATACGCGCAATTCAAAAACAGCGTTTCAGTAGGCCTAATCCACTCAACAAGCTCAAACTGCCTTGATAATCACTGCGGCAGTTTTCTCGCTGGTGGATCTTGACTGACCCAACCAACATAAGTTAAACACAGCAGGACATCGTGATGGAAAAAGTGGTGGAATTGATTTCAATAGTTCGCGATTTACATCAAGGGCAATGCGCAATGGCTGCCAAAAGACGTTGGAAACAGGGAGCTGAGCGATATAAAGCTCGGGTAATATGGTGGTTTAACACGTTATCTAGATGCCTTTCACAGGAGTACATGACAACTACTTTTTATTTCGTCTTTGCTGGACGTGTTTCTGGTAAATTATGTTGGTGCACGCTGAACAGTCAGTATTTATCACCTCGACATATAGTGCGTGATCCCAGCCGATGGAGGTGTCAGAAAAGGTGATGGTTAAGCCGCGCGTCTGAACAACCAGAGGCATGGGGCTCGATTCCCCGCGATGCCCGCCCTTCCCGCCAGGCAGGCGAGAGGCAGGTGACGCCACGTAGCCTAAGCAGCTAAGTGCATGGTAAAGACCCGATGTCAGACGATCCGTCGGGGAATATCCGCATGTGCTGCCACCTATAATACAGTATCGCCTATCTACAGGACGGAAATTCTGACCACATTAACTTGCGGCGAGGCCTGTGCAGTCACGCATGAGAGAGCGCAGTACTTCTCCATGGAGTCAACTACCTTAGACAAAAGCTCAGGAACAAGGAGAGGCTGGTAGGCAATGACTCAATCAGATGATACGTGAAAACTGAACATTTAGTGTTATGGGAGCGCACGATTCCGTAAATTTCACTCAGGCAAACAAGTTGTGACTTTTACATTTACCGATCCAAGAGCCAACAGAAAGCAGAGGCTACGTCAAACGGATGCACGCATACACATATCCCAGTGCGCCGAAGGGTAGAACTAAAAAAATGTTTAGGTGCGGCTTGAAAGAAGGTCATAAAAGGGTGCACGGCTCACCCAATTTATTCGATGCACCAAACACCGTTTTGTGGACGGGCTGGGCACTAAACCCTATTAAGGCGCATTGAATGCATCGGCACGAGAGGATGTTCATCAACCCAGTTTTTTTCTTAAAGCGGGAGCCGCATCAATGCCGTGGCCGCGTGAAGTGTTTATCCCCGTATTCCGGCTATGGAGCGACAGTCATGGGCTGCCCGTTGCACACGGATGGTGACGTCTGTCTGACACGCCACCACTAAGAAGCTCGCGGCTGCCTGCACAAGTTTGCCGTCCATCCAAGAATAACAAAGCCCGGTTTGCAGACCGCCTGTCGGTTCAAAATCACCGGTTACCAGGGAATGGCGCACTGCGTCATGCCTTTGAACTTAAACTCATAAATATGGCAGTGCAAGATCGTTCGACGGGACAGGGGGTCGTGCGAGAGCACGTGTCGTGCCAGCGAGAGCCGCGATGCCAACTTGTTGCCGGTTGTCAGAACTGCTTGCTCGTGCCAGGGACGGCCGGATTAACTTGTCGAAGGGTCAGCAGTCATTTCCATGCGGGCCTCCGCCGGGTAAAGGGCGTGAGTTATCAAGTATTTCCACGAACAAACATTTTTACAACGGCTTTTACCACATGGCTTTCGCCATGGCAGGTACCTATGAGCATATCACGTATAGAATTTCATACGAGCATTTTGGAGGGGGCAGATCAGGATTTATGGTGGGCCTTCACCGTAAAGGAGTCTCTCCAGGTTGAAGTCATCTGACAGTGCATCGCGGCCCTCATTGTGTCTGCAACTGTTTCTTAACGCAGTGCTTAATTATGCATGCATATATTTCTTAAGTAGGGATACCAACGATGTCGTCAGTAAAAAAAAACTGATGTCACTTCTCCGAAGCACAACCGAGCTAACCGGTTGGGAAATGAATGTGCAAACATAACCCAGCCACTGTCAGACACCACGATTTGTTGTGCTGTTGCCTGTCTGTCTGTCCTGTTCTGTCCTGTCTGTCCACTGAGAGGATGGCAGCTCATGCAGAGGTTTATTGCAGGCGGTCATCAGGCGCACTGATGTCCCTTTTTAAGTTAGGCACACATTTTAAGTTAAGCACAAGTTAAGCACAAAGAACAAAGCAAAGTAGTTTCGCAAATGCAAAGTCACGTACTCGGAGGTGTAGCAACCAATCACAAATCACTGGCAGGCCTAGCACCTAATGGGTGACAACCAATCCTGCGTCGGGGTCGGGGCTGGTCACTGAGTGGCAACCAATCCTGCGCCCGGGTCGGGGCTGGTCACTGAGTGGCAACCAATCCTGCGTCCGGGTCGGGGTTGGTCACTGAGTGGCAACCAATCCTGCGTCCGGGTCGGGGCTGGTCACTGGTGGCAACCAATCCTGCGCCCGGGTCGGGGCTGGTCACTGAGCGGCAACCAATCCTGCGTCCGGGTCGGGGCTGGTCACTGGGTGGCAACCAATCCTGCGCCCGGGTGAGGACTGGTTACTTCACGGCAGTCGGCGCCCGCGGCGGCTGGCAGCGGAGCGGCGGCGACGGGCCGCGGCTCGGTCAGACGGCCGCCGCCTCTCTGGTCACCGGCCGGTGGGTAGGCTGTGCCGCCGGGCCGGCCATGCTCTCACAGCATGATCCAGCACAAAACCAGTGTTCGTGTAGCTCCACAGAACCATCTAACACGTCTGTGTGGCTGGTTCTTTATTACTGAGTCAAGACAGAGCCCTACTTTAATCGATGGAAGCGACCTCTTTTAGTCATGGGGGAGCTTTACAAGTGGCTTACCAAATCATGACCATAATCGTCATGACCAGTGTCTGCTGCCGATCTGACGACGCCCGCTGTGGGTGCCGCCAGAAACGCGTCGCTGGCAGAGGGACTAAAGACAGCCAGCCAGAGACCCATGAAATCGGTGTAGAAGTAGGAACTACACGACATTTCAGTTTCAAAATTTAAATGCTGAGATTCAAATACATTCGAATCTCTGCATTCGAATACACTCGAATACGTTAGAATCTCAAACCCAAATCCAAACCGAAACCCCAATACACCCAGCATTGAACTCGGACTCGGATTGCAGCGAATCCTCAGCTCTATCGCCCACCCAGTCTGACGATGGGGTGAGTGGCTGGCTGCCTGTGCTGTCCACCCGGCGGTGCGCCCCAGCCCGAGCCTGGACAGAGCAGACCGAAGACGCGCGCCGGTCTGCCTGTGGCGAGGGTAGTGGTATTGATTGGCCGGTGGATGAGGCCAATGAAAACACCTTGCAGCGATTACACGGTGTTGGAAATGCACAGTAACTGAAGCGAGCCGAGGTGATGATCTTGAGCTGATCCTTGCGATCATGATCAACGAACTTAATCCTTAGCTCCTAGCGGTTAGCCGAATTGGGTACCGTGGATGTATAAAAACTTAATGTGAACAAAACGCGGTTTAACGCAATGATAGCATCAAAAAGGAAAGAAGACTTATATAAAGTATTGTAAATTGACAGCACATGCATACGGAATCAGAGTCGCGCAAAATAATGTTAGATAGCCACAATCTCTTCAGATCGTAGCTGATAACTGAGGAAGAGCCTCTGATGGCCAACAGTCACGCAAATCCATCGCGGCATCAAAGGCAAAATGAGTTATGAACATAAAACCACGCAACGCTGTTCATGGAGATCCACAAAGCCGTTGACAACACAGCCGGGTCTGGCTGTCCTCAAAGCGACCCTTTGAAAAAAAAAGAACGATACGAGCGAACGAACGATAACCTTTCTCCCCGGAGCAGTGGAGTCGATGGCCAGAGCAGGCAGCTGACTAAGCATATCACTCCTATGGACATGCAGGGTGTCCAGCATGCGAATACTTCCATCGCAATGTTGCTGACGTTCGCTCACCGTTGCTGTTTACTGTCCGCGCTCGACCAATGCTCAGAGAAGCTGGCCAGGGATGAAATCACAGATGGTCTGGACTTGCGAGTGCCCGCTATCGAAACTTAGTGAGGGGTGTTCTGCGTCGTGCTCTGAAGTCCAACACTCCAGCGCTAAGCAGAACTGTCATCCCAATGGGAGACGCACAGCAAATACCTTTCTCACCGGAATGACAGCCGCCAGCACAATGCACCTCACTCAGCCGCGGTGCCGGGTCGGTGTGTGCCGAGGCCGCTGAATGGGGACTGCGGTATCACTGGCCTCTGAATGGGGACTGCGGTATCACTGGCCTCTGAATGGGGACTGCGGTATCACCGGCCTCTGAATGGGGACTGCGGTATCACTGACCTCTGAATGGGGACTGCGGTATCACCGGCTCAGAGGCACACGAACGCCCATCACTGCCTCGCCGTCCGTCAGTGCCGGTCGATGTGACGTGTGTCGGCATCAGCCTGCCCGCGCTGTCCTAGGCGGCGATGCAGTCAGGGCAGGTGGTAATGGCGGCCGGCATGCGCCTTCCGTCTGCTCTGTTCCAGGCTCGGGCGGGGGGCGCACCGCTGGTTGGACGGCGCAGGCACCCAGCCGCGCACCCCGTCGTGAGACTGCGTGGGCGGATGATTCCCTGCAATCTAGGATCTTAATTTAGTGTTGGGTGCATTTGTGGTTCGGATTCTGATTTGGATATGAAATTAGAAAAGATTAGAATGTTTGCATTAAAATCCCGGCACTGAAATAGCATCTAGTTCCTAGTTCTAAGCCGCTGTCATTGGTTTCTTGCGGGCTGTTCTCAGCCCCTCTGCCAGCGACGCGTTTCTGGTAGTACCTACAGCGGGGCGTCGTCAGATCAGCAGCAGACAGTCATGACGAGCGAGGTCATGATTTGGTAAGTCTATCGTGGATAAGAAAAGACTTCTTCAATGGCTAGAGAAGGCTGCTGCCACCGCTAGAAATAGAGTCTTCCTTTGGCTGAGTAATAGAAAGTAAGTCATGCACACGTGTTGGATGGTTTTTTTTTGGAACTGCACCAACACTGGTATTGTACCGGACCATGCTCTGAGCTTCCGTCCGTCCTGGTGGCACAGGCAGCGGCAGATGGTTTTTAAAGCGAGCGAAACGCATAGTAGTAAAAACTGAGTTCCACTACAAAAATACTGAGTGGAGTTTTTGCCAAAAAAACTTGCAAAGCATTTTCGTTAACTAATGACAGCACGAATCTCGAGCCACCGTTGTCGATCAGTATTCTTTTGTGGGGCTCTTGCCCATCAACCCAATGTTGAGTTGCCTACTCCATGTTGGGTTGGGTCCCCTGATATTTTTGGCTAGAATATTACACAAGCGAACAAAAAACCATTATGAAAGGCTAACTTCTTTTATCTTTTCTCGTAGGATGCTGCCATTGAGGCTGCAGTGCGGTAGCTTGACCCCGCGACCTCAAAATAGGCTCCTCATTGGGTAACCCCCCTTAAGACATTAGGGTGAGTCATTTAACAGTTGACGGCTTCTTATTGCGTCTGTCAAGTAGCAGCTTAGATCTTTTTCTCCCCACAACTCAAATATTATATATATATATATATATATATATATATATATATATATATATATATGTGATAAAAAGCTAGTAATTTACCCGTCTCGTTGACTCATATGCCAAGCTACATTTGGTACCCTGCCCATGCTGGGTTGCGAAGCTATCAGTGTTTTATCCTTAGTTGAAACCATAATTGCTTTTTTGCAACGTCTCATGGGAAAACAAAACCCGTTAACATAGTTTTCTCCTCTTTTTTTTTGGGGGGGGGAGCAAGGACGCGGCATCCCTATTTCAGATTATAGGTGCAGTTCAGGTATAAAATGAGAAACAACACGGAAAACGAAAATTTTGCCAGAGTGGATTTTTAATTACAATTCAGTGCTGAGCTTAATTTGTTGCTAGCACTCCGAACTCATAATCTCATTATTGTAATGCTCGTTCAACGGATCGATTTGGCCTCTGTCCCTTATCCAAATCGCACGAAAGGAACTTAACCGTGCCTAGCGACACGTTTGTCGACTGTCGGCTACCTACACGACTGTGGACTACCTTCACGACTGTCGGCTACCTACATGACTGTGGGCTACCTACATGACCGTGGACCACCTTCACGGCTGTCGGCTACCTACACGACTGTGTGCCACCTTCACGGCTGTAGACTGTCGGCCACTTACATGACCGTGGGCTACCTTCAAGACTGTCGGCTGCCCTGTGACCTAGCTGACACTGTCTAGCTAAACGCCAGATGGCCGTCTTTGACGAGCCATATACGAACAGTTGTTCTGGGAGGCAGATCTACCGGTACGCGTTTCGCCACGTCACGAATGTAGTCCGGATAATTTCAGCGCTCTGCCAAAGTTGGCTTTCCGCCACGATTGGTGTGTCTGCGCGGCAAAGCATTATTTTGCGAGCATTTTACGCGTCTCAGCCAACTACTTCGGAGAATGGCGATGTCTGCAAACTACGCCTTTGCCAACTATATTTGTCATAAGTTATCACCTGTGACCTAGAAAGCAGTCAAGCAAAGTTTAACTCGCCTAAATGTATGATACCATTAATTGGAACAGTCGTCCTGCTTTTTGTTTAGTTCCTCACGGTTTTCGGGGCCATATAAGGGAAAATTATTTAGTTGATCTGAAAACCTATGGCCAGTTTGTTTACCTGTGTTTTGCAGTGTGCTGCAGACAGTGATGTCATTTAATAATACGCAAGCTCATTTCATAGTCAGGTCACTTATCACTTTGTTATGCTGATGAAGAATAAGCCGTCGTAAAATTAAACTTGTGTTCATAATACGACATGCGTCCGCTACGGAAAATCACGCGCACCTCAGGCGCAATATAGAAAATGGCACATTTTCGCAGGCTACTCTCGATTCTCACGAAAATAAACTACTTAACTAAAGGAACACTTTTTTATACGGGAACGATTTGACATATATCAAAGGACAAAAAGGAAGGAATTGGAGTAGTTTGTGTAATTTGGCCGGATGGCTTGGTTCCCAAATTCCTTAACTGAACCCGACATTGCAGCCGGATGTTTTCCACCGTAAAGACTCAAAATACTCATGTTTGTAGTTTGTGGCAGTGCACCTACCAACATAAGAACGTCCCTCCCCTCGCAATAAAAGCCGTGTTTGCTCTCACCGCCAGACAAAAATAGTAACAGCTGAGCGAAGAAACGATGCGATAAACTTTCCGCACCTAGGGCAGTGATACGCGCAAAGCTGGACAGATTTTCATTGCACGGCTGCACGACCAAGCGCCTGCCAGGACCCAGTCTCTTAAAAAACGGACTAGGCTGCGTCACTGCCCAGATAGAACCAAGCTTGCGCCCAGTTGGGCGCGTAGTGCGCCTTTTACGTGAATGCCTTCACAGAATGTGTGTGGGATCTGGCTGGGCTCAGGCAGGTTACCCATTCACGCTCTTGTGCATTTGTCGGCGGACGCATCGCCGCTGCTTCGCACATGTGGTGGGGTGAGTGTTGTGCGTGTCGTCCGTGGCTCTTCTTTTGCGTGAGCTAGGAAACCAAATTAAAGTGTGCTGAAGCGTACAAACATCCAGGCAGGCCGACTGCGTGCTTGTAAGGACACTCGTTAGCAAGCGGCAAGACCAGGCAAGTTCAAACATCATATTTGAATCGTAGATTCCATGACATCTGGTAACAGCGAGGTCTACCATAACTTAATATAACTGTCCTTACTACCAATCAAACTACTCATTAACTATTTCATTACTACTTATTACTAATTAGAATCTCACTTGGCCTGTGGATCCAGGTCTTTTCGAGATCCCGTCCAGTTAACCCTAGAACCTCACTTTAACGATGTGGTCATTGTCATGGTTGTTGTACATGGCGCCTGCCAAGCATTGATCGATCCTGGTTTTGAACTGCTCAGCCGCGGATAACGATAGTATTGCCGGTGGCAGTGCGTTCCAATCACTTACGACCTGGAAGCTGAATGAGTTCCGACAGACGAGGGTCCTGGCTTGAGGGTTTAGCTTCCACTGGTGTTGTCTTGTCACTTCCGACAGCTGGAGAAGTCTGGGCCTTTCAGGATTTCAGGTTCTCAGGATCCTTGGCCTTCAGGAGTACCACGTCAATGAACCCGCTCCAGTCGCTCCTGACCCAGCTTGCCGAACGAAACCCAATTGACGGTACCAAACCCTTGAACAGTTGCGCCAAGACGGGCGTGCCGTGGTCCTGACAACAGTGGCAGCGTGAATGCGTTAATGTTGACAGCCCGCGACTGCCGGCATCTGGTTGGCCTTAGAAACCACCTCCACCGTCTGCACGTGAAACATGAGCCTGCATGAGCCTCCACGAAAACTCCAAGGCGCTTTCCAGTGGCACGCTTGCGATTTCGGCGCCGTTCAAGAAGGTCAGCTGAGGGTTGCGAGTGCTGATGTGTACTTCTTTACACATGAATACATTGAATGAGAGCAATCGTACTCCGCCAGCCGTTCGAGCGGGCCACTGGGGTCAACCTGGAGAGGAACAGCGGCCGGGGCCTCGGACCACGACAGTACACCACCTAAGCACAATCCGCGAGCATCTTGACCTCGCTCCGGACTTCGCGCTTCGTCCCCCCACCCCCACCCCGACCCCCACGCCCAACTCTACCATGCTGCCTGGCTACCATGACTATGCTTTGACTACTACGCTGCTTTAACTAAACACTCTTTTTAGGTTCAAGCAAATTTGAAATGTGAGTTGGGTAGTTCGTCAGGCCATGGATACGGCTCTCCAATCACTAACAAAAATTGAGACCCACGATTGGAGCCATGGGTTCCGGATGGATGAAATGGACTACCCATGGATTTTCCCACCATTTTGCGCGTGGCGTCAGTGCGAGACTGAAAACCCCTGTTTTGACGACTCAGAAAATAGCCTACTAAATTGGCTATCACTCACGTAATTTGAGAGATCTTTACCTCTGCGCCCTCCAAATTGTGTGCATTTCCAACACTGAGTACTCGCTACAGAATGTTTGTACAGGCCCATCCGGCTGTAAACCAGTGGCGTCACCATCATCAGTTCGTTCACATGTGGTGGCCGGTCCCGATGGCGCTGACATGGACACCGGACGCCGGGCCATGCATATCCCGGTGTCCGTCGGGTGCCAGCGCCGACTCTGTCGCGGGAAAGACTACCCAGGCCGGTGCTGCGCTCCAGATGGGCTCGAGGGCGTCAGAACAGAGGTGGTGAGCGCGAGAGAGAGGGAGAGGGAGGGAGAGAGAGAGGGAGAGAGAGAGGGAGAGGGAGAGAGAGAGGGAGGGAGGAGAAAGAGAGAGAGATAAGGAGAGAATTAGAATTAGAGAATAAGAATTAACTGCACGCATCGCAACCGCTTACAGAGAGAGGGAGAGGGAGAGAGAGCGAGAGAGAGAGGGAGGGGGGAGAAAGAGGGAGAGAGGGGGAGAGGGAGAGAGTGAGAGAGAGAGAGAGAGGCAGAGAGAAAGAGAGAGGATAGCGTCACCACCCTTCGGGCTCGGTTTAGAGCTGTGTGGTCTGTGGCTCCCTTCAGCACACCGCTGAAAGGTGTCAATAGTTCGTGATGTAATGACGGAGGAAAGGTGTGTCTTTGCCCATCGCCACGTAATGCTTTCTTACTTACTTTCACAGTTTTGATGGGTCTGCGCGCCCATTACCTTGAGTGGATATGAAAATCAGAATCATGCTCCTCTGCCTCGGAAAACTTTCTCACCTTTGAAAAATATCTGCGGTGCTTGACGACGCATATTTTCCTTTGACAAGTCGTAATGCAGATGGGCGAATGTCAGAAGATCATTTTTGATCCGGAAAGCTCATACTGTTAGCTCTAGTTCATAACGCCATATATGTAGCTGGCTACATTTTCGTCCACAGTTGGATGGCGTGAAAATTTGCTTGAATTAACTGCACGCATCGCAACCGCTTACAATGTACGTGTCCGCATATCAATAATCCATTACTCATAAACACATAGCCAAACAGTTGCCCATGCACGAGAGCCTTTTCAGCATGTTTACGGTCAATCCCTGGTAATGCGGCGGGTACGTCAACGGTGAGCTTTTTACACACGTTTAGTCGAACTGAGTTACCGTATCACGCATGGAATAATTGTTCGGACTATTCTCCTCGGCTCATGTGGTAGTATGTGCACATATGTGGTGGTACGCGTGGCAGTGGGTGTATGTACATGCTAACACACCAGATAAGGAAGATGGTCCGAAAAATTAATCCATCCGTGATGCTAATGCCTCGCCTGAATCCTTTCGTAAAACTGAGCTGACGCAGCATCCAATAATTTCGAATGTTCCTGATCTGGCATCTGAGATTTGGCGGAAATTTGTGACATGTTTCAAAACGGGCACATCCCTGCTTTGCGCCAGAGTACTGCCGTGACCTTTTATATACAAAATAGACACCCAGTCCTATTGTCTGGCGTGTCCCCAATGGCAGTGTGCCGTTCTTGTGTCGGTGCCGCCAGGGATTTCCGGAGATGAGCCCAGACTGGACCGGTGTTGGGGCGATGTTCCACAACAATGTATTGGCCTATGTACTGCTCCGTTTAAAAACACCACACAGGTTTCCTTAAAAATAGGGCAGCGCGCGGCACAGTGGCGGCAATATGCCACTTAAGAACACCTCTGACAAACCCACTCGACTTAAAATCATCAGCAAATTGTTTCTATGAAAGCAAACCAGCTTGGCATCAATTGGCTTTATTACCCCAATCGCTTGAATGGCTATGCATGGCGTGTATACGATTAATATACATGTGCTGAGGTGAACGAATTGATTTTAGCCTTACACGGCAGAAAAAAAGCCAAATTGCATGCCTGCTTGCGATGGAAGCTTCCGAAATACACTTTAAATGGAAATACACTTTCTAAATTGCTGTGTTTGACTGTTTCACTGTGAAGTGCATTACTTAACTCCGGCAGCTTGCGGAGGGTCGTGTCATCCGAGGTCAAACTAGATCATACATTGAAATATGTGACCAGATTTGATCTTTTGAAGTTCTTACGATTAAGCAGCAACGGCACATGTCTTAGAGCTTTCGAAAGTCTCTCTATCGGTACTTTCTCTTATCGATGTGACTTGTATAGTTCTTGACGTGGCCGTTGTGCTCGCTGCAACCATAGCATTTACCCATCTGACTTGACGAGACAGATTACGAGTCATTATAAAAGTGCTTTAGGTCGTAGCGTTACTGCGTCGCCCAAGAAGCGCAAGTCCAAAATTGTGTCCCGCCCATGCGTAGATGCATTTGACTGAGCGTGCAACGTACCCGTCTGTCGACGTACACGCACATTTTAACAATTGAAGGAAATGTTCCACATTTGGAGATATTAAAGCAAGCTTTAGATATGATGAGATAAGCTCACTGACAACTATTGGTAGTGGAAAAGATTGTTCTAGACGATACATTTTCTCTATTTAGTAAAAATGTTTCGCATTACGCAACTGCTTGATTATGTCATCGTACCTTGCATAACATTGATTGCGAGCCCATAGGCGGCCGTTATATATGTAAACAATGCCCACAAACGCCAGATATGGTCCACTCGACAGTATAATTATTATTGGCTTTTATCGCCGCATGGCTTGTGGAATGACAGGATTTGAATGACGTTGTTATGGCGTCATAAATGCCAAAGCGACTTTAAAGCTTTTTCCCCGATATACCCCTACCCCTTTTTTACTCAGAAAATGTAAGTGTAACTCAGAAAATAAAGGGTCTTAGGTCTTAAGAAGGGCAGGATTGTGAATGGCACCGAATGGTCCTCAAAATGGCTCATTCAGTTCAAAAACCAATAAGAACGTGGAGCGCTTCCTTTAATCTAAGTAATTAACAAATGAATTTACAGAAAAACTAACAATAACCTGCTTTCCAACCTGACGTCAAGAGATAGCGGTTGTAAAAACTAAGGGCTGTGACGTCACTCGCGGTCTCGAGCTCTGACACTGAAGGCAATGGATGCACGCCTTTTACGGAGCGTTTTGGCTCCATGCTTTCGATCCCATTTAAGAGGCAAATTACTCCAATACATTTCAATATTATTTAGCAAATGCCCTGCGATTCATTTCGGTAAGCAAAATGCGTCGTAATGCAGCTCAGACGTGCTATGGAAAGCGCATCGAACTCCGTGGTCAGTGCGTTCAAACGGTGAGATCATCATCCTGACAGTCAGGGACGTCTGGTAGTCCCTATGCATCTCGTTATTGCCGGACTCTTACCTGTGGGTTGCCAAATCGCAAAATCAGCGGAGTACCTGCGCCGCGTGCATGCTAAGAATGGCGGCCGTGCAAGCCGCTCGCGTAACCAGAGCAGTGCATCTAATTATCACAACCAGATATTCGTGGCGGGGAGACGGACAACAACGGCGAAGTCGGCGACATGTCAACGTATTTTTAGTTGCAACTCCGTGCGCCCGACACACCGTCCAGGATGTTCCGTGCATGCTCCGTTCAGCCTGTCTCGGGCAAGGTTCGTCGCTAATGTGTGTTCCCGTCCATTCGTCTTCACCCCTGCCTTGCGTGACACCCGCTGCCGGTGTCGGCAGGCTGTGCCGTGCCATGTAACACGTGCCGCATCAGCGCGGCGCGGGCCAGCGCCAGCGCAACCACCGGCCGCGGCACGTGCTCCCGTCTACCCAATCGCCTGATCCAGCGAACCTGGTGGTGACGGCTCAGCCTCGCCGTCTGCCACACGCCAGCCTCCACCCCCCCCCCCGCGCTTGCAGCTCCGAATTGCGCGCGCTTGCCCAAGCGAACCCCGCCACGCGAGCCCAGGGCATACCTGTACGCCCCCGCCATCGCATTGCCGCTTCGGTAGCCGGCGTGAGCGGCGGCCGCGCCGTTGCGCACGTATTTGGGTCCGTTCTCAGGGCTCGGTAGCCGCACGTGCGCGGCTAAACAGCTGAGCCGACGCAGCGCTGTTGTTGGTTTCGGCGGGCACTCCTCGGACGGTGGAACTGACGGACCCGCGGGTCCTAGCAGCCAGCCCGCACGCAGCAAGACAGGCGAGCGACCATCGACGAGACAGGTGCAGAGGCGCAAACGGGCCGGAGCTGGCGGCCAGATGAGACTGGGATAGTTGTGTTTGACGTCACAGATATCTGCATCACGCGCGAACGAGTGTAGGTGCAAATTGGAGAACCCGCTGTGACGCAACTGTCTGGGAGTTGTGGCCCAGCTGTGACGGGGTCGCGGCCCATCAAAAAAAGAAATGTTGCAAGGCCCATCTGAGGCCGCACTGGGCATCCTTTCACTGTCCACCAAGTGTGCCGGTCTGGGGCCCGGTCAGCCGTGATAAGATGCTTGGTGGGCCTGCATGGGCGAGCTCATTGAACATCGAGTGTACGTACACAAGTACAATCGCATGGTTACTTAAGAGCCAACTCAACTAGCAACACTGTTACCATCAACCTGGGCTGCATGTGACATTGCCATGACGGGAGCTTCATCTGGAGTACCTCCGGCTCTGCGTCGGTGAGGCTTTATATGCCTGAGGCGCTGTTTCCGTCGCGATGCCATCAAGGTCAGTAACTTTTCATTGCTCCCATCTGATTGATTTAAGGCTGACTAAGCGCGAGCTTACTTCAAACGCCGCTGCCTTCCTGGCATATTTGTACTCGTCTGCCTCCACCGTCGTTCTCCCGCATTGTCTAGTGCTCGCCAAAAGGATGGAAACAATGGATGGACTCGGGCTGAAGCCACCATACAGGTCCTATGGTAAGCAGGTCTCCAGCCTACTCTTTGTGAATTGAGCAATCTCCTGAGCAACCATGCGCCAGTAAATTTTGTTACTTGAGCTTTGAGATGTGAAAGCCGCGTTTTTTCTAAACACGTATGGAATAGCTTTGGAATTTTGGTAACTGTGAAAGCTGATCTGCAAAAGTTTGTCGTTTGCATGAGTGAGTATGTGTCTTCAGCTGACGTTTAAGAACGCAAGTCTCACCGTACCCTAAATGCTCAGCCGGCGTTCATTGCACGGCACTGCAGGGCCGTGACTTAATGGGGCTCGCGTTGCACATGTTGTTGACTGGGGACAAATGAAGCGTAAACCCTAATATTTATAAATAAACATCCGTGAAGAATGGAAAACACACACATACACACATATATACATATGCATATATACATGTATACATATATATGTATATATACATACATATATATACACACACATATATATATATATATATATATATATATATATATATATATATATACAAATATATGTATATATGTACATGTGACGTAACCGTAGCTTTCCTGGCAGCGTGTAAGACTGCAGACAAGAATCATTTAATGCTCCCATTACCACAGGCAAAACACTGCACCACAGCAGTTAATTTGCTCCATTACATCGGACAAAACGGCACTACTCAAGTGTGGTGCTTTGTGAGTCTCCACACCCCCATGAGGCGACGGAAAAGGTTGGCGAAATTTCCCTCAAACCGGTTTGGTCGGCTCGTACAGCCCTTGTCACGGCTGCGCAACGAAAGAAGCCGTTTAAACCTCGGGTTATGTGTTGGGTTGAATGATTTTGTTTCCAGTAGCACTGCCCTTCAGCACACGAATTTAGCACACGTTCAACTTTCCGCAATGCACAAACCGCGTTTCATCATGGCTCACATCTGCAAGACGGGACTTAGACATCTTTTTGCATTTTTTTCAGTGTTTGCTGTTAATCAATTTCTGATAGCACTTCAGAAAGTGATATCAACACAATACTTCGTTTTTTTGTGTCCGTTAAATGCCAAATAATCAGATCACCTGCAGGTTTTAGTTTCACGCAAGCCTCCAAAAAGGCAAAAGGATGAGCGCAATGCAGGCCTTAACGTATTGTGTCGTTGCTGCTCCCAGCTCTTTCGTTTGGGTAACAGTGTTGGCCAAATGAAATATTTGAAAGGATTGGCGTGAGTTTTTCTTGCATCATATGTCAATTGATTTGGCGATAGCATTGAAAAGCGCAACGGAATTCTACCCGATGCAACTGTAAAGTGCTTCAATATAAAACCATCTACCTTTACCTCAATGATTTGTCAAAATAAAACCATTCCCCTTTACCTCAATTGCTTGTAGAAGCAGAACTCCGGGGATTGGGCAAAGTCCTGAGGTAGTTTGCAATTTCTTCTGTGAGATTGTGAATTTCCTGACCACCAGGGAACTGGTCTCGCGGACTACAATTTCCTGACTCTCTAGAAAGTTCGCGTGCCCTCTGGAAGGTCAGAGAGCTTACAAGTCCCCTAGGTAGGGTGTAAGCTCTCTGGCTTTCCAAACTTCCTTCTTCTTTTTTTCTTTTTAAGGGAGCTCGATTATGGCCCACGTGCACTTTTTTATGAAGCATCAGCAATGGCTGGGCCATATACATGCTTGAGGGGCCATGGCGCAACCGGGACTCGAATCTCCGAGTCCCCCACGTACTGGCCGAAGGCGCTAACCACTCGGCTTATGACGGCCCTTTATGTATATATATATATATATATATATATATATATATATATATATATATATATATACAAATATACATGTGTGTGTTTGTGGGCTTCTTAATACTTTCAGACACTATGGACTTGGGTAATTACATTTTGTAACATTTACATAGCTCGTCATGAATTTGCATAATATTGACGTTTGACCGAGCGTTTGGCTGCATTTGGCACCAGATGGAAGGCGGCGGCCGGAATAGAGCACAAACCATCAAAGTAATCATCCATCAAACCATCACCAACCAATCAACGAAAGCATTATCTTTCGAACCACGGTGTCTACAATTCTAGATAGGCTGACTACATCCATGCTCCAGATGGTCAGATATTTATGCCAGCATATTTCCAGCACGCTGTTTTGCTGTCGGCAGCGAGTGCTATAACCACAGAAAACGGGACTGTGTTCGGAATGTTTCATGATCTCATTTGAGTAAGTGTGCGAAAACCTCTATCATGATTTCTTTTTTTGCGCAAAGCATGGACATCAAGAACACGGAATTGCCTTTCAGCGTTTGACAAACAAAAACAATGCTGCACTTCCCCTCTGACAGGAGTGAAGACATGCTTAGGTTCGCTTCTAAGGTAGCCTAATCGAGCATGGTTACCCGAGGGGTGGCTGAGAGCAAGCGACAATCCTTCACCTCGGTCATGCCACACGGGCTATGTTGTCGTCATGGATGGCGATATTTTGTCTCCTGCATTCGGAAGTACACAGCCATATAATTCAAATGGTTGTTTTTATTGTTCACTTAACACACTCCTGCATACTAAATCAGCCAGGAGACATATTGATTACTTGTGATTTAAATGATAGGGCTGTAAAGTAGCAATGTTAGGATTGAATGGCTAATTGAGCCATTTTGGACATCTTAAATTGCTCGGTGTGAACAGCCCCTTTCTTTATAGCGGTTTCAGACCATATTTTGCGCGCCTGGTGCGGTTGTGGCGCGACTGGACATCAGCTGCCTGCTGCGGTGTGGCGAACTGAATGGGTGAATGGGCAGCAGCAGGGGAGGCCTGGTGGGGACCGTGCGCCCGCCCGTTTGTCGTCAGGGGGTTCGAGCTACAGCCGTAAATACGTTCGCGTCAGATGGGGTCAACGACTCGTCTCGGGGTACTGTTGGCCCGCTGACCTCTTCCCCCGCCCCCCTGCCCTTCTCGCCGCGGAAATACCGATCGCATTTTCTTTCGCCCCCCGCATCGTCCCGGTTGTTCGCCCCGTCCGGCGCCGCAGTCCCCCCCCCCTTCCCACCGACGACGCACCCGCTCACGTCGGACGCCCCCCCCCCCCCCCGCCGCCTGCGTCGACACCGACGGCGTGGAGCGGGCTGCGCGCGCCGGCGTGACGTCATGACCAGCTGTGCGGCCGCGCGCGGCAGCGAGAGATCGCGAGCCAGACCAGTGCCGGCCGCGCTGGAAGCGGCGGAGGGACGCGGAGTGTGCGTGTGAGCAGCGAGAGAGGTCGTCCCGCGCTGACCGGCCGCCCGCTGCGCCGACCGGCCGCGCGCCGAGGCCGCCGACCTGCCAGGTGAGTCCGCCGGGGTGACCGCCGGTACCGGCGGCGATGCAGGAGTGGTGGTGGGATGAGGTGAGTCCGGGCGGCGGTGGTGGCCTTGTACTGACTTGACCCCTGCTACATTCTCAACCAGTGCCATTGCTGCCGTGAGTTGCCGAGCGAGCTTTTGAAACATTATTTTCTCACACTTTTAAGCTGCAGTAATGAACTCGCGTGAAACGAAATCTGCTGTCTTGAATGAAGATGATTAGTTACGCCTAGAGTTTTTTTACTTCCCGTACAAATCTGTACAGTACCGTGAATACGATGCCTCTTAAAAGAAGTCAGTAACCATGCGTTTAAGAAATAACACAGCTTGACAGCAAAGATATTACCATTCCATTACTAATACCATCAGAAGCTCCCAGTGCTGCCACCGCCATTCAGGATGTCGATGGTTAGCTCTGGCTGTGTGGAAATGCAAGCAGAAGTGGCCTGGTGCGCGGTCGGTCGGCTGTCGTCTGGTCACCAACGCAGGTCGGGTCGAGAGCATGGTCCTGGAGATGGGCACGTGCCTGTGACCAGTCCCAAGGTGCGCTGTTGCACTGTTTATTGAGTCACGCAGGCACTGCGTCAGTGGTCGGCGAGTCCGGGATCTTCGCGAGCGTTCCCGGCGGGTCCACGCGTTAATATACGGCTATATATATATATATATATATATATATATATATATATATATATATATATATATAAAAGTCATGGAAGGTGCTACGCGATATTTCTGGGCAACAGCCTCCACTCGTTCACTACTCATTGGACGATAACCACTGACCCAGGCTAAGTGTGGATAGCGTCTATGTAGGAGATGACACAATCTTTTTTACACATATTATTTTTGTGTTGAACGAACAACATTGGGTACTGAAAAGTGGGCTGTTTTAACTATTGCCTCTACCGTATTCATGTTTTCCCTCCATTGCATCTAGGGGGTTTGACGTATGGAAAAATCCCTCGCTAGCTCATGCTGAAAGTTGTTGCATGTTCTACATATTCATCTTGTTTCTGCGACGCTACGCTCAAGCAGTTCTACAACATCTTCGCGTGGAAGGAAATGTTTCGTATTTGAAAACATTGAAGCAAGCATCAAATATGATGGAAGAAGCACACTTATGACGATTTGTATGCTTTTTAAGTAGAAAAGACTGCTCTAGACAGCACAATTTTCTGCTAAGTAAATATCGTTCACAATGCGTCATGGTTTGATAACGTCATCGTACCTTGCACAACTTGATTAAGAGCCAATTGATGGCTGTTATGTCTGGAAATCGTGCTCACGAACGTCAGATATGAACACCTCTACAATTATATTTTTCTTGGCATTGATCGCCGTATGGGTTATGGAATGACAGGATTTGAATGACGTTATTATGACGTCATGAATGCCAAGGTGACCTTAAATACTCTCTCCGATAAGCTTTACCCATTTTCGCGGGCGTGTAGCTCAGAAACTAGAACGCACTTAGAGCTTGGAAACTTAGAGCTTAGAGCTTAGTGTAGCTTAGAAACTAAACGCGGGCATAGGCGTTAAGAAGGGCGAGATTGTGAATGGCACCGAAAGGTCTTCAAGATAGTTATTTCAGTTTAAATCCCCATGCAAACATGGAGCACTCGCTATAAGGTCAGGTTTGTATGCTAGGGCAATCCTACAAGGTCTTGGCCTGAACACGGGGCCCATGAGGAACGAGCGCCACATAGCGGACGAGCACCACAAAGTGAACGAATACTACATAGTGGTACTGCCACAGATGACAGTATTTAAGTAACCAGCGTTACTGTCGAAAACCAACCGCATCCATGATAATGGTTGAACAGCTGAAGACCCGACCCGCCGCCTTCCAAGTCGCTTCTGCTTGGCTTTCCGCACATCCGGAGCTAACCACCAGCCACTCTGAAGGGTGGTGACAAAACTGGGAGCTTCCGACAATGTTCAACAAAGCAGTCAATTTGTGTGTGCGGTGAACTGTGATCATCGCACATCAAAAGTCCGTCTCTGTCTTCTGTGAGCTCCCGGCGTCGCGCAGCAGTGTAGTCTAGTCAGAGCCCGGTGTCAGGTACCCGGCCCCAGCGCGACCTGACGTCAGGTCAATGACCCGCTGCAGAGTTCACTGACCCGTGACGGGCGGGCGCCGTTCTCGGCCCGCGGCCTCCGCTCCGGCCGCCTGGCGGCCGTCGTGTCCGGACCCCGTTCACAAACTGACAGCATGCACTGCGGGACTGATTGGTCGGATCGCGAACGGGCAGGCCGCTGCTCGACTTCAAGTTCGCCGGCCGCGGTGAGCCGCGGGCCGGGTTTGAATGCCGAGATGCTTTATACTGGCGGGCGCGTTCATGACACAGGGCACGTGGATTCGTTTTGGACACTGTTTGTCGGTCTGGCACTGGTGTATGCCAGTTGGCGAACTCGGCTCCGATAGCGTCCCCGGCCCCCCCCCCCCCCCCACACTCACACATTGGAGCATGGGGGTGTTCGACGAGGTTGTCATCAGGAAGTGTAGCGGGTGAAGGCGGCGGTGGTGCTAGGATCGAACTAGAAGATCGCGTTGAAAGCGCTGTCCGAGAAAAGCAAATAAGTGATCGGAGTTATATCTATTACCTCATCGACGGCGTTATCAGTGTGCATGTAACAGGATTTCGGTGTAATGCGCAGAGTGGTCCTAAGCGTTCCGTTGGTCGTGAAGTGGTCAGCGGTTGCGTGATGGCCAGATCTGGATACGGCTGTTGATCCGCACATGACGCACACACGCCTCAAAGCGACATTAGCAGTGACACATCGGCGCACTGTTCATCCGGCTGCAAGTGCCGTCTATTCGACGATGGATGATGAAAAGAATGCTCTTCAACGGCCCATACTATTGTGAATAACATGAATAAGCTTCCTCCATGCTCTTACGTGGGGCATGTAGTGTAGTGTTCCTTGTCCGGTAGGACTGGTTGCGCCGGCTTCGGCCGATCAGGGGAGCTGCACTAGACATGATATACCGAGTAGATCGGAGTGGATCGGCTCTACCTGGACCAGAGGGCAAACTATAAGAAAAAAACATCTAAAAATGGGTGATCACGAATCAAGGTCGGTGTTTGTAAAACAAGGCCTACCCTCCTGTGCTTTAGTCCTCGAGCTATTTATGCGTATTAACTTCATTTGTTCTTGGCTTGAGTAGCCTGGTGGCAAAAGGTATTCGATTGCCGTACAGGTATCTGATTATCTGTTGTCTTTTGTGCGTGCTAGCAAACTTACGAAAATCAACAACGTCCTTTTAGAAATCGACCATGATCGTTTTAGCAGTATAGGTGGGAACTAGATCGTGTTACAGTGTTACGGAAAACAGTGTCCTTATGTCGACTGAGCGTACTACTTGTCATACCTATGTACATGGCTCTTTGCCAAATGGCATTGCTTTTGAATTTATCAATCAGGGTTGAGATGGCCCTTTAACACGGAAACCTCGAATACGGCCTGAGCCCAGGGATTTAATTGGATTTCAGGGTCATACCCTCGGTCCTCTAAGGCGTGTTCCACGTCCCCAAGTCCCGACGAAGACACTGTCATTGTCTCACGCGTGCTAGCTGAAAACGCCATTCAGCCTTTTCTATAATGGGGGCACCATTCCTCGCACGCTGACAAACAAATGCGTCGTTGACTGTCATCGGTCACACGGTAGGCCGCGGGAGTGATTTGCCGGGCTGGGCAGGTACCGTCCTGCCCCGAGCACCGGCGACCGCATCGCCGGGCTGTGGGACGTGACGTGGCCGTGACGTGACGTCGGACGTGACACGCCTCGCGACCTGTACCTCTGGAGGGCACGTCTGCTCTACAAGAGCGAGCCCCGGATTAGCCAGGTCCAAGGGATCGTGACCATCCGGCGCCCGCGGGTGGCGGGTGCTGTTGTTCGTCGCCCTGCGTCACGACACACAAACGTAACGACACGTCAAAGCACAATGGAGCCCGAAAAATGAGCGAATGAGTGGAGCCTATGTCCCGCCTATGAGTGGAGCCTATGTTTAAGAAATGATATCCTGTTTAGCCTCTAGATATTTCTGTCAGTGAATTATCAAGACCTCATGACGCTCACTGTTTATGCACAGCGGTGTGCGCACCAGGATGTTGGTAACCTTTTGCAGCCATTCCACCTCAGCCTCACCTGCGCAGTGTCTCTGGGCTCGTGCTACGGCCCAATCGCATTCACCGTCTGAAGGCCAAACTGCCGTTGACATTGATCGCCAGACATAATCGAGTTGGGCCGTGTCTCAAATGAACACTCGTAGGCGTTGATCGCTTGATAAAGAACGCTTTCAATCTGTGTGTTCCGCCCTCCGTCAGAGTGGACGGGCCGTTGTGTAATTGTTTTGACTGATAATCGGTAAACTCGTAGATCATCATTAGCTTAACTTCACTCGCGTAGAAGCGATGAATCGGGGAACGTCGATCGACCAGCCTTGTTGCACGAAGCCAGTCCCATCAGCTTCGCCAGCGCCAGCCTTCCCTTGGAACATAACAAACCAGTGCAGTATGCTAAGTCTCTAGAACTACACGATATAGGATAGCAATAATCCCTGTGACTGCGCAATATCTACTTTACTATATAGCATGCATACATGTGAGCGCATATATATATATATATATATATATATATATATATATACGACACCTAACTATTTTTAAACAGCAGTTCAAGCCAACGTATGTTTTCAAAAGGTCTGTACGTAGTCAGAAATCTCAGTTACCTCAGTAACCTCAGTAACAGTCAGGTGTCTCACTAACCTGATGTTCATTAGTTCAGTGAATTCAAGTGATTTAAAGCTGTAAAATATCTCTGCGACTTTAACGCTTTATCGTTTTGAAACAACTGCATCGTTCATGTGTGTTTGCATATGTCGGTGTTGTCAGATGCGCATTGGCTGCTTTTGGGCCTTCCGTTACTTCCGCCATGGAGTGTAGGTTGCGGAAGTTGATGATTGCACAACAATGTTCTTGATAGTTGCCCTCCAAACAATCACCGCATCTCCGGATCACGGCTGTCCAGCCCTGCAGGTTCTTTGTTTGCTTGGAGAAGATCGTGGCGGAGCACACGGGTTCGTCCGAGATTGAGGTCACTGACCGGGCGTGGCACGGCCCCGAGCGACCTTTGGGCCACCCCCGAAAAAACCGTCCTCTGTCAGGCGGACGAGAAGAGCGGGCCCGGGCTCAAGGCTGTCTGGCTGCTATGCACGGCCCGCCCGGTGAAGTGCAGGGCCTCTCGGTCGGCGCCATCGCCCGTCCCCGTTCTGCACCGCCGAACCCCGTGGCAACACACAAACAACTGTTGTTGGCCGGTCGAGACAGCGGCGTGGCAACAACTAGTTGCTCGTAAAGTAGACACTAGCGCAGGGCCGTGGGTAGGTTGATATGCCGCCGGCGGTCCCAGCCCTGATTTACACCGCTCATGGCGCCGTATCGAGACTGCCACGCTGTTGGGCAACGTCATCCCATTACTTCCTGATGTGCATCAAGCCACGTCCTCGTTGTCCGGGCCGCGCCCTCCAAGGGCGTCGCTCCATTGGCTTTCTCCTGCCCACCTGCCCTGCATGGCCATGGCAGTGTTCAATTCCTCCCTGCGACCTCCAGCCATCCTGTTGCCCAGGCGACCAAGGCAGTGGCCGGAGGCTCCCGGATACCGACGGCTGGCTTGAAGCCGCTGTTGGCAGCTCCGCCCGCTGGGTGGGACTCCTGACCGGCGCCGTACTGATGACGTTGGGGAACGAACTTCGGCGCGCTCTTTCCACACACGAGCCAGTTTCCGCGTCGGTGGAGACACGGCTTAAAGAAAACGGTTGCGTCTGCCACTGCGGGATCTGAGACCGTCAGGTTCTGTCCTGTTCTGTTCTTCCCGTCCTTCCTGTCCAGACTCTGTCCTGTCCTGTCCTCTCCCGTCCTGTTCTGTCCAGGTTCTGTCCTGTCTGTCCTCCCCGTCCTGTCCTGTCCTCCCGTGTCCTGTCCAGGTTCTGTCCTGTCTCTCCGTCCTGTCTGTCCAGGTCTGTCCTGCCCTGTCCTCTCCGTCCTGTCCTGTCCAGGCTCTGTCCTGTTCTGTCCTCTCCTGTCCTGTCCTGTCAGGCTCTGTCCTGTCCTGTCCTCCCCCGTCCTGTCCTGTCCAGGTTCTGTCCTGTTCTGTCTCCCCGTCCTGTCCATGTCCAGGTTCTGTCCTGTCCTGTCCTCTCCCGTCCTGTCATGTCAGGTTCTGTCCTGTACTGTCTCTCCGTCCTGTCCTGTCCAGGTTCTGTCCTGTTCTGTCCTCCCCCATCCGTCCTGTCCAGGTTCTGTCCTGTCTGTCCTCTCCCGTCCTGTCCTGTCCAGGTTCTGTCCTGTCCTGTCCTCCCCCGTCCTGTCCTGTCCAGGTTCTGTCCTGTCCTGTCCCCCCCGTCCTGTCCTGTCCAGGTTCTGTCATGTTCTGTCCTCTCCCGTCCTGTCCTGTCCAGGTTCTGTACTGTCCTGTCCCCCCCGTCCTGTCCTGTCCAGGTTCTGTCCTGTGCTGTCCTCTCCCGTCCTGTCCTGTCCAGGTTCTGTTCAAATGCAGCACTCGGTGTGGCGTTCATTCTTCTCTTTGAGGATGTGGTCAGTTGTGTTGACGGAGTACTCTCAACGCGCATTACGTGACCAAATGACTGGACCTCTGCATCGTGTTGCGAGGTCGTGCCTCTCCTCAGTATATGGTACCGCCTCCGAGCAAGGTGGTTGTCAGTCCTCCCACGCTGTCACCCCTAGCCTTCTCTGAGCGCTCAGCGTCCGCTGGTACCTGGTCGCCCCTCCCCCCCCCCCCACGCTCCTCGTCGGAGCACGCCCACGTGACCGGACTGACCGAGCGGCTTGTACCGGGGTCGCCGCGAGGCAGGGCGCGGGGCCAGGCCGCGGCCCACGCTCCCCTGGCGGGGCCGACGGCCGGCCGCGCGGGCATGACCTCGGCCGCGAGGTCAATGTCAGGTGCCAGCGCCGCCGGGACCTGACATGACTATCATTGCGGATGTCCTAGGTGCAGTGTCTGCGTTCGGTACCGCATGACCCGCCGGCCCATGAGTCGGTCGAGAATAAGTTTCCACTGGCGAACGGCAAAAGACGCCAGATCTTTCTGATCAGCCGGTGTGGCTGTGCCTTAATCTTATGAACAAATGCATGTAAGCGAGGATGTCGCGCCAACGGTTTCTTGAAGATGGTGACCTTCACAGCATCGAAGTCGGACAAGCGCCCGGGGTCCGTGCCCGTGACAGAGAGAGTCTACTCTAGCCGGGCACCTGTGTCACTGGATCACCTGCGTCACTGGATCACCTGTGTCACTGGATCACCTGCGTCACTGGACCGCGCGCCCACCGATGGCCTCTGAGGCATCGCAGAAATGCGTTTACCTAAACAAAGATACGGATAAAGGGAAAGGGAGATAAATGTGGATATATGGTGAATATTACTAGATAGGAACACGGGATCGCACAAGATCGCTCGGAAGTGCCTCAGACCGCAAGTCGGAGACACGAGGTGGACATGCCAGCACGATTCATCTGTTCAGCCAGCTGCTGCTGTGTTGAAAATGCGTTTCACGGGGCACGCGAGAACGCGACACCGGTGAGGGTAAGAGAGGGGTTGGGGGGAGGGGGGAGGGGGGAGGGCCGAACACGTCAGGATAGTCCAATGGAAAAATCAGCTGCTCGGATCATCGTCAGAGCAGTATCAATAGTTTAATCCATTAACGATAACACAATAATGTATAACAATAGACAATATCAAATAACAATATTGAATATATTTTACGTACGGGATGTAGTTATGTGTGAATGCATGTATATATATATATATATATGGGTCATGACTCAAGTGAGTTCCCACAACGGAGCGCTATTAGCAGATCCAAAGAGCGGGCAGCGCCGCAGTAAAGGCGGAGGTCGGTATCAACCGTGCGAGTAGCCCTTCACTGAAACGCATCGCCAACGGACCGAGCGTGGCGCTAAGATTGCGTGACCGGAAGACATACTGGCAAGTGTCATAGTCGAGGTGAGAATTAATTGCATTCGTTCAATGGGAAACATTGGAGGAGGTGTACACGTGACACGCAGAACAATTGGTGTGACTTGTGTGTGACCAAGCGCGGCGTCCACATCGCAGGATCATTTTCCATGCCCTGGCACGTGACTTGCGTGCCAAGCACGTGTTTCGCTAAATTTGCACTGCAGCTCGGGTGTTTTCCCGAATGCACGTTAATGCAAAATGTATGACGTGACGCACTAGAAGTTATGGAACATAACATATTGTTAAGTATCCTTACAAGAGTTTCGAGATAATCCGTCTTTATGAGATCTTAGATTGATGACGAAAGAGTGATTCAGCGCGTGCTTGACACCCGGAAATGGGCGTACCACTTCTCAGTGGAAAGGCGGAGTGTACTGACTGGTAATCACAATTTTGCGCCTCCGTTGACCGGGTGTGTGTGAGACAGTTGCGTTGGGACGAGCCCGACACTGCTTGTCTCAACGCAACTGGCTTACATCCCCCCCCCCCCCCGGTCAAATGGGGCGCAAAATTGTGATTACCGTTCAGTACAACACTCACTCACAACACACAGGTCAACACTCCGCACTGCACTGGAGCCGCACTGGAGTTATGGATTACAAGTGTGCAAGTTTCTCACCGCTTTATTCCTTTTTAGAAGATGCGTGGAACGGGAACTGAAAATTATTGCCGGCAAACAATGCCGTGTGAGGGAGATGTGTGCCGATGAATTCCATGCAGCCCCGGTGGTACAGGGGTTCCAGAGCGTCAGTTTCGGTTCCCAACAAACACGCCGTGGGTCGGTATTGGTCAGTATTGTGCGGCGCTGTGGAAACTCGATTATGCTGGTCCCAGACCAATGCGGACACAACATAGAAGTCCAGTGCCTTACCAAAAGTGTGCCCCTTCTCGCCATCTTTCAAACTCTTCGACGACGCCTTTTTGATGATGTTCCGCTCTGGTGGTTTACGGCGCGTGGAGCCACGAGGTCGATCGAGTTGGCCATCCAGGTGTCGGTGGTCGCCAGGGCGGGTTTGACGTGTCGGTGGCCGCCGGGGCGGGTTTGACGTGTCGGTGGCCGCCGGGGCGGGTTTGACGTGTCGGTGGCCGCCGGGGCGGGTTTGACGTGTCGGTGGCCGCCGGGGCAGGTTTGACGTGTCGGTGGCCGCCAGGGCGGGTTTGACGTGTCGGTGGCCGCCGGGGCGGGTTTTGACGTGTCGGTGGCCGCCAGGGCGGGTTTGACGTGTCGGTGGCCGCCGGGGCCGGTTTGACGTGGTCGGTGGCCGCCGGGGCGGGTTTGACGTGTCGGTGGCCGCCGGGGCGGGTTTGACGCGTCGGTGGCCGCCGGGGCAGGTTTGACGTGTCGGTGGCCGCCGGGGCGGGTTTGACGCGTCGGTGGCCGCCAGGGCGGGTTTGACGCGTCGGTGGCCGCCGTGGCGGGTTTGACGTGTCGGTGGCCGCCGGGGCGGGTTTGACGTGTCGGTGGCCGCCGGGGCGGGTTTGACGTGTCGGTGGCCGCCGGGGACCGGTTTGACGCGTCGGTGGCCGCCGGGGCAGGTTTGACGTTCAATCCCCGTTCGGACCAGGATCGATCGTGCCTCGCGTGGCAGCACAAAGGCCGATGATACGGCGCTTTGTCCGGCGGGCACGCGCTGAACACGAGGCCACGGCGCTGATTGGCTGAAAAGTATGGACACCGGTGTGCCCACATGCGTGGTTTGTTCGTAAACTAAGGCAAATTTCCTCGAAGTTGCTGCGTGGGAGGTATTGGGATGCAGTAGCTTGCAGCATTGATCCGAATTGGAAATATTTCGCGTGTGGTTTTCGGTCTGGCGATTCTGACATACACTGTGGGCTGCTGCTCACCTTGTGACCCTGGCTGCATGCGTGGACGGATCTATTGTCATGGAACGTTCGGAAGTTCAGGACAATCTTTGCAATGTGCACGAAGTGGTTTATGTATACATATGAGCTATATATATATATATATATATATATATATATATATATATATATATATATAGGTATAGGTATATATATGTATATATATATATATATATATATGTATATATATGCATACATATATCGAGCTATCTTTCTGAGTAATACTGTGGTTCTGGGCTTCCAGCCAAACCGCACGCTAATTAAATATGTAGCTGACGTTTGCCCCGTATCCCTTTCCATTCTCGTGTCGTTTTTTTCGGCACGCACCATTTCTCGGATGGCGCCAGATTTCACGACATTCATTCTCAGCGTCCCGGGGCCCAGCTGTGTTCCCATGTGACCGGAAACAAGACATATGTCGCCGGGTCTCCAACCCAACGACAGCGTGGCACGGCGGTTGCCGTAACCCCCCCCCCCCCCCCTCCCTCCCTTCCCTCGTCCGTTCATTGATCGCCTGGCTGCCCCTGTCGCCCCCCCCCCCCATCCCCCACCGCTGCCACTGCATTCACAGAGGCAAAAGTGTGTCATTCTGGACTGACCCAGATCGGGACGTCGTCGGATGGGGCGGCAGGGTAAGCGGCGGCAGCGACGCGGCCGGGCACGCCGCGGCCGGCGCCCGCAGCCCGAGATGAAAGGCTCTCTCCCCAGCGCTCGGATTACCCGCGGGCTCGGCCGCGATGGCCCGCCGGCTATTCCGGGCGCCGACCTGTCGTCCCGTCGACAAGGCGCCGGACGTTCCAGAGCCCTCATTCGGCGAGGTCAGGCCGCGCTGAGGTTTTTGCGCCGATGGTGCCGCAGGTGGGGCGCCGCGGCGACGGCGGAACGATGGGCCACCGTCGCAGCGGTGGCAATGGCGACCACCGGTGGCCCAGTGGCTACCCTCGGGTGCGGGCGCCGCGGCGGCAGCGGAGCGATGGGGCCACCATCGCGGCGGTGGCCGGTGGCCCAGTGACCGCCCTCGGGTGTGGGCGCCGCGGCAGACGTGGCGCAGCCCGGCGGCACGTCGCCTCTCACCGCGCGTCGGCCCAGATCTGTGCTGGTCGCCGCCGGAGGTCAGTCGTCGCTCAGGCGGCGGGGCACTGCCGGCCTCTCACTCGGCAGTCGCCATGGTGTCCATGGTACCGCTTCGGAGCGCTCGATCCAATCGGGAAGGCATTTGCATGGCGTCACAGCCGCCGCCGTCTGGAGGCGGCACCAACTGATGCATGTTGTTGGGCAAGCGCGACCAACAAATGCCCCCGGATCTGCAGGGAAAGCTCTCGAAGCGCACCTGTCGCGTCTCTAGGAGAACGATCCGGTGCGTTTGTAACGGCTGCGGAGTTCGGAGTATCCCGCCTCTGGGATAGCTACGCATCCTCACATCACGTGTATGTTGCACATCATGCATCATGCACGTCATACGTACATTTACTCACATCAGTTTCATTTGCATACTCCTATTCACATTCACATTTCAGCTTTGGTGTATATATATATATATATATATATATATATATATATATATATATATATATATATATACATTCCTACATATTTTATATTATGTAGTATTAGACACATATTCATATTGTTTACATGGAAAATTTTCACATTTGCATGCGGTATTTACACACCTCCCATGTGTATTGCCTGCTGTGCTGCTCATTATCTGTCAGAACGGGCGGCTGGTGGACTTACAGTGACGGCGTAACGTTCGTCACTTAAGCTGACACAAGCAGCTGTCTAGGCTCTACATCTTCCCGTTCGAGATCGTGCTTCGAAAGTGAAGCAGGCGGCTACTCGTTCACAAGCCGTACCAAGTACTGCCGATATTCGGAGCCAGCTTCTCCCCGTCCGAGATCATATCCGGAAACTGGAACAGGCAAATGTTCCGTACACATCCCTTACCAAGTATCAGTATTGCACGGCGTTTGAACCCACCGATTCAATCCCTTGCCCCACTATAAAGGCGCCACCTCAGTCCGTGATGCGAACGTCTCCGCTCGCCACGAGCCATGGCCGACAGCTCAGCCTGATCGTTGAACACGCCAGGACGGGGTTTTGCCGTCACCTGGACAGGCCCCAGCTTCAATGATCATCTCACTAAAATGTTGCAGGAATGGTGAAAAGGCAGTATGTTTCAGAATGTAGTCACCTTTGCACTGCCAGTGAATGTTCCGCATAGAGGCATTCACGGGTGGGATGTCTTGTACCCGATCCACCGGCTACCCATAGCGCAGTTCTCATACCCGTCCGTATTCATTTTTAAGCCGTTGCATCAAACCGTTTTCCCACCCGTCGCATTTGCCAGCGCTTGAGCCCTAAATTACGAAAAAGTGCAAGGAAAGTTTACCCCTAATCCCGCTTCACCGGTGATCAGTGCGAAAGTAGCGTGAACGGATGTTATGACTAGAACGACACAAGCAGTAACTCTGTGTAGTGTTTCATGAAGTTTCTATCCGACATTTCGTAAAGGCGTTTCAAATCCCGAATTCACCCGTTACCCACCCGCAGTTTTATAGAAATTTTTCCCACCTCAAGTCGTCCCCTCATGTCATATGACCGGCCATGGGCTTGCCCACCCCGTGAGGACCTCGAGTTCCGAACCTCCGCTTCCGCCCAGTGATGCCTTTAGACTGCGCCCAGTGAGGGGCGCCCTGGCGACTGTGCTCCCGCAGATGCCGGCAGCTGCGGTCCTTCATCATCGGTGCCGCCCAACGCGGGCGGCGCGGTACAAAACGCGCCCGCCACCGGCGGGCCGGCCGGCGGTCGGCCGCGCCGGCGCAGCTGCACCGAGCAATCCCTCACACATGGCTCGCCGGCGCTGAATAGGGATGAGGCGGGGGGAGGCCGGGCCAGGCGAGCCCTGTGGTTTCTCCGAGCCCAAATGGGAAAGGAGAGCTGCGGGGCTGTACTGATTTCTCGCTGGCCCTGGTAAGTGGGAATCCCATGCATCCAGGGCGAGGACAAGAGCATTGTAACTGTCTGACTGTAACTGACCGACCATGACTGACTGTAATTGGCTGACTGTAGCTGACTGACTGCAACTGACGGACGGACTGAAGCTGACTGAACTGTCACTGAGTGACTGACAAAGAACGGTAAAGAAGGCACGTTTTGTCGGCCGTGCCTTCGTTGACCGACATGCTGTTGTTGACTGCTGACTTCGAGTTATATAACGCGGTGCAGGCACTCGTCCGTGATTGGATCTTGCAGCGGGGCCTGTGCGGACAGCGTTATATATTCGCGCCGCAGGTGGAGCGGCAGTGGCTCGCCTGGCGCCTCGATGGCGACGACCGGAGCGAGCCATCGCGCACTTGTGCTGTGACGCAGCACGCCCCACGGACACCGCTCACTCGCCGGCTGTCGTCACGGCGATGGCGGCGCCGGCGCCGCCGCTCCGCCACGGCCACCGCCGCCGGCGGAAGGAGCGGCGTCGGCGGCCGTGCCGGCGGGCCACGCCGCGGCCGTGGCGTGGCCCGCGCGCCCCACGTGCTCGCGTCGGCTGCGGCGCGTTCGGCGCAGCGGCCGGACTCGCGCCACATCCGCCATCTGCGCGTCGACTGAGGTCGTCAGCTGTCGCGACTGCACGACTGCGCGGCCGTCTGTGGGGCAGCTTTACCGGCTGGTCTGCGCCAGCGGGTTTTTTTCCGTGACTTCTGTGCCGTTACAACTCACGGCTAGGACGCAACTTCACAGGAATGCTTTGTATTGATGTTGTTGGTCGTGCTCTTAAACGTTTTGGTTGGAACCCGGTTCGTCACAGTCCGCGAATCACTGTTTCACAGTTCGTTTGCATTTGTTTATTAATTAAGTTTGGCGAATACCCGACCTCGGTCTCTGTAGTTACGACTTGTCCGCTGACTGACTCAATCCGCTGGGGTCGCGATTTATAAATCGGGGCCGTGACTGGGATTCGTGGCTCACGAATTAATTAAATTCCGTTCGCACGATTCATTCTACTTCCGTTGATTCCGCGCGAATAAACGGTGTGAAGATACTGATCCACACCTTTGTGCCAGCGGAACTGCCTCATCAACCCCGCGTGTCATCCCAAACCTTTATGGACAAGGCTAGGGAAGCCCGCACGTCGGGTCCGCTCATCTGTATCCATAATCAGTGGAGAGAGAGCAACTGCAAGCGTAGTATTGCCTCGGTAGTCTATCATACGCTATGCCGCTGTCGCAACTAGCGGCAGTATCGCGGTTGGGGCGAGGAGCTCGGCGCGCTTCTCACCAGATACGATTACGTGAAATAACACGGCCGCAGGCTCCACCTGGAAATGATTAACCCAAACGCAGGAATAGCCACTCGTCGTTCTGCGAAGTTTACAGGAGTATGCCTCCGGATAGCTGGTTTGAACTAAATCCTCTGATTAACGTCGCCGCGCCACGCTCTGTCCTTCCACTATCGATTTTGCCGCACGGCCGCCATACCTGTTGAACATCCACGGCAGCAGAAACATGGCCGCCTGCCAAAGCATAACGTAGCGTAGCAGGACAAAACCGGGTTGAAGGCTGCCTGGGGGTAGTTTCATCTCAGCATCAGTTAGAGCGGTTTTGACTGCCCTCACTGCTGCCACGAGGGATTGAAGGCGACCCCTTCAACCTGCTCTTGTCGTCAGTGTGTTTGTGGGTTCTTTGTGTGAGAACGCACAGGTTCACCGGAGTGTCATGCGCCAGCTTCCTATCTGGATGATAATGATCAAGAGCTTGCTGCGACACCGTGTGAACAATACTGGTGGACACACATGTCAACTGGGAGGTCACCAGGAGCATTGGATCCCAATCCTCTGGATAGCGCAGCTTTTCGGAGAAGCTACGTCGCGCCCCCGCCTTTATCAGGCGCCAGATTCCGTCAATCTGCAGTGCTCTCGCAAGCGTATTTTGTCCGATGATGCGAGTAACATGATTAGAGCTATCTGAGGACCTCGAACGTGTCGCATGTCGCTGACGGTTAGCTGCACCGAAGAAAGAAAATTATCTAATTTCCCCTCCCTATCCCTCGCCCTCTCTCCCCCGCTTCCTCTCCCTCTCCCTATTCGTCTCCCTCTCCCTCTCCCCCTTCCTCTCCCTTTCCCCTTCTCTCCCTTTCCCCTTCTCTCCCTTTCTCCTTCTCTCCCTTTCTATCCCTCTCTCACTCTCTTCCTCTCTCCCTTCTCTATCTCTCTCTCGCTCTTGCTCATGGTCTTGCTCTGCTTGCTCTCGCTCTTGCTCTTGCTCTCTCTCCGTATTTCCCTTCCCCGTTTGCCTCTTGCCGTCCTCGCGCCCGACGCCAGCCGCGAAGACAACGTCTGGCTTCCAGCAAGTCCGCTATAGCCGTTCTCCTCGTCCTAACACCCGCCCCGCCGTCTTCAGCGGGCTCCACTCCAGCGCTACGGAAGCAGTCGACTATGAACCGACTCGGGACTCTTTCAGGGTGGCGGGCTCGAGACTATGGTTACGGTGAGCGTTTCTTTGGAACGGGGGTCGCATCGTGGACATGTCCCGTGGCCGTTCCTCCCGGGACCAAGTCCCCGTCTCTGAGCAGGGTGGATCTCGGCTGAGGATCGTGCAGTGGCTGGCCCACAAGTGCCCCGGTACCCCGAGGAGGCCTTTAGCCCCGACGAAGATCGGTGTTTCGCCTCCCACCCCCTCCCCCACCGTCAACCCTCTTCGTCTGGTTGACGACGGCCGTCTGTTGAGCACCGCGGCCACTGACAGGATGTGGGCTGCATGACTGTCATCCGACAGGGACTGGTGGACAAGCGACATCTGCGCGGACGGATGCAGGTCCGCGCTGCGATTTGCAGCGCTTGGCCGTACGCAGAACGGCAGCACAAAACCAGACGCCGGCTGCGGCTTGGCGACGAGACATCAAATACCTTTTTGACGGTGCCATTATGTCCGCGAGTTACCGTGTCGCCGCGCAGCGGGCGTGGGCACCATTACGCAGAACACACCTCGCTGCGCCGCTGAGCTCGGCTGTATCAGCCCGGTGGTGCGAGAAGACTGACCCCAATAGCATGCATGGTTTGTGACGGCCAGCGTCGTGAAGCGGAGCTCGCGACCCGGCCATGACGACAGCGCCTTCATTGGCTGGATGTTGAACCAGCTGCATGCAAATTGATTACACACGAGCGAAGGGGTAGTGATGTCCTTTCATGTCGGGCTGATTGTTAGACGGCTGTGATCCAGAAGCGCGCGGCGCCCTGGCACCGGCGCGTGTGAGGCAGCACCAAAGCGAGGCGTCTGTGTGGGCGGAAGAGATGGTGGATGACGCCGGAGTGGACCGTCACTGAGGATGGAAGAGATGTGTCATCCCAAGTCCACGGGGGCTGGCGTCTGGCGGGACCGAGGTGCGCGCCGAAGAGCTTCGGCCTGTAAAGACTGGGGGCTGCAGTTCCCGTCACCGTGACTTCGCTGTAATGGCTGCGACACGGGCACCTGTGGCATGGGGCACCCCGCAGGAGGGAGCAGGGCAAGGAGTCGGTAGGCAAGGCTGTTTGGAAGACGGTGGGAGTTTGCACTATTGGAGCTGTGGGAGCAATCCTAGGAAGTGGAAGGAGGTACCTAAATGGTCCCGTTGGGGATACACAAAGAATGTGTTCCTGGCAGAGAAGGAGGGATAACATATCCCACTAGCAAAAAGAACGCATCTCAGGTCGGAAATTTGCCACGCTATGTGCTCGGCATTTTCGTGGAATGGAAATCGTCCATAGTTTATTCTTGCCTATCATAAATAAGAACGATAGAAACCCTCGGGAACCAGCCAGAAGGTGAAATGCCCGGTGGATGGGGTGGTTTGCCTCCGACGAAGTTATCATCGGTGAACGTTGTAAGGTCCAGTACCGTCCACGTATGCCAGAACTGCGGAAATGCATCCCTATTCAAGGTCTCGCCCAGAGGCCCCCCTCCCACCCCTCCCGGAAACCCGGAGTGGTCGCCTGGCGGAAGATCATGCCCTCGTCGTGCGGGCGCGACGTACGTGACCGGCATGGTGCGCTTCGCTGCAGAGGGAGGCGGTCCGACGCACCAGGACCGCCTGGTCGATTAATGGCATTTGACCCGAAGGAGGCGTGCCGTGAATGTCAGCGGCACAGCGGTCTGCTTTTATCGTCTGCAGGCGTCTGCCAGGCGGCCGGGACGCGCAGCCGCCAGAGAGACGTACGGACGCGGATGTAAGCAGCCCAGGCGCCCGTCGACGGGTGTCTCGTCCGGGATGGCGATCGTGGCGCGTCTGGCCGCCCGGCGGAGGATGCCGTGCGGTGTCTGTGAGAATGGCGCCGCTGCGATGTCAAGGTCGGGGGAGGGGGGGGGGGCATGAGCTTTCGAGCTGTGAGTCAGCCTAGTGAGGTTAGAAAGCGCATTCGTGCATTTGTACCGCAAGAACCGAAGGATAGCTAAATTTGGGGGCCTTGAATGGCTCGCTGATTAAGACAAAATACACCAGTAGCATTATTTACCTATGTACAGCAAAGCTTCGAAAGCAGTAAGACGCGGACAATCGCTGGTATGCGGCTGATTCCGCCGGCGCCCACCATGCCCGCGTCCAAGACGCGCATATTGAGGGGCAAACGGCGGTATGCACAGCTGCTTGAGCATGCGTCGTAAACGCCACGGCGGCCCGCCCTAGACTGCGCTCACGAGAGGTGCTTCAGCCTTCGTTTGAGCGTTCGGCGACCTGTGCCGACCCTCGGACCCCCGCGTGTGCGGTGAATGGTATTCATCATCCCCGATCTGTTTACGGCCGGATGGTGTGGAACGTGCGGTTTGTGACCGACGAACACTCCTATCTGTCAGCACTCTCGATAATCCGACTCGGCCAAACAGGTAAGCAGCACTCTGCGTGGAGCAGCGTGTGACTGTTTTGCCGCTCCGTCCGCCACACGCCGCGGTGCTCGCCGAGCTCGCGTGCGGAGGGCGTGCGTCACGAGCTTCCTGTTGACCGATGGGTGTCTGCCACGAGCGCTCCTCTTCAGCCGGTGGTCTTCGCCGAAACTCCATTCTGAGAAATGGTCTCGTGCCGCCGTGTGTGCTGCTTTCCCGGCGACACGGAGGCTGGTTCCAGGACGGCAGGCACTGGGGCTGTCTGTCGGCTAGCGTTCGTCGACTGGACAGCCGTTACCCCTGCTAGCTGCCCTACACACTTTGCCGTCAACATCCAGCGAGTGATCAGCTCTCCAGAGTTTGCTCGCTCCATTTCGACTCCCCAACTGACGCCGGAAGAGCGGACAACCTTCGCCGCGGCAGCAGGTGTCCGGTAAAACGTCCCGCCCTTGGTTGAAAGGGGGGGGGGGGGTAGCGGCGCTGCATCCTCCGGCCAGACCAAGCACCGGTAATTACCTGCCCTCTTCCGACCACGGGGTGCCCTTGCCCACGTCCCGTGCCCGTCGCGTGGCTTCGAACGGTGTTGGTGGAGGCTGCGGTCGTTGCGACAGGCTACCTGTTTGGTGCCAGCCCAATTTGAGGCGCCCATTTGGCCAGGCCCATTTGAGCCTCAGTTGAATCACAGTTGAGGAAGGTGCGGGTGCTGTTGTTGTACACACGTCATTCTTACTAGTCTTTAGTGATGAGAGTCGCCTCGCCAATCTTGGACGTACTTTGCCTGAAAACTGCCAACTGTCATATTGCTGGGGCAGCACTTTAACTCGCGTTTGTTTTGTATTTTGCAGTTGTCGATCTTACCTGTGGATCGTATTTAGAACGTGTCGCGATGCATGTCTGCCCCTTCGTGTTCTTGCTTGAGGTAAAGGCGAGGATAGACGTAAAGCAAACAAAAAATACATGGCAGCGTCCCCAAAGCAAGTGTGTTGCACGTGGCCGCGCCGGCCCGCTTCTTCCTACGGCTCCGGCTTTTTGCGCTGGTGAGACGTGCCAAGGCCGGCCAGCGCGAACAAAGGGACGCAGCCGTTAAATGAGATTACCGGCGCCGCCGGCGGCGGCGGCGGCGCGGCGGCCACCCCGTCCAGCCGGACCCCTGGACCGGGGCGCCGGAAATGCCCAATCGCGCGGCCCCTGTTCGGGATGCCGTAGAACTGTCCTGGCCCGGGCTGAGACCCGCACCCCCGGCAACAGAGGTCATGGGTCAGCTCGGCAGATCTAAAGCCTGCTCCGCGTCCGTGCCTGCTCGGCGGTACTGGAGCAGCGCTTGAGCTGATGTTTGCCGGGGCTGCGCGCGTCAGGTCATTGCAAACGTCGAAATTGGCCTGTACTGCGGACAGACGTTGAGAATCGGTGTCGGCGCCTGGGTCAGTCAAGGAGTGACGGTGGCTCGAGACCGATGCGTTTGTGCTAGAGAGCTGTCGGCTTGATTCCGGTGCCTGCCTTTCGGAAATATTGAATTGGGCTTCATCCCACCGGTAGAGTTAGCTCCCAGCCAGATGGGGACGTCTACAGAGCTCCAACGGAGGCCGCGGAGTTCCAACAGTGGACCTGCCGCGAAGCCAGCAGGGACAGGCGCGCAGCTAGCAGAGAACGGCATGCAGCCAGGCAGAGGACCGGCGCGCAGCTAGCAGAGAACAGGCATGCAGCCAGCGGGGGACAGGCGCGCAGCTAGCAGAGAACAGGCATGCAGCCAGCAGAGGACCGGCGCGCAGCTAGCAGAGAACAGGCATGCAGCCAGCGGGGGACAGGCGCGCAGCTAACAGAGAACAGGCATGCAGCCAGCAGGGAACAGGCATGCAGCTAGCAGAGAACAGGCATTCAGCCAGCAGAGGACCGCGCGCAAAGCGCCTGGAGAACAGGCATGCAGCCAGCGGGGGACAGGCGCGCAGCTAGCAGAGAACAGGCATGCAGCCAGCAGAGGACAAGTCAGGGATTTCGAAGGCCTGTTGTAATCTGCAAACGTACAATCAGGGAAAGGAGGGTGAACCCTGATGCTGTTTTGTGTAGTTTTGGATGAGGGCCATGTGCAAAGTACAGCTTATTGCCAGTAGCTTGGCCCATCATCTCAGTAGAACAGCCGCAGTTTTATGGGTATTCTTTACCGAAAAAACTTCAACATGTCACCTAAGGCCGTGGCACGCCTCAAAACCTTACCGGGCTAGTCAAAGTGAAAGCTGCCCCCCGTTACAACTTGAAAGACAAGCGCGTTTAGCTTGCGATGCATAAACACGTTCTTACAGAGGCGAGCACAAAACACATCACTATTGCACATATTTGAAGCCGTCATTGCACAGCTGCGTCGTGCGTGCACGTTTGTTTCAGTCAATTTCCTGGCGTCGACGCGCTGGGTTTTCTGCTCACATCGACACGTGATATTTCATGTTAGCTTTATTGTTTCTAATTCAGGGTAGCCTATCGGTGGTCTGATTGTTTTCCTCCTACGTGACATGCCGTTAACAATTGGGGAATACCATCCAGACTCTCGATGGAGCTTACCGTTGGACTTGTTTGGTGTAGCGTCATTAGTCACAGCCCGTGGCAGTTTCAGTTCAAGACCTTTGTATAATCTTTCGACAAAAAAAAAACTCCAGTGCATTGCAGTGTGACTCATCTGACGGCATATTTTGTCACATGTCGCTTTGATTTATGAGTGAGGTTCTAAGCCCTACGTCAAGCAGCGACAACAGAAGTCCTCATTTCCCGTCATTGGCTCCGGAGGCTCTGTCCTGCATCACACGTATTGGATATCCTTTGTCGTCACGGTTTTCGTACGCAGCAAATTGACTAGATATGTGCAGTCGTGTTGAGATTGATGTGACTCGAGCTATTGCGTTGCGGGAGGGAGGCTGATTGCCAATCGCAATGCTGGTGCGCGGACGTCATCTACTCCGCATATGCATGCTTCATGAAGGTTCTCCCTGCGCACACTACCCAGGCAAATAACCATCATCTGTGTCTTGCATGACTGAATGGTGTCAAATTACTCCACAACACAAACCCTGATTAGTTACCTCTATAGCGACTTCAGTACAGCGAATCAGAGTAATGAGTCCATTGTGTGAGAGCCACCGGCAGTTTTCTGGCACGCGGACTGGCAGAACAAACGTCCACGGGATTGGGTTCCGACAGAGAGCAGACGAACTGCGTGTTGGGCAACCTCCGGCAGTGGGGGTGTCATGGCAGCCGCCTGATGCGCGAACGCTCCCAGCCTACCGCTCAGGTCGCATTGCTGCTGGTTATGTTTTCTTTTTGCTTTTGTTTTGTTTTATTTTTGTTTTGGTTTTGTTTGTATTGTTTTGTTTTTGTTTTTTGGCTGATGCCTTGTTTGCGTTCACAGAAAGTGCCTGTCTGAAATGAGATTTTGGGTTGGAAGTGAAGACAATCAATGTTTGGATCTAGAGTTCCGTTGGTCACTTCCGAATATGCACTTCTGGGTTTTTGATTATTTTAAACTGGGGGCCCATATTCATCAAGTCCAGCATGCTACTCGACCGAAGTTGTGCATGGCTGCCTGGGCCGCCCGCAAATGGAATGTGGGAATGTAATGGCAACAGGATGTACGGAGAGTCGACCCCCGGGCCCCGTTACTCTGTGCCGGGTCTCTCTTCAGTATCCGTAGGATCCAGCAAGGTATCACGCTTATACCTCTCTTGACACCACCCATACCTGTTATGAATCCTTGATCGGGGACAAGTGTCGCGCTCATGAACCGCAGGTTGTGCCGCACTGATGAACCACACTTGGTTACGAGACGAGATTTCACAGCTTTCCTGCCATAACCAAGCCGGCACCCATATGCGACGGAAATGAGAGGGAAGTGCAAGAAAGAGTTAGGTCGAAGAAACCAGTCAAAACAGAGGTAAACAAAACACTGTCGTTTGTGAAGAAAAGGAATTTCACAAACATTCACGGATCCAGCAAAAAGATGTCGGGATCTGGATTTTTTAGCTTGAACGCCAGCAGGGGATGTTTTTGGAAATGCTGTCGACTAGGGGTCTAGGATCCAGGGCAATGTTCCAGCTTTGTTAGAATATTTTATATTGTTCCAGGACCAATTGCAAATTTGGTCATCTGATTTTCTAGCGTCCATTTTGATATGGGAATACAGTTTTGACGCATTCGCTGTCACCTCAAGTATCAAGGTGTGCCGACCAGTCCACTCTCAAACCATAGGCCAAAACGAGCGAGGTGTCTAGCATTTATGTTCAGGCTACGCATGAACTGATTTATGCCACCTTGTTGGCTTTTTCAGGGTAGTGATACACTGAGTGATTGATAAACATTACTCGCCCTAAAATTCCCGTTTCGTTGAAATGAGTCCTCAGAAAGACTGCCTGTAAAATGGCACGCTAAATTAGGTGGATAAGCAAAATCTTCACAAAAGACCAAGGCGGATTCTGAGAGTCGTGGTGTTTCTGCACTGCTTACCTCCGTTCGAAAGCCTTTCAAATGCACGCGAAAGAACATCGGCATAGAACTATGCTGCCCCGTGTCATGGCAAGGATAAAGCAGAAGCTTCGATTTTGTTCCACACAGATATGAAATTCCATTGTGAGACCTCTTGGACATTCAATCTCCGTGAAGATGGAGGTTGAGGTGCTATATATTCTGGGGTTTAAATGACTCTTCTTTTTTGCTCCGACTGCCTATTGTTGTTTGAGCGGCCGTAAGACCTTCCTACTTTCTGACGGAGGATTTTTCCGAGCCATTCTGTTAATTCGTTCTATGATTTACCTTCGTCATGTGAATAGGGACCACTATCTAATTACGTTACAATTCGAATTATTTTTGATCTAGCTACAAAGAGCTTGACGCCGCCAAATCGTCTGCACATCTTTTATTTCCAATCTTGTCTCAACTCCTAGACGTTAGAATGTCTGAGCAGCCAGCCCGATCCAATGGTGACACCGAGCAGCGAGGCCTGTCGGCTGTGGTGACCGTCCGTCTCAATCAAAGTGGCCGCCGCGGCTTCCCGGCGACGAGTCACCGATATACACGCTTCTCCAATTACAAACTTACACATTTCCACCTGCGCCAAGAACTCCACGTACCAGCAATACCATCGCGTACATGCGGACTGATAGCCAACATAAGAGAGGCCGACCGAACGGCAAACGGCGAGGATCCCTCCACCGTACTAGCAGCTATCCCTCCGCCCGAAACTGACCGTCATCTCTCCGCCGAACTGGCCGCCATCCCTCCTCCGAACTGGCGGCCAATCCTCCGCCGAACTGGCCGCCATCCCTCCGCCGAGCTGGCCGCCATCCCTCTGTCGAAACTGCCGCACCTGCCCGCGCCCGTCAATACGCAGTACGACCCCACGCGACCGCACCAGAGCTGCGGCGCGGCGGAGGTGAGTCATTGCATCTTCTAGAAAGCTTCCACGCGAGCAGCGGCGGCCCAGGCGCGCGTCGTGTGCAGCCATCCTGATCTGATGAATTGTGTCGGAGAGCGTATCTGGCCACTTAACGTCAGCTCTGGGCATGCAGAGCGAATGACGGCTGTGGCAAGGCGAGTGCGTGCTGGGCCTAGCACGGGGCTGCTACCCTGCCCGGGCTTCCGCAGCAGCAGGAAACCAGGGCAAGAAGCAACACGGTTTGTCAGGCGAGATTCTTTGCACGGCGACATCTTTTCCAGCGATGGTAAACTTCTGACAATGTCAAATCAGGTGCATTAAAGGCGCTCCCCCTCCCGCCCCCACCACCACCGTGGCATTTTATAGTTTTGTAACTCTTGCTAGCGTTTGGCTGTTATGGCCGCGACCCTGGCGGCCTCATGCGGTGCCGCCGCCGCCGCCGGATCTGTCGTGACCCTCTTGATGTGGCAGGGAGTCTGTCGCCATGCGGCGACACCGCTCCGCATTCTGTGCCGCTCGCGCCAGTGCGGCCTCGTGTGCCTGCAAGTTTCAGGGGCCAATGCATTTTGCAGCGGAGCTCGCGGCCGTTCGTCTCGGGCGCGATGACCGGGAGGAGGTACGCGCCGACGGCCGCGGGGGGGGGGGGGGGATCGCTAGCGGTTGTAAATAACGGATGTGAATGTTTGGGGAGAGTTGTATCCAGACTGGTGTCGCGTATTGAATGCATGCAGCGCTGCCGTAGATTAATTGTAAAACATGTGGCTCAGACTCATCTGCATTCAAAATTAGTCAGATGCATATGTTGATAGAATTTGCATTTGTCGTCTATCCTTTATGCACGTCGCGTTTCCGGTCGTCGGTAGCGTGCAGATTTCAAAATGGGTACGCGGTCATGGCCATTGTCATGACATTCTCCTATTTTTGCAGCTGGCCATGCAGTTTCATTTATTTGGCGACATTCCCCTACTTTTGCAGCCGGCCGTACAGTTTCATTTGTTTGGCGACATTCGCGCCGTCTTCAACGAATCAGGAGGGTCGCGATAACCGGTATGACTGTCGCGTAGACGTGTGTGCACTACAGAGAGCATTTGGCAATGAGCGCAGCCATTGCCCCACAGTCACCCGCACCTCTGCACGGACGCAGAAACGGCCGATCCTCTGTCTCTACGCCTCCCCCTGCTTTCTAGCGTGAGTTGTTCATGACAAACTCGAGACGCTCTACCTTGTCCGTGCCGCCGGCTGTCCGCCCACGTTTCTTCCTCCATCGCAGCTGCGTGCCTCCGCTTAGTACGGGCGCCGAAAGGTCGCTCGACCCGGCAGCACCTGTGTGCCTGGTCAGCAGGTGACCTTGGCGCGGCGGCGTCACCAGGCCCCGCCTAAAGGGAGTCACAGCATGACTGAACCTTGGCACCGTCCTCGCCGCGATGGCAGCACAAACCGCTTCGAAGCCGATTTGAAGAGAGATGTGAGGCAATGGAGTGCGGCCCCCGTCGGATTTGGTGCCCCCCCCCATACTCCCCTGTTTCACGGCCTTGGCGCGCCCGTGCGTATCCGGCGGATCGTCGCCTGGGGCCATCAGCGGCTGCAGTTACCGCTCCGTCATGCGTCGACCGCCCAGGGGGCCGGCGAAATGAAGCCAAGCCCGGCCGCGCCGCGCCGTGAAACATGGCGGGGCAATCACAGGCGCCGTCAACAGTACACAGTTGTGTCCGGAAAGTTCGACGTGTGGACGGAGGTGGACGGAGTGAGTGGGGAAGTGCTTTCGACGCAGTGCAGAGTTTGCAGGCAACGTCCTTTGTGGGGCGAAGGAGGCAGTCAGCCTGCTTGCTGCAGAGCCCACACTGCGGTGATTGCCTCGAGATGCTACCATGTTCTCTCCACGCTTGCCTTCCACTCTGCTGTTGTTATCGGATGTCACCACCATGGGGTAAGCGGTATCCGTACTCCATTTACCTTTGGCCGAATTTGTTCGCGTTGTCCATTGTCCACATAAAGCCGTATCAGGGCAGCTTGAACGCCAGTGAAATCCTTTTCGTACTGCACTCGTCTACATAACAGTACATGCTGTTCTATGTAGCGGGATCTTAAGTTAAAGCATATTACAATGAGTGGAAGCTTAACTACCTGGTTTCCGTAATAATCTGGCTGGTCTGGTCTGTACTTGTGGTAGAGTGAGCTTCCATTGTAGCGAGATGAGATTGCGGAGCTAGCAGTACCATTTCAAAACAAGCATCCTCTGCCAATGCTGCAGCAAGTATTGCGGCGGGTGAGTGGGGCGGGGCTACCATGATTTGTGACGTGCTTATTTTTTGCGAGCTAGCCCCTACCCCATTGACAGTATATACGCACTACGAACAGACTGGTGGCCCTGCAATTAACATCGCTTTTAGGAGAGGTGTGCTGTAGCACCGCTTCATGTGGATCGCTTTCGGCAACTCGTATACGATCACTCCTCAAACCGTAGGACGCCACATACTGGTCTTTCAGTCTGTTTGCACGGTCAGATTATCGATTCACCATTTAATGTTAGGCTATGCCGCATTCGTCATTGCTTCCACCCGTGTCATGCCCGAACCGAACATACCCTCAGCGCCGTCAGTTGTGAACGTCACGCAGCCGTCCCCTTCCCTCCCCCCCCCCCCCCATGTCTGCCGAGCGCAGCACTAGGTATGAACATTTGGATCCGGGGCATACCAAAATTAAGCCGGGGCACTGGCGTAATCTCTAGTCTGTACGATAATGCGGTCGGTATAAATTTGGGACTCAATAGACAGCTGATATTAACACCCCTGTTACCAATGGGACGATATCATAATTGTTTTCTCCACCGACCCTGGGTGCCGGTGCTGCACAGTGCGCATTGCCACACAAGGCAAGCGAGCACTGGTATGCTGGGCTTCCGAAAGGTTGGTGCTTAAAAGAAGATGTATAGAACTATTGCGTTTCCAAGATCGAACTACCGGCAGAAAAGATGCTCTAAGGATAAGGAGAAAGTATTACCAAAAATGATATTGGCGTAATTCAGATAAGCTGCGTAACACTCATGCGGCGCGAGGAAGGGATTATTTCCGGCGCTGACCTTCGATAACATTCTCCCCCCCCCTTGGTCGGATACCCTTCCAGTCTGCGGTGCCATTGTCAGCGCGTGTAACTATGTGACGGGCGCCACAATTTCATCGCAGTATGCACTGCTTTTACGTGTGGAATTTCAAATATCTGAGCACATTACCTGGTACACCTATCCAAATATTTGAATACTGACACTAAATTAAACGTCCCATTCATTGGAATGCTCGTTGAACGTTTAGCAAAGGGACGTCCAGCATTTAGCAAATGAACATCGAGCATCTAGCGAACGCACATGGAGCAGTCAGCCACCGCTCCCCTCCTTGCGGGTCTGCCGTCGGCGCGCGCCGGCCGCCTCCGATCAGCTGACGGGCTGCGGCGCGGCGCGGTCCCGGGGCGCAGTCGGCTGCCAGAGCCGCCGGAGCCGTGGCGGCACGTCCGCTGATGCAGGGGCAACAGCCGGCCGGTCGGTCACCCTAGCCATTGATCGCACGACGACAGGTCGGGCGCGGCGCCCCGCTCAGGCGCGTCGAAATCGACGCAATATCCGGCGCACCTGATCCGGCTGGCGCCGGAGCGGCGCGCAGAGCGCGACAAACCGCTGGAGCAGAGGGCGCGTGTTGTCGTTCAGAGCCCGTTGAGACGGGCGTCGGCGGTCGGTAATTACGTTTCGTTGGAATGATCTCGATCTGGATCCGCGTGGTGTCGGGGTTGTGTGCGATGTACGCCAGATTCGAGGCAGATTTATTATCTGGTGTTGGTGGTGAAACGGTGCACGGTGGGAAGGAAGCGAGGTGAAGAGGGCGGTTCATGTAGTGGTGAGCACACTGAACAAGTAGCCCGCCCGAACAGCCAGGTCCGGCCCGTTGTTAGTCTTGTCAAGTGATACGTCCGGAATTATTTCATACCTGTCCTGCCATATTTCATACCTTATTTCATTTCACACGCATACTTCTTCGGACATCCACAGCCATGGCCTCTTAACCGGCTGAGTTGTTACGTCACGCTGCATACAGTTGAGGCCAGAATAGCCCCGTGATGTGTTGGTGGGAGTTGTCACTCGCAGAGCCGAGCTGGCGGAGGGCCGCCTCACGCGACCGCCCCTGAAGGTAACAGTGGATGTGCGGCCATAACACATTTCCTTAACCATTCGTTGGTCTTTTAACAAATGCTTACAAGTAACAACGCAGCCTGACACAACGCGACTCGGCACTTGCGCAACATCTGCGCTTTTTAAACCTGAGCACGTGGTCACACGCAAGTCACACGTGCTATTTGTGAGAATTTAGCTTCCACGTGACTCCCGAATGATATATTCAATTAGCTTGAAAACCTGAGGTGCAAAATGTTATAATTTTTTGTATGGCTTGTGTCGCTGTATATGATATGTATTATGCCATTATGCTAATACTAAATGCGTGGTATTATTATTAGTATTCATATTTTTGTCATTCTTTTGGTACTATTCTTATTCTTGCATGTATCACCATTTTTGCACATTGTGGCTTGACGTTGAGCAGGGCTCTGTGATGGGATGCTAGCTGATGAGGTGTCATGGCACAGACGCTGTACTAACCGCACAATGTCTGTACCTTGCCCTTCGTTGCACAGGTACGGTAAGATGGTCTTGCCGCATTGTTCCACGACCTTGGACACCCCTGTCCATTGATTAGGCGCACCTTACTCCTACATTTCCCGCGCCTTTTGTCTGCATGCACTACAGAACCTCGTAGATAGCTGCTCAGCTGGCTTTAATGTTCCTCAGCTCATGTCAAGGTCATGATGTGGAACCTTTTTGTTTTTTTTTTTAGTTAAAGGAAATGTTTCACATTTGAATATATTGAAGCAAGCACCACATATGATGAAACAAACCCACAACTATTGGTGTACTTTTAAGTAGAAAAGACTGCTCTAGATAATGCAATTCATCTGTTTAGTAAGCACGCTTCTTGATACGTGTTTGTTTGATTACGTCATCATACTTTGCACAGTATCGATTGACAGCCATTTGACAGCCATTCTGTCTGAAAATCGTGCTCACGAACGCCAGATATGAACGACTCGCCCATTATTTTTTGTCATGGCGTTGATCGCTGCATGGCTTGCGGAGTGGGAGCCTTTGAATGACGTTATTATGAGGTCATAAATGTTAAGGTGACTTTAAAATACTCTCCCTGAATTATTCCCCACCTTCACGGGAGTTTATGTTAGAAACGAGGTTGGTTTTAGGACTTCGCAGGGGTAGGGTTGTGAGCTGCGTCGAATGATCTTCAAGATGGCTGTTCCAATTCAAAACCCTATAGAAATGTGGACGACTCCCTTTAACATTTCCCAGGTGATTGTTTGGCCAGACAGGCGTTTTTGCTGATTTACTCTTCCGTGTTGTTGTATTCGGCCCTATCGGACCTCTTAGGGCTTTGCCTATGACTATTTCTGAACAATGTCAGTGTTGCGCGTGGGCGGTAATAGTGATGTACTCAGTGCAATAAAACATTATGTTCATGGGCATGTACACATGTACAATACACACGACATTTGCAAATACAATGACATGTGCCTACTATATACGCATGCATAATGTATACATCTACATAAGGCAATATACATTATACTCACTAATGAACTGGCAACATGCTGACCCGAATTGATCGACGGCAACATCCGCGCCACTGCTTCAAGCTCATCGATTGCATTAATGATCTTGGGCCCGATTTGTGACTAGTGGTACCGTTAGCTGTCGGAATGGACTCGGCATGGCGTGACTCGGTGGCATTACGCACAACATGTATTGAACATGACTCAGAGCTGAGTGCGTGATCGTGTTGCATGTGGTTCTGTACACAAGTACAGTATGCTGCACGTGTCACGTTCAGGGTTCAGTCTGATGCCTCTGACTTCATAAAGACGTTTTATAACAGCTTTGAATCGCGGTTTGTGTGTCTGAGAAAGTCTTAAGGTTACCCCTGACATTACAACGGTTGTAAATAGTGAGCCTCCTCTTCCCGTTCCCTGCCTTGAGTCGTTGAAACATCCCAAAGTGTGTGGCCAAATCGCTTGTCAGTTCTTGCCACTCAACACAATAGTAATGAAGTTACCATGAAAATGGGTGGGCCATCTCCCCCCCCCCCCCCCCCCCCCCTCCCCCAATACTAATATTTCTACGACTGCATGCCCGTCGGTCTCAGTGTAAATGAGATGTAAATATCATCAATCTCATGGAACCGTATACCGGATCTCTGATACGCATACGTAGCGCATCGTTCCATTTCAACGAGCTCGACTGTCGACATTCCATGGGGCCAGACGGAATAGCAATCGCTGGGAATAACTCAGATTCGGCTACTGCGCACAACAGCGCGATCGGATCACGGCTGAATAAGTGAGGCGGGTCGCCGCACGTGCCGCTCGTAACCGGCCGTCATTCATGCGCCCCGGAGGCGGAGGTCATCTACGCCCACAGATGAACAGGCCGGGTCACTGAGGCATCTGAGGTGTGGCCATGCTGCGAGCGGCCGTGTTCGGCGTTCATGTGCATTGCAAACCGCTATGGATGTATCCCATGTATAATGCGCTCAGGGTGCACGCCATGCATCCCGAGCGCTTTCTTGACGCGAGTACTTTCTGATGACTGACGGTCCTCAAACGACACCGGTAGACGTGTTAGCGGGGTCCTTTCACTTTTATCGATGAAGAGTTTACAGCACTGGCGCAAAGCAAAGCTTTCACTGAGTGAGCGTTCCCATGCGAAAGCTGTTGTGCTACCGGTACGGTGCAGGTCGCTGCGGGGAATGCTGGCCCCCACGGCGATCGGAGCAGCAGGGAGTATCAGGTCCGTGCCAGTGTCCCTCCCCGTGAGGCCCGTAGCCGGCCGCCGGGGTGAAGCCGCCTGGTGGGTGTCCCTGACGGACCATTGATTCCTGGTCCGTGTAGGGCGAACTAGCCCTCCCCGCCCCACCTCGCCCCATCATCGGCTGACTCAGGCGGCCGGCCCAGCTACGTGCCTCACGCGTGTCTGGGAACGCGTGTTGATTCACTCGACCCATAACGCCCTCGTTACGGGTCTAATGAGTCATAGACTCTTGACAATGTGCTATGCATCATTCGGCAGTCAGAGAATTATTATCCTCAGGGATGAGCCGAGTCGGGAACTGGATCACTCAGGAACCACCATCCCCCTTGTACCAGCTGACAGTGGTACACTGACACTGACACCGTCTACCACAGATGAAATGTTGCATGTTTTATGGTCACATGCGCCATCTCCCACAGCCAAATATGGGCGAGGTTTAACGTGACCCCATGCACGACTTATAACGAACAGGCCTTTCACCACCCAACCTGCCTACCCATGGTGTTCAGGGAGTTCCACCTCAGCTGTGTTGCGAGCGTTTGCAGTGTTATGGCGCGCATCGGGAACGGCAAGCGTCTTATCACTATTTACGACCACGATGGCCCGTTTCCATTTCGTGCCCCCTGCGGCGGTGGCTCCGGGACCTTGTGCCGCACCGACCGGCACGCAAACTCCGATTCCCATCCCCTGTGGCCGATTGAGGCGGTGACGACCCGGCATCGGCTCGGGACTAGGAGCGGACCCGACCCTGCGCCGCCGACATCGCGCAGAGGCAGGGCCCCTCGCCACTTCCCACTGGCGACAGCACTGGGAGGCGACGTACGGAGAAGCTGGCGTAGCGTCTTCCGCGGTTCTCGGTACCTTTTTGCCGCGGTGGCTCGTGTCGCGCATTTTGAGCGTCACACGGTCGTGACCTGTTGCCGGCAATGCGGCCTGCACGAGCCTGCCGCACGGCACCGCATCTCAGCAGGAATCTCCTTTACAGTGGCATAGAAGAGTGGCTGGGCAAGGGGCACATCACCTAGCTCTGAGGAAGTGTAGTGTTAGCTTCACATACACATTTGGACGCCTTCGGGACTATTCTCGGCACTTAGCGTTCTATCTTTTGGATGTAAATTAGAGGCTTCTATGCTTTTATGACTACGAATCCGGCAGCACCGGCCGCCGCGGGCACATGTTTACGAACGGAACGGAAAAACAAGGTCGTAGCTCGTCTGACCCGCGGTCGCTGGGTGCACGCAGCACGGAAGGCGGCAGCTGCGAGCCTTTGTCTACGCCACACTCAGAACACTGTGTGAACACTGTCGCACTGCATCGGCTGCACTGGTGCCGGCATACTGATGGCAATACCGGAGGCCGTTAATTAGCAGCATAACTATCTGTTAAGTAACACTTGATTGGTGCATTGCACACCAACCAGCTGCGCTGCCCGCCAAGTCAGCCGGTGGTCGGCGCTGGTTTTGGATCACTTGCGGGTGATTACTTTTTCCACATTGGTAATTGGCCAAATGGACCTCGTCAGTTTAGCGTGGTCATGGACCACATGTGCTATCCCAACTAAAGTCGGACTCGTCTGGCTGGAGGCTTTCCGCTGCTCTATAACTGAGTTTGTGATATCTGCCGTCTCTGAGGGCCGACGTGAGGCGTGCTCGGTGGAGGCCATGTCCAACAAGGATGCGGGCAGGGTCTAATGAACGGAAGTTTCTCCAAGCCCGTCCGCCTCTGCCAGTTGAGCGCTGGAGGCGATCAATGCTTTCAACCAGTGGGTTTGTTCGATCGGGTGCCCCTTGCGCGGCACACCCGCGTCGTTCCGAACGAACTTCTTGCCGTCCCCGTGATTGCAGGTCCTAGAGTCGCACTGACTGCCTGGTTGGCCAGAGATCGAAATAGAAAGATTATTCAGGTGGTCTAGTGGTCTCGGGTGTGATGATGCGGAAACCTACGCGACGTACTTTGGGGGCATACAGCAGCTGCTGATTCGGTTTTGATCATTGGGTGGTCTTACGTTGATCAAATCATTCCCTGCTAAGCAAAGATGAACACCATTCTAGCAGCCGTAATACATTAAAGGGAACGTTTCACATTTGAAGGTATTGAAGCAAGTATCAGATATGATAAAGCAAGTTTACTTTTATAAGCTATTGGTATACTTAACGGGAAGAGATTGCTCTAGACAGCACAATTCTTTGTTAAAGAAATCTACTCATCAAGACGTCATGGTTTGATTCCGTCATCGTATCCTGCACAACATGGATAGCCAATTAATGGCGGGATTCGAATGACGTTATTTTGACGTCATGAACACTAAGGTGATTTTGAAATACTCTTCCCGATATACTGTTCCCTATTTTCGCGGGCGTGTAGCTCAGCAACTGGAGGGAGGGGCTTAGGTCTTAGAAAGGCAGGAAAGTGAACAGTACAGAAAGGTATTCAAGATGGCTATTTCAGTTAAAACGTTCATATAAATGTGGAGCACTCCCTTCAAGCAACTGGGTCAGTCAGAGTCGTATTTGGTGGCGAATAATCTCACGCATGCAGCCATGGTATCTGCTTGTGTGAAACCATGTTTGTATCGCTGAAACCCTTCCCTTCAATGTCAGATGCATAATGTCATCTGTTTGCCTCTTGGTACCGCAATGTTACCGTCACGAAAGGAGGAGGGAGAGAGCGGGATCACACGCTGAGAGCCCCTCTTAGCCCACAGTCTGATCCCAGGCCAGCTTCGATCAAGCGCATGGGTCACATCTGGAAGAAATCCGTGAAGACGATGTCCTGACTGGAACATTGTCTTTCGTGTCTTGCGTTTGTGCACGCCGGTGCGGCCTGGTGCGACACAGCTGTTCGTGTCTCGCTTTCGATGAACGAGCGTGACACATTGCCCGTTGGCCAAGTCATCGCCATTCAGCTGTGACCGGTGTCCACTCGTGTCGCCTTGGTGCGATCTGGCTGAGGGTCGTGAAGCTTTCTTAAAAAACCCATTACGGTGGCCTGGCTTGCAACGCCACGGCTGCGCAGCCTTCGTCGTCCTTCCGCTGTACGCCGGGTCTACAGTGTTCCGCTGTTCCGCTGTACGCCGGGTCTACAGTGTTCCGCTGTTCCGCTGTACGCCGGGTCTACAGTGTTCCGCTGTTCCGCTGTACCGGGTCTACAGTGTTCCGCTGTTCCGCTGTACGCCGGGTCTACAGTGTTCCGCTGTTCCGCTGTACCGGGTCTACAGTGTTCCGCTGTTCCGCTGTACCGGGTCTACAGTGGCAGCGTGTCGGTCCACGGTACGACACAGAGCATTTTGATACCGAAGCAATGTGTCGTTCATGAAGTTGCTGGTGACAGTTTCGGAGCATGTATGCGCCATTCACCCAAGACCTTCGCGGCTTTCGGAGTTGAGACGATGGCTGGCGTAGAATGTCGCGCCGTTAACGCGGCGGTGCGTGATCTTTGAGCGGGGTCCTTGCTCACTCACGATTGCTTCTGACAGTGCGGCTGCGTTGTGCGGCTCCTGGTCGAATGCGAGCTCCGCAGGAGTGGTTTGCACAGCACCACACACGTGTGATGACGTCATCTGAGCGCATGGCCCGGAAGGTCCAGCTCGGTTGCGCTGAACCGCGAGCGCGGCGATCAATCGTGAATAACTAATTACTGTTTCTGGTGCAATCCCCCGGGATGCAATGAGAATGCATATTTGATCTTGGCAAGGTGGCAAGCTTGGTGCAGTGGAGAAACTAACCTTGGTTTCGACCATGTGGATTAGACAGGACACTGCAGCAAAGCGGCGCCACTGTAGCGTACCCTGCATTTCGACCGTGTCGATTGGTCAAGACACCTCAGCGAAGCGGTGGCCTTGTAGTGAGGCCTTTAAGGGGAATCGGGCGTCGGGGTGTGCTTCAAAGGTTGCTTTAATGAGGCACCGGTGTGATTACCCTTGAAGATATCCCTGTACCGGAAGCTCAGAGTGACGTGTGCTAACGTCAGAGGGGGCATCTCCGTGGCATTCGAGGCGACCGCTCCATCTGCAGGCCGGGGAAGGGGCAGCAGTGGTGATCACCCCTGCTGCGAGGTCGCCAATTCCCTGAAGAGAATACGACACATCGAAGTTGCACGCCTGAGTGGAACTATTCTAATCAGTTGAGGGACCCAGCTACTGTTGCTAAACATGTGGACGGTAGTCTATTCTTGGCTTCTCGAAGGTCGCTTTAGCTTGTTGTTCGCAGGCCGCCAATTATACCGCTACGTGAGCTAGTGATGTCGACACAGTTCTTGCTAATGAGTCACAGCAATCTGTCGCCGACCGATCTTAAAACTCTGAATTCGCCACGTCGGGAAGCGACGAACCGTATATAATAAAGACGGCCCTCAGTTCGAGGCAGCATTCTACGCACCAACTAAGGTCAAGCTGTCACCATGGTCATGGTTCCGTATCCGTGAGTCGCGTCGATTTGCAAAACCTTAGATCACTACGGTACAATTACATGATTGAATCCAATGCGCCGCAACATGGCTGGAGGCGTTAAATCTGTTGCAGCGTCGTTCAGGCGCGTCATTGCAACCCTGATACATCCTTTTTGGCATTCCTGCCTCGGCTTAAAGATGGCGCAACAGGCTCTCCTTTCGCAGTTGTCATAACGTGGCCTGGCCCGTCCGTTCTTCGAGGAGAATTTCGCTGTGGTGGTTGGCGCCATAGGACTTGGCCAGGAGTGATCAATGACCTGACTGCATGCGGTTTGGTTTACTTCCTTACAACTAGCTGCCGACACTGTCATGTGCCGAGACTACCGGACAAACTGTGACGCTGACACTGTCATGTGCCGAGACCACCGGACAAACTGTGACACTGACACTGTCATGTGCCGAGACTACCGGACAAACTGTGACGCTGACACTGTCATGTGCCGAGACCACCGGACAAATTGTGACGAAGTTCGTCACTTATTGATAGGGCCCGGTCCGCTGGATTGGCTGGCCACTTTCAGATGTGCTGGGGAGAGCCATTTCGCTATCGAATTAAGCAACGCATTTTCTAGCTCAAGCAAAATATTAGGTGAAGGCATTTCAGATTGACAAGTTTCGCTTGAATGACATCCCAAATATGCCAAGCAGCATTTTAATTGTGGTCTCCTAGACTTTCAAAAAACTTCAGATATTGGTGAGCATTCATTGTGTCCTTCCCCATACGTGAACTACCCCGCTCAGGCCGGCTGACGGGTCCTCAATATTACTGCCACTAGAAGTTACGAAAAAAGCGTGCGTGACGGCCAAGTGAGGGTCCAGATTCTGCTTTCAGAGGAACCGAGCTTTTCACCCAACGCCGATCTCCCAAAAAGGAGGGACATTTCGTCATACAGCACTGTGAGAGCATTACTTTCAGTTACCCGATTGCCTGCACATCCGCCCTGGAGCCCACCTTTTTCCTGTCCTTCTGTCACTGTCTTCTGACACTGCATTCTGTCACTGCATTCTGTCGCTTTCGCAGCCGTCGCAGCTGTCGCAGCTGTCGCAGCTGTCGCCATCCTTGTCTGGGACCCACTGCCTGCGAATCATGCAGAACGCAATTCATATACTCGGATGGGCCGATAACCAACGCTGCATGATGTTCCGCATGTGTTCGCATGGAAAGACGTAGCCCAAACTTTAGTACATCTTTTACGTGGCTTCATATGAGTAAGTTGTGTAGTTTTTCTGCTATAAGAGGCATTGATGTCACTCCAGTAGCATGTAAAACGATGCATTCACAGGCTTCCCTGGGTTGCCTCACGCCACCAGTTTGTTCTTGATTATTCGGCGCAGGCGCTGATTTAGCAAACATTGTAAGCTCGACTTGAATACCAAAAAAGAAGAGCTTATCTTTTTTCCCAGTATGTACCCCTTGTCCTCAAAGTTTGTCCTACCCCTGGGCTTTTGTTAACTTTTAGGAACTCCTGTGTACGTCAGGTCCTACAGGGCGATGTCTCCCCAATGTGCAAATTCATTGCAAAAACTCTCAGACTGTCACTCGGAGAACTTCTGAAAAGAGAATGCAAAAGTCTAGATGCAAGCAAGAGCTTAATACCAGCATCTAGCTCCAGAACCCAGCTCTAGCATGTATCTCAAAGACAAGTCACCAGACCCATGCTCGGTAGTTCTGCCACAAATATCGATAGTCCACGCTATTTATGCATTCTGTCGCCCCCCCAAATTAAGCAGCGTGTTCCGTATGTAATTCATAATGGTAAAACAGCAGAACGCCTCAAATGCGCAGTGGGCACCTGAGGCCGCGAGGTCAATGCTGATTTGCTTAAGTCCGTGGGTGGATTGATCTTGTCCGCGTGAAATCCTACAAGCTTAGCATAATGATGAGCTCATACGCCGTACTTTTACTATGCACGGATCCGGCCATGTGCTTACGTCTCTTCTCCGCTACGGGGCGAACGCAGCCTATTGTGTGGCAACTTCCATGTGTTCCAGTTTTTACCATGCAACACCATGGAGCTCACGGGACCTTGATCGCCGTCCCCTTCGGTCGGGCTGCTGTCCCCCTCCCTCGTCCCTGTTCTGATACGACTGGTGGAAACGCCAGCACTGTAAGCATGGCGCAGCTAGCCTCTGCCGTGGACGCGCCCTTGAAATCTCCTCATCACCTGATCAGATCACTGGCGCAATACCGCACTCTGGTCGTAGGGCGCTGCATACAGGCCTGCGTAATTTGAGGTGGGAGTACTGTTACATGGGCTTTGATCGGCTGATTTTGACTGATATTGCAGCAGGAGTGTGAGTTGAACGAAAGAGCGCACGTCCAACGTTAAGTTGTGGCTGTCTCTTCGCCTTTCTTATGGATCGTAGCCCCCGTGCAGTAGTCGACGGTGAGGTCAGGCCCGGTCCAGCGTGTTCGTGCTGCGGGAGAGGGGCGCTTAAGGCCCGCCGTGACCCCGGAAGGGCTGCGGCGGCGACCACCGACGTCCTGCGCTGTCCCCTGCGGAAGCCTCGGTTACCACGCGCGAACGTCTGGCGAGGACTTTCTCTGGGCCTCTGCCCCGGAACAGGGCCCAGAACAGGGCCCCACACCGGCCCACTCCGGGTAGAAATCGGTGGTCGTTCACCGATGCAAACAAGTATCCATAATTCATAACGCCGCATCGGTCGGCATAGCCCCCGACCGTATGCGATCACCATTGTGGCCTTCGGTTCGACCTTCAGGCGTAGTATGGAGATGACCCTCGATGGTGGTAGTATGTCAAGTGATGAGCAGCAGTTGCAAACCGTTGTCAACACGCGGTTGGTACCGGGGTAGAGGACCCCGAAGCGGCCTCGGCTGCCGCGAGGCGATATCGCTGTTTGGCGACAACTGTGGCGCGGGTAAGGCGCCAGGGTGTGCCGTTTGGGTCACGCTCCGACGCCGATACGGGTGCACCGGCTCACCCCTCCCCCAAACGACGCGCCGTATTCGGAGGACGCTGCGGCCGCGGCGCCCGGTTACGACGCCAGACGAACAACGGTCGTACATGCCGCGCTGATATGCAAAGCACGCGGCGGCGGCCGGCGCAGGCAGGGCCGCCCCTCATCTCAGGTCGGTAGTTGGTGCCGTGGGGTCGCCGTGAGTGGCAGCGTGCTCTGCCGCTGCCGCCTGGTCTCCGCTCGGCCCGCGCCAGTCCGCCGGCCGCGCTGGTATGTCCGCCCGGGGAGCGCGGTGAGTGGGCGGGGGCAGAGGGGGAGGGGGGCCGGACGGAGGGCGCGCCGGTGAGGTAAGAGCTTTGATGGAGTGCTCACCAGGTTTGTTTACGTTGAACGTGATAATTGGGGTGGTTTAGTCCGGTGATGTTAACACTATCAATCAAAACAAGTGCGTGTGATCATGGTACTCGACACTGAACACTGGGGGGTAAGGTAAGCGGCAGTTACTGGAAAGATCATCCTGGCTGTCTTTACGACTCAATGACCAAGACTACTTGCTGGTTGAGCATGAGAGAAAACGCAAATTGATTACCGAAAAGTGGAGTTGTAACGTGGCGTCATGGCACAAAGAGTGAATGCCGTATGATTTCACAACACATTTCAATTATGAATTCAGAGCTTAAGGAGAGAAGAAACCATTGCTCGTTCTGACTGGCATTTCAGTTGCAAAGTGTGCAATGCATGCAAAGTGTATTGCAGTTTTTAAGCTTCCCATCTTCTGCGTTTTGAACTACCTACCAACGATTACAGTTGAGGAAATCGGAATTGGACGATTAAAACCATTGTTTCAAAAGCATGATTTAATTTTTCCGCCACCAAAACAAATTATTTTGGCACATGCCGGACCGGTATTGGTCGAAAGCTATGTTTGTGCGCATTGTGACCTGTCCATTTAAATTTTGATGTAGGTACCCCGACCACAATGTATCTACACCCTGTCAAGGCGCTATTTTTCACTGTGAAAACTGGTTCACACTTAACGCAGCCCCGCGACGTTTGAGTGGTTATGCATATATGTATATATAGGAGGTGTATATGTCTATCTGTATGTACATGCACGTTTGTATATGCATATACACATACTGATGTGGATCAGGAAATATCTATGCTTATACTACTAATGCAACGTGGATTCTGCCCATGTTCTAAGCCGTAGCTCGTCATGAATACCAGTCGCGTTCGCAAGAGCAGTCCCATTAAGTGACGAAATACCACTCGAAGCCTCGGTCGTCACTGTCTGTTCCTTCATTCCCATCCGGTGGGAAGGACGTGTGATGCACAGGCTCCTACACAATAAGTCGAAATGCGCTAAAACAGAAGCCACACGGCTAATGCGGATATTCATTTCCGAATGAAATCCAGCTAATTGTGACGGGACTCAGTTGGCTGAAGGGACCGAGATCTCCAGGAATTTATTCTCCCTTTGGCCTTCTGTCCATTATTTGTGCTTTGCCTTGTTTTACTTCAAGCTTCTCGAGCGCTGTGGGAAGCACTTTGAAATGTCATTAGCGGACCGATGGCAATGAAGCCCCTAAAAACGCTTTAGCCTTCAAATAGTTGGTTAAGGATCAGTCCCACGCAAACCTGTGTGTAGAGACAACATCTCGTACATCCTGCTTGAGAAAATCTGACAGGTGTCAGGTCCAACTACACTCATGACCACAAATTAAATAACTAATGAAAGCTAAGTATTTGTCAGTGTTTGAAGGACTCGTGTCATCTGGCATATATCTATTGAGATTTACAGGATCCTTGTTACCGCTGACAGGAAATGAAGGACACATTATCGAAAATTAGGACGATTCACCAACAAATCTCCCGCGCCAGGGCCCCTCACGACTCGGCCCGCTCGGTCCAGTAAGTACGGCGCCAGACAGCAGAAGTAACGTGCGGACAGTGGTCTGAGGCGAATCTCCGACATAATCACGCCATCATTTAACGCAGGAGGAGGTTAGAATGTCCAGAGATATTGCGCTTTCACATACAATGACGGTCAATTTATTGCCGCACTGGTGTTCGATTGGTACGTATTTTAACAACCTTAAGTTGTGAATGTTTTCGCCTTTTTTAGGTCAAAAGAAAATTTAGCACAACTACATTATGTGCATTGCCTAACTATAGTACCCTAATTGGCGAAATTTGGGGGGATCGTTTGGATGGGGGGATCGTTTAACAGTTATTTGTGCTTTATTACAGCTATAAAAGAGTTTGGATTAAGACGCACCGTTTGTGTTCATCTGGTATTGTCGGTACCAATCAACAAATATTACGTCCCAGATCGGGTAAAACGGTGTTTATACATGGCCGGTAGTGGGAAGCATTTGCTTTCAAGGCTGTGCTGTGCGATGTCTATAGACGAGGTATCTTGTTTTTGAGTCATCATATGTGTTATGAGCCACGGGGCTTTAGGAAAAGCCTAGGTTATCCAAGGGCGCGTCTCAGGGATGTCCCCAGCTGGCGCATAGTAGGAGCTCCCGAGCTAAGTGCATGTTCCCAGGATATTCCGCTGGAGCTCCTGTCTGGATGGGGGACTCGAAGTTCAGGTTACAAGCTGATAATAGGTCAGTTTAAGCCTCAGCCATTCGAGTTCGTGTGAATGTGACGTCACACAACCAATCATCGCAAGCGGGATTTTCAGCCCTGGGTGTTTCAAGGGTCTTAAGGGAGTGCTTCCATAGTTGTGCGGGTTTTTTAGCTGAAAAAGCCATCTCGAAGGATCAATCCATGTGGTCCACAGCTCTGCCCCTTTCAAGGCAGTTCTCTAGTTCCTGAGCTACACGCGCGCGAAGATGGGCAGACTAGTTTAAGGTCACCCAGGCATGCATGCCGTTATCATAGCGTCATTTAAAGCCTGCCATTCCACTGGCCATGCGGTAATTAAGGCCAAGAAAAATATCATTGTCGAGTGGTTCATACTTGGCGTTAGGAAGCATGACCTCCAGGGGTTAACTGGCTCTCAATCAATGTTGTGCAAGGGGCGATGATGCAATCAAACAATAACTTGTTGGGGAGCATATTTTCTTATTAGAGAAATGTGCTGTCAAGAGCAATTTTTCCACTGAAAAGTAAACCAAAGTTATATATGTCATCATATCTGATGATATCCTCGATATCTTCAAATGCGGAACATTCCCTTTAAACATTTCTGTATCTTTGATGAGCTAGCCTTGTATCAGTTACACTTGTATCAGTTTCCAATGCTTATGTAAACCTGGGCCCTCTTATCTCACCGCTGATGTCTAACGGTTTGCAAATGAACAGACTGTACACGACGGGAAGTTGTGCGATCCTGTCCGATCTTTATACCAGGGTCTTGTTTATTGTCCTGTACACAATCCAGATATATTTCTACCTCTGCATCCCCGCGGTACAAAATGTGTGTTGGCACGAGAGGCAAACCCGACAAAAACAACAGAACATCGGAATTTGGATGTCATCAAACTGCCTCCGCCTTGTAGGGGGCCCCGCTCGTTCGTCGCCCGTTTTTTTTCTTCTCAAAAATCACTCGGCCAGACAGGAGTAATAGCCTTATATCTCGAAGAAAAACCACGGGAATGGAGATATAGTTGCGCTAATACTTCTGCAGCATGTCTTTATTCAAACAACAGCATAAGCGAATTCTAGTGCTCATTAGCAGTGGAATTCACTTCTGCTATTGTTTCGATAAAGGCATGTTGCCTGAAATATCACTCCAGTTTCGTCGCGCCAAATTTGTCTTGGTCAACACGCCTGAAGATTTATATGTTATTTGAGTGTTGTCCCTCGCGTATTGCTCCTTTATCTTTGTACTGCGGTATCTTTGGAGAAAAATGTGAAAATAAGATCATGTGAAGAGGGTAGGTGCGAAGAATGTCGCTACTGCTGTGCTGTCATCTTCCTAGGCGTGGGTTAGACTTGCAGGTCCATAATGTCGGATGTGTGGGTGAAAAAGACGCGCAGGAAATAAAACCCAGACCACCCTGATACACCCCAAGACTATTTCCGAGCTGAGATATGGACCACTTCTCCTTGACCGCTAAAATCTACAAAACTTGTCAGAAATCGTCCCATTTTTTCAGCAAAATCTGCTATCGGGAACTGGATTGGCGCATATTGCATTTACGCCTCATGGGCTTTACCACTCACCACCCCTATCAGGGCAGGCGAGCCCTACATCCACCCCGGCAACGCCTTTCCTAGGACTACAGGATATACATTCTTACACCAACTTCTACAACGTCTCAATGCGCAGTCAATGTTGCTGCGGCACCGTCTGTTCAGCCCTTTCTCATCTGTCACCCTCTAACGATCTTGAAAAGGAAAATAAATGTCGGGGAAGTCCTTAGTTCCTTCCCTGCCAACCGCCATCACATACACACAAATTGTGAGGTATGGTGAGGTACACTAATGTATATTGTCTTATATCACGTACGTTGTATGTAGTGTATATGTTGCATGCTGTATCCCATAAACACAAATTTTGGGACTACTTATGGATTTTGCACTCTTTTACATAAACTTGTTGTTAAGCGCCTCCGGTTTAAGTTCGTCGGAACATGTGCTGGGTCGAAAACAAATCTGATTTATGAAACTATGCTGTTTACACCAGTCCGCAAATAGCAGCGTCTTCATCCGCCGTAGTATTGGTACCATATGACTTAATCCCATGAAGGCGTCACGGCGTCGCCTACCCAGAATGCAGTAACTGCGGGGCTCGGACATCACCCAGAACACCAATCACAGCAAGTTATTATCGTCTGTTGTCGTTGGTGCAAAATGCTGCGCAGCCCACTGCTGACCGCAGTTTGTACCAATGGTCCTCTGCGCAGGGGATTTTCGGTCGTGCCTCTGTGTAATCGGCAGCAGAAGATCCCTGCCAGAATCGAGAGAAAAAAGTCGACTGGCAGAGATGATATCATGCGGTGACACTGGCAGTCCTATCAGTCTCTGTGTCGCAGGACCGCGCACCGTCAAACATTCGCTGGATTCGTCAATTCTTTCACATATCGTGTACAGCATATATCCGCAGAACGGATGTTTATACGTGTGGAGGACGCTGGGCAGCACCGGGTCGTCACGACGCAGGACAAACACAGTTCGAATCGCACCTGGCACGGATCCGTTGTGGCGTGCTGCCGGTCACGCACCGTTCGAGCGTATTGCCTGACTCGGCTTGTACAAGATGTGCCGCAGTGGACCACCAGGTCCTGAGCAGGACAGCTGAAAAGCAAAACGCAAGCTAGATCACATCCAACAAGGAGTACAGATAACAAGCTGACTGCACAACAATTCTCTTCAGATGTTATCAAGACTATCAGACCGTTAAAAGTGCAGGCCTTGAAACAATCCCAAATAAAATGGTACCTCAAAGGGAATGTCCCGCATTTGAAAATGCTGAAGCAAGCATCAGATATGACGAAATACGCTCACTCATGACTATTGGTATATTGGTAAGTGGATAAGACTGTTCTAAGCAACGCAGCTTCTCTTATCGAATAAATACGCTCCTCAATACGTCATTGTTTGATGTATTGCGTAGCTAAAAAACTAGAGAGTGTTAAGTCTTAAGAGGTGCTGTAAGCTGTACCAAATGATCTTCAAGATGGTTAGTTCAGTTTAAAACCCCATACAAATGTCAAAAAGTCCCTTTTACAACCTGTGCATCGCGCAAAACTGGCCCCTCAGTGAACTAAAAACATCAATGATTTGGCGAACCAGCCATGTAAGCTAAACCCGCGTTTGCTGCAAGTATGCACTGAAAGGCTTGATCCGCAGAGGGGGGTAGAGGAAAGACAGCTTGCTTGGCTGGAGTAGCATGTCGGCGAGGTAGGCTGGGTAAACACAAGCAGCTCCCTGGAACTGACTGCGAGTGGGCAAATGCATCAGTTCCGTTAGGATCAAAGCCACCTTAATCAACAGACCAACTTCAGAACTTGATTAAGAACCGGGTCTATACGAAAGCTTATGATGTCGAGCTAAGGCAATTTCGCATGGGTGCACTTCGGTGACCCAGGTGACCCGCCCACCTCTCTCAGTAGCAGCGCACAGGCGGCCCGGGTACGCTGCATGGTAGGGCAACAGCTCGCTTATTGGATGCGTGCGCTGCCCCTCTCGTACGCGTCCTCGTCATCATTCAAGAGGTTGCCGATGAAAGCAAAAACACTGGGAAGGCTTGCATTGACACGGCGCTCCCTCGTTCTCGCCTGCACCACGCATCTAAAACATGTGCAAGAAAAATGCTAAGAGGACACTTAAAAAGAAGACGGCCACAGCGCTCCACGTAAGCACTGCAGACGCCAGAAATGTGGAGGCGGCGAATTCTGCATGCCTGAGCGGCGCCCCATAACATTTCTAGAAACCTTTATTTCGACGGCTCGATGTATGGTCATAAGCCGTAAAACCAAACGTAAAAACGTTTTTGTCTTACATCGTGGATTATTATTTGAAATCAAAGTTCAAACGGTTGTAAGTTTGAGATGCTATTTTTGCTACTTTTTTCGTTTGGTACGCTGTTCTTCATGCCGGTCGAAACCACGTCGATATTTTGCCCATGCTGCTGGCCCAATAGTGGAGCAAGTTCAACGTATGATTATGTACATATATCGTGTTCTCACACAAACCACATCAACTTTGCCAGGTGCGTGCCCGATGCACACGATTGCAACACTTCCTCATCTCAGTAATTAACGCGGTAGTTAGCATATATACATATATATATATATATATATATATATATATATATATATATATATATATATATATATATATAGATATGGATGTCTGTGCAAAATTGAAATGCAGGCATGAAACAGGATTTCCACCCAGCATACTGGCAAGGTTTTCGTCTTTTAATCATTTTATTAGTAGCCACCAACCTTGAAGTATCAACTAAAACCCATGCTACGGGCTGCCAAACCTTAGTTCCCCATGGTGACGTGACGTCTGCGTAGTCTTTTCTCTAGTCGCCTTAGGTGATATCAAATAAAGGATTGTGAAATACGCAAGTTTTCAGGTGGATATTGGTCGCCGTGAAATAGGCTTTATGTCCGTGTGAATTTTACGGCCCGGCCTGCTTGCCAGTCAACGTTAGTGTTAGCGTCAGCGTTATGCCGTTGAGCAGCGTTGTACCGTTATATTCGAGATCGTTTTCCAAAATGCGGTATGAAAATGCTGTGTGTGGATCATTAAGGAAGAATGCCTTGCAACATGGTATGCATATGCATGCACATTGCAAGAATGCAATTGCATCGCATTAGAAGCGACCGATACATTGGTCGCTCTGTTGCAATGACTAGTGCATTGGCCGCAGTCAGCTGCCGGCGTCACTATGGGTCTGACAGTATTGGTCTGGTCTGGCTTGGTGATTTGTAGGTGATGGATGCGGCTACATGATGCAGCCAGTTTGGCGTCGTTTTTTGCTCCTGTTACCGGAATCTGGGTCGAAATTTGTTCACCTCGCTTCGCAGTGAGCCCCCTTTCCCTTCCGAACTATGGCAGGCGTATTGGCGAATATTATGTTTTCTGTTTATCCGGCGGGGCACGTTTCCACGTGTCGACGGCTCCTTGCTGATCGGAACCGAGCACAGGGTTGGTGCAGTGATGTGACCCCTTGGTCTGGCCGCACGCCGAGGTTGATACGGCTCAGTGGCACCGGTGTCGGCACGAGACGCATTTGTGCATGACGTTCGGACAGACAATCATGTTGTCCAGCATGACAACATAACAACTATTATGTTAACATGACAACTATTATGTTGTCCAGTGTGTCTCTCTTTGCAAGCTGCAGCTGTAATTCACAACAGCCTTCGGGAGACCTGTTCGCCCCTTCCGGAACCAATGTGCATATATCGATCCTGGTTACTGTTACAGGGTGGGTTTAGTTTGAGTAAGGACCTACGAAACATAAAGGTTGGTTATTTCAAACAAGTTACTAGACTTAAATCGTTTTTTAGTGAACTCCACACTTCGGTTACCGTTATGTCGTATCTATGTATTCCTATATTGTCAGGTTTATGTCAAAAATATACTTTTGTGGCCAGGGTGATAGAGTCACAGGTGCAGCTGAAAGATGTGCAAAGGTGGCAGCGAACAACTCTGACCAACTCCAGCCCCTACCAGTCCAGTGAATGCCAGGAAGGCTCAGCGTGATTGCATTGACACCCCTGAGAGAGCACTGCAGAGGGTGTGCTCTAGTTTGAACACCAATGGGTGGTCACCACGCATGTGTGTCAGTGTGTCACGAATGCACCGCGTGTTGCACAGGTCCTTTGGCTTCGGTTGGGCGCCAGATCCTTCACTTCGGTCGTGCTGATTAGGCTCGACGACTCAGTTCTCAGAATCGGTTGGGAAGAAACCCTTGACGTCCGAGATGGCGACCTGGTGGTGTGGCGTCTTAATCAGCCTATACATCGCTGAGCAACAGAACGCCCTCAAGGGCAGAGCCCGCAATACGCAGTGCGTAGTGTAATTGGGACACGGCAAGGGCAGCCCGTCCTCCACGCCTGCACTCGCATTACGCAGTGAGTAGCGCACTTGGGGCACGACAGGGGCAGCTCGTCCTCCACGCCTGTGCCCGCATCACGCAGTGCGTAGTGTAATTGGCACTCAGCAAGGACACCCCATCCTCCACGTCTGTGCCTACTTACCCTCTTGTTAGACATCCGTCCAGCCTCGGATTCCAGACCACTGACAGTCGCATGACAGCAGTGACATTGGGCCGTCCCCCGACACACCGCAGACGCCGGCCGCTGCTGAAGACCGGCCGGACGGCGTCGGACGCCGCTGTTTCGGCGCGTGTTCCGCGTCCCCTGGTTGTCGTCAGAGGCGTTGTGGATCTGGTTCGCAGCAGCTGGTCTGGCCTGGTCACGGACAGCAGTCATCTGTGGTGGGAAGGGTCGGCACAACGTTATCGCTTGACATGACACGGTGCGTGCGGGATGCTTAAAACGTTGCAAAAAGTCTGGAGAAACATTTCGCTCTGGTGAAAACTCAGTTAGCGTTAAATTTATTAGCTATTACTATTTCTATTATTATTATATCATTTTGATATAATGATAATAATGATTATGATACACAGTTTGGATTTCAGACTTATTTTTTAGTTTGGGTAAAAACAAGGTTAGTGCGTTGTTGGCCAGCTGACACGGGTTGATTGTATGTGTAGAAGGTAGAAATCGAGCTCAACACTGGTAAAAAGTATTATTGATGTAAGAATGCATATATACTTATGTTATATATATATATATATATATATATATATATATATATATATTACTAATATATTATTACTGGTAAAAAATAACCCTTTTACCTGGGTGCATCTAGCAGAGACACGTGTTCCGTCCACACGATTTTCTGTAATTTTCATGTAAGCAGGCCCATTTGGAAGGGATGAGAGTGTGTATTATGATATATGCAATGAGAAATCATCTGAAGAGGACCCCAAGCGAAACACTACGTTACACGTGCTGTTTGTTATCCAGGCTGTCCTCTTTAAAAATTGTGCTGCGAGCGGCATTGGTTAGGGCTGCGACGGCTCGCACCAACACGAACGGGCAGACGTTCCACGACAAAAGAAGCCGAAATCCCACAACAAGCGTTAGCTCCGACAGCCCTTCTGTACGGCCAGATCGGTGCAAAACTTTTCTGCGGGGGCAGCGGAAGTGCTTCCGAATTGGCTGGTGTTCGGTGCGAGGGGACGATAGCTACTTTGTGTTGCTTCTTTCCAGCCAACGCCTATAAGGCCATCGTTAATGTTTGTAAGTTGCGGGACTTCGCCCCCATGACCTCCGTAGTTCCCGGGCCCGTGCCCGTCTGTGACAGCTGAATTGAACCTTCCAGTGAAATATTCGGTGCGTTTGCAGGATATTGAACTGCTGCAACACGGCAGGAGGGAGTGATAGAGCGAATTACAAGATATTTGAGCGGCTCCACGGCCCGTTATTCTCTATTTGAGCGGCTCCACGGCCCGTTATTCGCTATTTGAGCGGCTCCACGGTCCGTTATTCGCTGCAAAAACGGCGTCGGAACACTGGCGCCACCTGTGCGATCGGTGTGCCGTAGGCGGCACCGGACGGGCAGCCAGCGACTTGGATCACTTTGCCACCTGGTGAGCATTTGGTCTCAGCCCCGTTGTCTCAAACACCCGCTAGATGACTCTGTAAAGCATTTCGGCCCGAAATGTGCCTTGGCTGACCTGAACAGCAACGAGTTGCAATGTTCACATGGTGCCCGCAGCGTCGATATGTGCGAGTCCAGTCCTCCACTGCATAAGTTTAGTTTCACTTCATCTTCACTCCCGAATTCGTAAGCTTAGTTGACGTCCAGGGAGTTCGCATTCGGGAGGAAAAAATGATCGTAACTTCATGTAATCTACTACAATTCGCTTCATCATACCGGAAACGTACCGTCCTAACTGTTCTAGTGTCCCCTGTTTGAAGGTCCGTCAAATAACATACGGTGTTTACGAACATTCTACAGAGCCCGAGGGTTGCACGAAACCCTAGAGAGAACAAGGGTGACTATCGGCAGCTGTTTAATTCACTTAACGTTAAAAAGTTGATCACACGAATTTACTTTGGAAACCAATGAAACTGGTGATTCTTAGGAGCGTTTTAGCTATGACCTGTTAGACCACACCACGTTACTGATAAAATCAGTGCTTAAAGTTGCTGGGAAGGCACATACGTTGTAAACAGATGTCAAACTGTGAGTTCGCAGTGAAGGCTTGTACGGTGTCTTAATACAAGTTGGTTAGAGCTAACTTGGTACAACTGGGTAAAACTGACTGCGGGTGATTTACAAAGTGAGTTATTCTTACCAGTTGAACCAGGTTCAGCGTACCAGCCCAACAAGATTTCTTCGGAAAGCTTGGCGGCGAAATGAGCGTTTAACTGAAGAAAAGTGAAACCCCCTGTCCAAGAAGCAAAAAAAAAAAAAATTGAACCACCCGGTATGTTTATTGGGAAATCAAAACCAATTTCGGACAGCGTTTCCACAAAAAGCTCGATTTCCGGTTTTGGAACGGTTGTTTTTGCTGACTGTTTCCAATGGGTTCTTCTTATTAATATAGCACACATTTGCTCCAATAAGACAAGGGGTGCAGTTTTTTATTTATTTTATGGAAGCTCCAGCACGCCGCCCTCAGTCATGAGCTGAAAGCAGGCCAAATCCGGAGACACCCAGTTTTGGTATAACTTGGGAGTTTAAGCGCTCAGATCCCCACCTGGTTACACAAAACTGTACCACTGAACAAGGCGTAATTCCTCAATCTTGTAACGCGCGGTGACAAAAAAAGCTCTGGCTCGATTGGGTCACCGAGCAGGCCGGCACCACAGCTGGTTGGCGCTCGATGCGGTCATTCAGTGCAGGGGCTGGCGTCCTTGTGCACAGGCTGATCCACCGAGGCGACACACCACACGACATGAAGTCGCTCATAGAGCACCGCTCCGAAGTGTCTGAGCGCGCTGCCCGTGTACCCTCGTCCCCGAACACGAACCGGTGTATGCTGGATATCCAACACGGAACTGAACCACTCCGTGCGTCCGCTCATCCCTGGAACGGTCTGCAGCGGTACGTCTGGTACACCGATAGTTCCGGCGAACTCAAGAGGCGCCTCCGGACGGCGCTCGTGTCGTGACTGCAGTCTGAATCTGTTGGGGTTGTTACGTCTCTGAACGCGTCTTGTGTAGGTATTCGTATTTTGAAATGTGTATGGTCGTTGTACGTATTTTACAACATCGTTCAGTGCGCGTATTTTTCGTCTTGTGAAGGTCAAGGCTCTCTTTCATAATGGCAAGGCCTTGGAACTTTGGATGACAGGTGATAACAGTGAGCTTTGCTGAATAATTAAGCTCGATATGGTGTACCTGCGGCCAAGTGCTTGTTCATTAGATTCGCGGCCAGATCTGTTTGTACCAGCTGGCATTAGCTTACATACTTAACATGCCCTGTTTCGTGTTGTTATTTAAGTCCTCTAGCCCCCGCGAGATTTGAGCTTCCGCACACATGCTTCCTTGGCTTGAACTTGAACTTCCGCGCATATGCACTCAGCCCGTGTCAGCGGCGTGGGAACCCGGAGGCCTGAGGGTGTGCCCCTAATGTTCTGGCCCCTTTGTGATTTTTCGCGATTTGGGCACAATTATTTCACAGAAATGAAAGTATTTTTGAATTAATAACTGTTGTAGCATTTTATAAAAGTGTTCAAAATCCATCGAGGATCTGAACTTAAGGTACACTCGGGTTATTTCTCAGGCATGTTTCTCCAGGCACTATATATCTCCTAAGTGTTTGGTGGGCCGCTAGCCAGCCAAAACCTTGCCAGCAGGACGGCGACGAATACGTCGGCCGTTCAAGCTGGCTGCCCGGGCGTCATCACACTTGGGCGCCCGCCATACTTAAACAATGGATAGTGACTACATCATCGCACACTTTGAGTGGCAACTGAATACTTTCTCTCTAGTGTCATGCATGCGCTTACCACAGATATATATGTAGTATATATTGCCTCTATATGTACGTTATCGATGTCTACAGCGGTGACCAGCTGCGCAGAATATGTGGGATAACACCTGAAGATGACACTGTCCCTTTAAAAGGACTGTTCCACATTCGTTTGGGGCTGTGGACCGAAATAGTCAAGTTGAAGATTATTTGGTGCAGTTCACAGCCCTATCCCCTTAAGGCCTAAGACCCTCTAGTTTCTGAGCTAAACGCCCGCGAAGATGTGCTGGTTGCTTGGTGCAGACTATTTAAAGGTCACCCAGGCATGTTGGACGCCATAGCAATGTCATTCAAATTCCGTCACGCGGCGTTCGAGGGCAGGAAAATGTCGTGGTCGAGCCGACTAAAACTGGCGTCCGTGTGCGCAATTCCCAACCATTGCGGATGTTAGTTGGCTCCCAGTCGGTGTTGATCGTAGGTCGTGTGAGTTCCAATGACGTTTTGTACTATATGATATAAAAAGTTGGATATAATTGCCAGCTTTTATGGAAATACAACTTGTAATCGAAGAACTTGAGGATTGTGTCATAACTGGGTATGTGAAGTAAGCTCATTAAGCCTACGGATAAATACGTAAAAAGACCACTAGAAAGGCTAAAACACGAGCACATAACGATATTTGGCTCAGCGAACTCGTCCAGCGCTGTACTGCCATCTCACGGCGAGTTTGAAGTACTATAAGTTAGTGCAAGGATGACAATTTTGCGCGGCTAGTTTGGCTGCACCTGAACGTTATGGAAACGTTCTGGGACGAAATCAAGCAATGATGCATTAAGAAGCATAGTTTCTAAAATAAAGTGTGATGTCTAGAGCAGTGTTTTTTCACTTTAAAGCATACCAATAGTGAGCATATTTCATCATATCTGATGTTTTCTTCAATGTCTTCAAGTGTGGAACATCCCCTTTGAGCGTACCACTTAGATCCCAGTACGAAGATAGCCAGATGCTGTCCGCTCCTGAATTCTGCTCAGCCCGTAGAAGGGTCGTCCCTGCTCCGCTCCGCTGACCCTGATAGTCGTCCTCGGAGCAGGTCAGGTCGCGTCGGGGTCACGCAGTCCTGCCGGAGAGGGTGGGCGCCGGCATCCGGACGGTCGAGTGGTGCAGCCCGCACCAACGCTGAGCGCACCAAAGCACCAGGCCGGCGGACCCAGCCCGATGGTTTTGGTTTAGTTCGGTGTGTAGGCTGCTGTGCTTCCGTGGGGAAAGCCAGCATCATCCTCGCCTGACCTCGGCCAATTGCGCTGGCTTTCCATCGTCGTATGCCGTGCGACTCTCTGGAAGTCCGTTAAGGTCGCTGTCAAAGGACGTGACGGCAAAGCGCTGCATTACGCTTTGTGCGGTCGATTGTGTCGAGGGCTTGTCTGGTATGTTACAATGTCCCTTGATGAGGAAAGTCGGGCTCTAAGTGCCCCCGATGCCTATCATCTAAGGCGGCGACGAATTTGCATAGCAAATTGTATGCAAAACTGTAAAAATGATGTGATTTACACGCAACTTGAGTTCAACGAAATAAAAAATATGTCAACTTCAAACACGCAATGTGAATTGTTAGAATTGGTGTCCTACATGTAAGTGACAGAATGCCACCGTTTTTACAACCGCACCCGAATAGTCCATGGCACGCTAGACAGCGCCACTCAGCGCCGCCCGCTGCCCGCCTCCGATGAACAGATGAAGGAAGGTCCTTTTTCGATTGGCACGGCCAAGGACACTACTGCCTTTCTCATCATAGTTATGGAAACTTATTCCAAAATGAGGTGTTTTCCTTTATCTCTGTGGTCGGCCCACATTCACGATTCCAAGATCGCGGCCTTGGCTTCAGATTCGTGGCATCGTCGGCCGCCGTCGACTGATCGCAGAGAGAGGCCGGTGGCACTGAAGATTTGTCCCGAAATATGTTATCCACGCATCTATAACGTATGCCTCTTAATGTTTGCAACAGGACAGCGGTGCTGTGCAATGATGTCGTTCGATGTCCCGCGTTTCTACAACGATAGGGAATTCTTCACCTACCTCCTGCTAGTGACATTGGGGATTCGTGCCGCTCATCATGGACGAGAACAGCTTCCGGCGTGGGTTGTCCTCAGCTGCGCGGATCTTTCAATACCAGAACTCCAGTGGAAAAACGACGAGAACACCCCGCTGTTAGACAATATTGGGTTGTCTTAAACGGTGCGCGTGCCGTCGGGAGGGACGTGCGGGAAGCACACTCAAGTTTCCCCTCTGTCTTACATAAACGTCGCTGTTTCAGATACACACCAGCTGCCAGCCCTTTCCAGCGTTGCCAGACAGAAGAGTTCTCAGCAGTGAAGAGCGACGGCAGAGTTATCAGCAGTGAAGGGCGGTGGAAGAGATTTTAGCTCTGACGACGGTGGAGGACCAATCTCAGCGGTGACCAGTGAGAAGAGGCTGCAGGATGCTCGTCGAAGCTGCAAACAAACTTCTCGAGCCCGCGCGGGCTTTCATCGACGCCGTGCGCGAACCATGGTAAGCTGTCCACATCAACAGTTTTCCGACACAACGGCACCGACGATGACGCGTGATCGCCACGGATGACGTCCGAGATAACCTGGAGATAATGGTGCAGCTGTTCTCAGTGGGCAGTGATGAACTCGGCAGTGTCCTCTCATTATGTAATAATGCGACCATCACTAAAGCATGCAGGGTGAATCTAAGTATGCACCTTCGTCAGGCATAGTGGTTAACAGTACAGAGAGATCAGGAAGTAAGTGAACTCCATTGTTCCCAAGGTACCACGCCTTGAATAAGGACACTTCTGCACTTCCACGTTTGTCGACGCACATTCCGAATTCGATTACGGCATGTCCGTAATGGCCATGTGAGTGACGTTTTCATGTCCTGTCGCGACTTCCTTCTTATGCGTCGTCATTGTTCATTGCGTCAGACTCGGTATGAATCCGTAGCGAAATAAACTCCAGGTTAACTACCTAAACCCTCAGTAAATGTTGCGTTTGGGGTCTCCATCACAGTATCATGTTCAAAATATGTACAGCTGTTGGATTATTAGCTGTTAGATTATTCCTTCAATCGTGATGTATGTTTCAGAAAAAGATAACAAAAGCATAACAATTCAGCCATAGCAATGAAAAGCCATCATGATCTCGGGCAAGTGTATCATTAAACTGAGATGCATGTCTTTGATTTGTAATATAAATCAAAGTATGCCAGCTTCCATTAATTCACATCCTTGCAATCCATGAATCGTAAAGATCTATTTAGTAAAAAAACAGAGAGGAATATTTGTCACGCTCTCGTGTCAATCCATCCGCTGAACGCTGTCGCCGTGCGCCGTTGCTGTGCTGCATCACCTCCTGCCTGGGCTTTGCTGCCCCGCGAGTTCGTCCCGTATCCTCAGGGAACAGGATCCCGTCCGTCTGCACGCGTCCCGGGGGGCCTTAGATGTCACAATCGCAGGTGTCAGGTATGGGGACAGCTGCGTTTCCGGCGGTAATGTCAGCACCGTGCACCCACGCCGCCGAATGGAATGTCACCCGAATGTCACGGTGCCACGGTCGTGCAGGCGGACTCGGCTGAGGAGCGCCGTAGCCTTCGCGTGTCGGGTGTCCCGCCCCAGGAAAGTGACGGGACGTCGCCGCTCGGGCGGAGCGTCTTTCCAGTGAGGCCTCGCGTACGTGCCGCTGCCGTTATCCGGGGACCGGACCGTTAACTCAGCCGAGCAATGCCATTAGGCAGACGCGGGGCCTTGCGGGGGTGGGGAGAGGGCATCTGGCACGGGAAAAAAGTGTAAGTCAATGCCGTTACCAGCAACACGCCCATCCGCTGAGCACTCCTGGAGCAGAAAGAGAGAGGCCGTTTCTCGCTTTTCCTGACAAGTGGTCCGAGTAAATCAGTGCCGGCGGACGACGACAAACCAATGTGATGGTGGCCAATGTTAACTGTCCGCGATAAGAGGAGCAGACCGAATAAATCGGCACAGATGCAATCACGTCGCATTCCCTATTATCAGATGTGGAGACCAATCTCATCGTGTCCACCCCAATGCAGTGGAATTGCCGGTCAATGACGGCGGCCCATATAGATTTGATTTACTGCCTGTAGGGCAGTTTACCAATGCAAGCAAATCAGGTGCGATTCGGAATACAGTCCCGTTGGATGTGCTCGGTCTGCAGCTTAACGACAAGTGGCCTGCTTTATGACAGATGTCGAGTAATCTGCAGTTTGCTTCAGGCGCCTGTTGTCTGGCTGACAGCCGGCGGGGCATCCAGGCGAGAACTATGGCATACTATGCGGTGGAAAAGTGCGTAGACCATAGTGGAATTCACCTCGGAAATAACTGTTGCAGACGAGATCAACGTTTCACTTGCCAAATGTTTGCTGGAAGCGCATAATTGCGATGCCTCCTGTTTTGTGGCATTGAAACAGATTACAGAAGCTGGTTTTTTTCTCAAAATTTTAATGGACGGCACAGTCATTGTGCCTCAAGCACACGCTTGAACAGAGGTTGCGAAGCTGGGTAGTTGCGAGCTGGAGCGAGAGAGTTTATCTTGAATTGGGGGAGCTCAGATAAATTTTGAGTCGTTCCTTTTCGTGCGTCACTGTGAGCCTAGTGCTTAATATTTAGGAATGTAGGGGGCTTCGAGCCCACCTATGCGCATTACAGCTGGTTTTTTATTTGTGGAACTTGCACCGACTCTGGCTTTGACCCTCCCGTCACCAGACAGCGGACAGACACGGCAAAATATAGGGAAGGTCCGGGAGAAGCGACCCACCAAATGTCCCTCATCATCCGCTACCTCACGCAACACTACGTATTAAGCAACCTTAAACCCTTATATGGCATTGTCTAGAGTGACTTTATACCGCTCCGGATGCGCAGTCCGCTGGTGAGTTGTTGGGTTTTAAGGGTGCGTCAACTGCAGTGGATATTTGCCTCATTTTCAGTTTGTAAATTATCAGAAACAACCTCAGATAAGTTATGGGAGCGGAGAAATGTGTTCCAAGAAGCTGACGTGGGACTGGCTGGTGTATGAGACATGGCGTGGGGAGAATTAGGACTTCTGAGGAGGCAGGAGGCTGCTGGATACAGTGGATTGTTCGGGGAATATATCTGTTCAAATGTCCTAGAATATCCAACATCGTGGCAATATCGCCGAGAAAAATTTAGCGAGGCAATTTTATGTGTTAATTGTCAGCCAGGACAATGTATGTCATGTGGCTGCAGGAACAATCCGGCGCACGCACACACTCCTTTTCTTGATTGCTCGTGTAATCAAGAAAACGAGTGCGGGAAGCAGAGGGTATTTAATGAGCACTCAAGTAATCAAGAAAGCGAGTGCGTGTAAACGAGAAAAGATTGTTCCACTCCCCCTGCCTGCCACTTTGACTGCACTCTCATTTAGAATTCATGGATCACAATGACGTTTAAAGATGTCTTATTTTGATTTCGTGAAGGTCAGGAGAGATCACTGACTTAATGACCTTAATAAACTTTTTATTTTATGCAGCATGTCACCTAGTGCAGTTCTTGGCTCCGATTTCGAATTCAAATATCTCAACAACCTCAAAGTTCTTTGGTCGTTGTTATATTGTTAAGGTCAAATAAGGTCACTGACCTGATATAAGCGCCAATTAACTTTTGCTTGCTTTTACGCGGTGTGTAGGTTTAAACTGGTTGTGTGTGGAGGACCGAGGGCACTTTGGGCATATATCTTCAGTTTGATCTAATTTGCTCCGAAGGCTGCATAGATGGTATCTTTTGTCGTTTTTGCACACTCGTTTTCTCGATCGCTTGAGCAATCAAGAAAATGCTCTTTTCCCCGCATTTGTTTTCTTGAGCTTTTTTAGCATTCAAGAAAACGGGTTCATGCTCACCCTAGAATGTTCTTTTTGGCACACAAAGTGCATTGTCCTGACTGGCAACCAAGGAGCCTCAAATTTGACATCAGTGGGTTCACAGCGCCACGTAACCGAGCGCGGCGCATTCAGCCGGTCGCCAAACAACTTGGAACTGAAGTCAAGGCTTCATATACTGAGGAACCAAAGCTTTCGCATCGCCACGCACGTGCCTGAGCGGCCAGGTTCCGCTTCAGTGCCTAGTCTGTCACAGAGGGACTGCGCTGCGGCTGGTAAAAGGAGTGTTCATGGATTGAAAAACCCAACAAGGGTCTAGTTATCCAACACTACAGGTTTCCAGCGACAAGGTGGCGCGCAGGGTCATGCAGAGCGAAAGACGGTGCAGGAACGCAGTCAGTATTGGGCCAATAGAGCACGCAACGTAGACCCAAAGAGCAAAATCCTTGAAGATATTGTATAGGTGAAACTTGACAAAGCAACAAGCGGCTAGCGATGGGCTACGGGCGCAACGCGCGGTGTGACACGTAGCACTCAGTCCATACTTGCGAAGGAAGCGGGGCCTTTCACTCTCACACTTGAGCAAAATTGCCGTGAAATTTGATCTTACCCTGCCGGACTCCTTTTGGGGATCGTTAGTCGACATTCACGGACAAAGCCTCGCTTCCATTGTCCTACAGGTTACAGAAAAACTCCGCTCCACGTTTTCCCTGTCTGTTGCCGATCCAGTGACCATCTTGGAGACGGGTAACAGCGCTGGATTGTTCGCACGGGTTTTCCAGCTCGCGAGTATAGCCAATGGCAATGGAGATCTGAAAACCTCGTCGGCTTTCAGAAGAACTTGCTCGGCAATGGAAAGAAGGCATTTTTGTATGCCATGCCGCCGATCCTTATACAGTTATAGGGGCTGCCTGCAAAATGTGCCAGTCGGTTCGCCTCAATTCCGTCGTCAGGCCTGAAATATACATCATCTGTTTGACATGTCTTGCAGACTGTGCCATGTAGAATCGCAATTCCGGCCGATATTGAGCATCCTGTATCGTATGACAAGAAACAGGGACTGTTTTGCAGGATATGGCGTTTGTTGTGCCAATCGTTTGTTATGGACGTGAACGCGAACGCTCTGGACATGAAACGTGAGCCATATACTCGGCCTTTGAGTTTTAGATACGCAAATACCCGGTCGCAAGTACCAAAACCACAGCGTCCATTATTTACTCGTAACCAGAATTACAAACAGGACGCATGTGGCGTGCGTCTGGCACCCAGAGGGTCAGAGAGAGTTCCCAGAGGGTCAGAGAGAGTTTCCAGAGGGTCAGAGAGAGTTCCAAGCTCCTCTTCAAGTCCAAAGAAGCAGTTCAGGTCCAGATGGAGGCGTCAGTTTCACGTGTCTTTGATTATTTTGCATTGTGCATTGGTTGAATAGAGAAACTTCTGATGCTCTTGGGTGAATTCTGGCTTTGAGATCCCTTTTGTATTTTGCCCTGGTTGATCCTGCCAGGAGTGCATGACTGATGCAAACCGTACTCTGCCAAATGCCCTGTTTTCCAATTTTGTCATCACGTCTTTTAGCATCCTTGTTTTGTACAAATCATCACGTTCGGAGCCCCATCCTAATGAGAACGCAGTGGAAAGAAACCCCTTTTTGCTTCCAAAGGAAAGGTGTTTTCCGTCCAGCGTATTTCTCCAAATGTATGTTTGTGTCATGTCACACATGTATATGCACATTTTGCGTACTTCTGCCGCATAAGTAACACTCGCCATTATCATAATCTGTCTGTCGTGCCAGCCTAGAACAAAGCGCTGATCAGAGGTCATGCTAACAGCGTCCCGTGATGGATATGGATGCAAAGCCTTCCCTGCTGCGGGTCCTGGGTCAGATATAGATCAAAAGGATGATGGTATGGGTGACTTATGGCATTTGACCAGGTGAAAAGTTGAAACAGCCCCATTTCACGATCCTTTTTCCGATTCCTGGATCGTGCCGCCGCACGTACGAGATTAAGAGCTTGTGGGTCGGGCTGATTGATCGGAACCCACCGCGCCCCGAGATGATACCTCTAGCCCGATGACACCCGGGGAGGGTGCCGGGGGAAAGGGCGGGACATCACCTGCGGCTGCCGAGCCGCACCAGTCACCCCGACCGCGACGGTGGCGCGCGCGGCGGTTTGCCACCGAACCACGGTCGCGAGTCGATGGTTCGGTCCGTCGCAGTGGGGCAACGAGCGGGCCGCACCGGTGACACGTGGATCGCAGGCGGCCACCGCCACGCGCCGCCAACATGTCGAACACCCTCTCCTATCTCAAGACGAAGCTGCTGACCCCGTACTCGGCCGTCAGCCAGGCGTACGTATAGCTCCGGCGGGTGCCCGCTGTGCTGACGCGGTGGTCGCGTTGTGCCGGGACAGCCGGCCGGCTTACCACGTGCCGTGCCGCGTGACGAGACGGCGCTTGGATGTCTCAGATGAGGGGCCGTTGTGTGCGTTTTGCGTCAGTTACAGAGGATTCTGGCCGTGGCTTAGGTGTTATCTTCGTCCGGAAGGTTCTTTTTGTCGTAAATCGGTGGGGAGATGAATTCGTATCTTGAGATTTAAATGCATCCAGGAGCCAAAGTAATTCGTTCCAAAACAGTGTGAGCCTTTCCAGTGTATGTGTACAGGCCAAAGTGTTGCTTCCAACTGTATGCCGGCATGTATCGCTTTTGCTCTTCACTCATGTGCTGAGAGTATTAAGTTTCCACACCCGGCATGCCGGCGTGCTTTTACACATCAGCTGTTTCCATACGCCTAGCGTGCCATATGAGCTCAGTAGCCGAGTGCGTCGTAAAGTCCCTATGTCCCCAGCGTAGCTCTTGTTTTAAAGCCGACAAAAACTTGAAGCCCTATAGCTGACACTGTATTGCCTAGCTGGGTGCTGGCAACCTACTTTCGCTCACTTTCGGATTGAGCGTGGAGCGTAAATGACTCAACATTCTCAAACTTAGACCAAAGCATGAAAGCTTTGGTATGACAACCTATGTTATAGGGCAATTTCCGCGAAATTATTGCGCGATGGCTGGAAAAGTGTGAGATTTTTTGTTGGAAATTTGTCGACGCCTCCGCGTCTTCATAACAATACAAACGTTTTACCGTTGGTTCTTCATGTGATTGCAAGCAATAACCGATCACTGTAATCAAAACTCGAAACTTGTCTGGTCATTTGACGAGATAACGTTTATTGTGTCAGTTCGTGTTGGCCGACAGATAGACCAAGCCCTTTAACTACTAATCTACAAATCTGAAAAGCCTAGGTCACATAGCTAGTTTTCATTGTCAACTACTGGGCAATGCATCGTACTACCTCTTTCAATGTTAGAGGAATGACCAAGCCAAGATATGAATGCGGTGATATAGTGTGTGAGGAACTTCAGGGAATTGTTCCAATTTATGAAGCAAAAAGACAGTTGTGAACCAAAAATGCAGTTTATAAACCAAAACGAGTTGTTGTTATATGGGTTAAGTGTTCGCTTTTGCTTCATTTCACCTCCCAACGCTGGCCGCGAGACGGCGAAATCGTCTGAGATGCGTTCAGGGGCTCAGCTGTAACGAAACCCATTCCCAAATACCGCACCAGCAGGCAAAGCGGACCGCTTTCTCTCTGACCACGGAGCGTAAAACTCGAACCTCAAGCTTCGAAGACCACGAAGCAGAAAACTCTGGACCTGAAGCTTCAAAGAGCACGAAGCGTAAAACCCTTAACCTGAAGCTGCGAAGGCATGGCCCCGTGTGAGGTTGGGCAGCCCTGGGATTTCACTTTGCAAATGAACACACGCCGGGCATTGCGTGCTGGCAGGGACCCCGCCCATCGTAACTTGTGCAGCGCCGCATCGTCGCACTGCCGCATCGTCGCATCGTCGCGACGCTGCATCGCTGCATCTTGACAGCCAGGTGTGCACTTCGCACCGTATTAAAATGCACCGGTGTTTCCATCGCCCACTCAGTTGGAGCGCGACTGTCATCACGCTCTCGGTCCGATTGCCTTCGACTGTCATCCGCGGCGATGAAACGTTTCTAGGTCTTCAGAACAGACGGCGATCGCCCGGTCTGCTGAAACGACGCGTCGCTCCCTTGGCGACTGCCAGGAGCGCGGCCGTCGCTCGCCAGGCCGTCTCGCTCCCGGGGCCGCTCCTCCAAAGTCGACTGTGATGCTCTCGCGGCCTTTTACCGGACGTTCGCCGTTTACGTGCTGCCGGTGCGTGGGGGCGGCGACGTGCCAAGGCCGGTTATACTTAGCTCGTCGGAGCCGACGCCGGCAGATGGCGGGTCGGTCGCGTCGGCGTCGACGACCGCTATCGGTGCGAGCGGCGCCGGAAATGGCGGCCGGGGGCGCTCGTGTCCCGCGGCCGTCTCCTGCCCCACGGACGGCGATGAGGTGGACCGCCACAGAGGGAAGAGCGGCCACCCAGACCGCGCGCTGGTTCTCTTCCCACGCCGTGCGAGTGGCGTTTCCGCCGTCGGCAGCTCCGCTGTTACCGGGGACACGCTGCGTGATCCTGTTGGCGCGTCGGCGCGACTGACGACATGGCAGGGATGGGATCACATGTCTGAAGGTCGGGAATACACGGGAAACGTGTCGATTCGGTAAACGGTCGGAACCGGACGGATCCGTCTCTGATGACCCTCCACGCAGCAGTCATTGACGTGCCACGTTGTGGTGAAAATCGTTGCCGTGTGCTGCTGGTGATGAATGAAGCTGTCAACTATTAGATGCACGGCCCAGGTTGTCATATTGACATTCGCATAACATGAATGAGATAGTTGCGGAACAGACCTCGGAGGCTTACAGCTTTCACTAGACCTGCTTCAAAGCTTTGCGAACGTCACGCAGACTGAGGCAATGTGTCACCACTGGCACATGCATATGGCAGGCATGTGCAGAGGCGACGGCATTGTTAGCCAGGAACGCACGCGCATGAAATTTGAGAATGTTAATCCGAGGCAAATATAACAAACGTATTTTTTTGCTAGCGTATAATGCGTATTACAAGCGTATTACTAGGTAGCGTGTATAGCGTATTAGCAATGGTTTGGTGTCGTGTAAACGTGTAAACTGCTTTCCGCTTTGTGCTTGAAATTGCCACGCTACCGCTCGGACTATGCGCTCGGTTTCTCATACGCTTCTGGCATCTGTCGTGTACATCTTGGGCCAAATTACTGAAAAAGACGTGTTTGAAGGTGTTCTACACTGTCGGATGAGCATGACGTGGTGAAAACTGATCAATCCAATTACATTTTTGTGGCACAGAAAGCAACAGGGTTACATCCTATGTAGCCAGTAAGTCATAAATGCTTCCTGGGCTTGCTGACGGACTAGTTACTTGGCTTCGGAAGAAAACATGAACTGAGACACGGCCCTGGTTGTGGGAAATGAAGTGAGCTAGTTTGACCTATGCACCGGTGCCAACGCTTTACAATGGCGAGGGCAGTTTGGCCCAGGGAAGGCAGGTGGGCAGTGGCTTGGCGATTTCGGCAGCATGCCTTTTGTTCTCTTTTATCCACTACTCCTCGGCCTAAAAGATGCCTTATGTCTGCGCAAAGCACGTCTCATTGCTTAATTGTTGCTGTTGTAGCTGGCAGATAGCATGACAGCCTTTTGTATTAATGCTCATAGGTAGCCGGAGGTTTTACATGTAAGGCTATACGTGAAAGATATTTGTAGCATGTTCCCTGACGGTGTGGAGAAAATTCAGAAGCAGTGCACCCTGGCGCGTCTCCGTCATCCAGGCCACGGTGCTGGTCCCCAGGCCACGGCGACGGCCGCGTCACGGCCAGTGTAATCGTCCGCTCACGATCGCCACATGCCGGTGGCTCATCACCGTCGCTGCTCCCATGCCTCAGCGCCCGCCACGCCGTGGCGGACGTGACTCACGGTGCTCCATCCGCGGCCCTCACGCCGCGCGCGTCCATAACGACAGCCTCACGGCGAGGTGCGTGACCGCCACTGCGCCCCGTGAATGTCCCGCCGCCGCGTCTCACGCCCGCCGCCCGCTCCGATGCTGGAGCGCCGCTTCCCGTCCGCGCTGGCCCCGGCCATCGCTCGTGTCGGGGCGTCTCGGCCGACCTGTCGTCGGGAGGTGCCGCCTCGGGCGTCGTAGCACGCCGTCGGTGCGTGACCCGGACCTGCTCCCGTATGCGGGCGACGCGGCCGCCGCCCGCGGTCCTCGGGCTGGCGCCGGTCCTCCGACCTCGGCGCGGCCGCTGCAGCCGAGCGCCGCCGGCGCCCGGCACTGAGTCAACGGGTGCGTCCAGCGCGCGTGGTCACTCCGGTGGCTACCGACCTCGCCCCGGAACGGCGGCTGCCGCGGGCCGCGCCTTGAAGCGGGGCTCATGGCGCAGCTGCCTCGTGGGGGTGGTGCAGCGGCGCTGCATGTTGCTGACCGGGTCAAACCTGTGGGCGGGTCGCCTGGCGATGTCGCCGGCGGGTTGTGTCGCCGCTGCGGCGTTCTGTGTCGCTCTTGGAGCGGGCTCAGGGACGCATCTGTGGCCCACTGCCCCAGTTGGCCTGCTGGCCACCCGGGCGGTGTCTGCAGCTCCGCCCTGCCACCGTGCACTGGCGATGGGCGTGCAGGGCGACATGCAGGTGCGCACCGACTGACCAGGCTGGACAGATGTATGTGAGATCGTGGCTTGCATGCCAGCCACTGGCCGCCTGGTCATACCCCTTCTCACAGCCAGCCAGCGCAAGCCGAGAGTTGCCACAGTGACGTCACCCGCCTGCCGCCTGTGACGTCACGCGTCTGTGCACGCGGGGCTGGCGCCGGCGTTCGTGATCGTTCCGCGTACTCGCAGTGATTCGCGCAGTTCCGGGATGTTGAGCCACTACCGTTATCACGAGAGTTTGGCGGCGGGCAGCCGGCATTGTTTTGCGAACGGAGCTGGCGCCGTAAAAGCGTTTCGCTGCCACTGTCCCAAACAAACCCGTGCGCGATGATCGTAGCATTGGAATTAGTCAGCGCGTGGCGCGTCAGGACCCGAACCGCCACCAAAACAGACCCTGCACGGCGCCCTTGTTGGCGCGCAGGCCCGTGACCTTTCAGAGGCGCCGGTCGCCCAAACAGCAGGTGGCTGGGTTCGTTCCGCCGCGGAAGCTGTAAACCGCCACCAAAGGGCGTCGGAGTTGGCCGCGCGCACCCTGGGACCCGGTCAGGGCACCCTGGGACCCGGATGGTAGACTGGGGCCTGATGGTAGACTGTGATGGTAGACTGGGGCCTGATGGTAGACTGTGATGGTAGACTGGGGCCTGATGGTAGACTGGGGCCTGATGGTAGACTGGGGCCTGATGGTAGACTGGGCTGATGGTAGACTGGGGCCTGATGGTAGACTGATGGTAGACTGGGGCCTGATGGTAGACTGTGATGGTAGACTGGGGCCTGATGGTAGACTGTGATGGTAGACTGGGGCCTGATGGTAGACTGTGATGGTAGACTGGGGCCTGATGGTGAGGCGCCACGGATGCCGGTCAATCGCACCTGCAAGCCACTGAGGGGGCTGAGTGAGCGGCCTGCATGCGCCGCCGCCGCCGCCGCGTCCGGGCTCCCTGGGGATGGGCTGAGCACGGCAGCCTTCCGCATGGGGCCGTCGCCGGGTCCACCACGTCAGCATGCATGACAGACAGCTCGTCCTCGGACGAATCGTCGGCGAGAGCGAGCTCAGCGGGCCGCTCCTGACCCACATATCACTTCGGAATCGATCGCCGCGCCGTTCGGCGTGTTTTTCCGCGGCTCGGCGGCGCGCCGGTCGCTGGCGACCGGCGGCGCACGCGCAGACGCCGCCCGCCGTCGCATCGATCTCGACGGCCGGCGACCGGAGTCACCGCGCGCCGCCCGCAGAGATCGCCGCGCGCCGCGCCAAAGGGCCGGGCACAGTCGCCGTCGTCGTGTGTGGTCTGGTGCGAAGGAGAGCGCGAGACGGTGTCATGAGCCGCAAGACGATCCTGCGCAGCACACACAAGACGCCGAGCTAGAGCGGCGGCGGCGCAGCTGCGGAGGGAGGGCGGGCGGACGCCAGACAAGTCAGCTGACTGCCGAGGTGAGCCCGGTGCGAGGCCGCGACAGGGCCACCCGGCCCGGTCGGTCACCCTCGCGCGCTCGTCTCTGGCTGCTACGCCAGGGCCGCCCGGGCCGGTCGGTCACCTTCGAACGCTCCTCCATGGCTGCTGCACGAGATCTCAGAGGCGCCTGGCCGCGGCGGAATTCGTGGCGAAAGATCGCGAGGCTTTCGGTTCCTAGGATTCGTATTTCTGGGACAGTTCTCGTTGCGGAGCATGGCCCGCAGCGCAAAGATCCATGTCTGACAGTCATAGGGACCGGGCCGGTGGGTCACGATCCTTTAACTCCTTCTCGCCTAAGTTTTTTAATAACCCCATATTGATGCAAGAGGAGAGACGACGTAAAAAGGAAGTGTGATGCTTCTATTTCTTTGCACATTCTTGCGCCTGGATTCAAATGTTGCATAACCGGAATAAACGCGGCCCTTGGAGTCACCTCCCACACAGGTTTTCACTGACTCACCTGGTACACTTACTTAGTCGCGTACACATTGGACACCCCCAGTTCGTTTCCAGAAACGCCGACACAGCAGCCAGTGTCACGATTATTCGGAATCAGCGCGCCCCACACCTGCTCCTCCCAAGCTCGCGCATCGTTTTCCCCGTCATGGCCTTCCCGTGTGCAACGTTTCGTAGATGATTCGCGGGTTTTCCTCTGCCCCGAGGCTCGCATTCCTCTCCCCCGCGCCGCGCCGGCCGGCCGCCCGTTCTCAATTTGGCCGAGGCGGAATCTGCGACCGACCCACGTCGGCAGGAGCCGCCCCACCGCGGCCTTGGCGGGGCCGTACAGCCTTAGCAACGCGTGTGCGTGCGAGGAGTCGTGCGTGTGGCCCGCGCCGCCCGCCGCGCCCGTGCAATCGCGCGCGCGGTGCGCGGCGCCCCGCAGCGCTGCGTGGATCGGCCGGGCGCCGGCCAGACGCCGACCCCGGCGCTGAGACAGGCCCTGCGGCCGGGCCGGCGGCCTCGCAGTCAGCTGACGCCGGGCCCAGGGCTCGGGTTCGGCCGCCTCAAGGCGCACGCCGGCCGCGGCCGGGCGCCCTGGGCAAGGGCGGATCCAGCCATGTGCCGCTGGGGGGGGGGGGGGGCTGGACAGACAGCGCTGGAAACCGCCGGGGGCCGGCCGCGATCTGACCGCGGTCCGGGCCTCCCGCCACGCGATTTGAGGCTTAGACGTCGCTGCGAGCCACCAGGCACGAGGCCGCCCACTGCGAGGGGCGAGGGGGGGCTGGAATGGCGATGAAGGATGGCGAAATCGGATGGAAGTTTAGCGACGGCCTCCTGCGTAGGGACCCGTCCGCTGAAGCCGAGCGAGCCCTGGACCGCAGCCAGCGCGGCGGGCTGTCGATGTGCTGCGCTGCTGTCGCCATATGGCTGGCAGGTCCCGAGCTGTCGGCCCCCAAGTGTTAAATCGGGATCGGACTCACGAGTCTCGCGTGGCCGTTCGGGGCCGCTCGATGCGCGTGACGGCATACGTATCCGGAGAGCTGTTTGCCAGGTGTATGGGACCCACAGCTGGACGCGAGAACTCAGCATCCGGGCGTGTGCTAGGTGGCTCGTGACTGGCGTTATCACGCTGGGACATTTTTAGGGGGGGGACAGAACTCGTCCCGGCTGACTGCCCGGTGTTCGTGAAACGCATCACGTTTAATTCTATTTGTATCTGATGGCATGCGGTTGCATCAGGCATCTTAAAAACAAACTACAGTGTCAGTCCGATCAAGCATTTCCCGTCACCGCCCGTTTCTTACCACGGCCCGCCTGCGTTCATGAAAAACACGCCGTATGGCTGACTGAATGCGGAATTGACTGAGATAACTCAAAATGCGGCCTGCCCACAAACGTGCTATTACCAGCGACCGGCTGAGATAACCACCCCGATCAGTTATCTTGCTAGAGTTCTCTGTCATGCTTGGCCGTCTACGTTTATAAAGAAGCGTTTGGAAAAGTCGCGTGTATGGTGGGAGATCGGCCCTTGTCAGCGAATGATTTCATTGCTTGCAGCACAAGTTATGTTGGTTGATTGTGTACTCTCCTCCCTACCTGTTCTTCGTAATTACAGCGCTCTAGCCAATTGATACACACCGTTGCCCTGTGTTTCAAATAAAGTTGCTTTTGATCTGGATGCGTTTGGTATAATAGATATTGCATTTATGCAGCCATCACTTTGTTGCTGGGTGGGTACTCCAAAACTAAGCCAACCTTTTTCCAGTTGTCCTCACATAATGAAAACTGAATTGTGTGTCATGAGTGTAGTTCGCGGATCATAAGTCGATTTCGAGCAAATTTGGTTGACAGGAACCTCGGGCTGGCCCGCCTCTAGTAAGGCAATAGGCGAACCCTCGGCTCATTGCCTTCAACGATCAACGGCATCATTACGTTCTGGCACGCACCAGGCGGCAAATCAGGCCAACGCCATTCCAAACAAATGACCATCGACATGTGCCGATGGTCACGGCAGCGTTTTCGCTATCAGTTTTGGACTTGCCCGAATGATATGCAACACAGACCACGGTTTGGATGGCGACTGGAGTGAGTGTGGAACGGTTCGAATGTGGACAAAAGTCAGTAGGCACTTGTAAATGAATGATGCACGTGGATACGGCACTGCCCCTGCGGACGTCCATCACCAGCCAGGTCCGAAGTCCCCTCATTCATCGCCACCCTCCCGCTGTCGTCACTGACGAGAGTACCCAGAAGGCAGCCTTGCGCTCCCGCCCTATCGCGCCCCGGCCCCGGCGACGTTTACGTAACGGGCAATGACCACCCGTGCCCTGCAGCCGGGTGGGGTGTGGGCCGGCCGGCAGCCGGGCGCCGGCTCGCGTGCGCGCAGCTTCGGGTCACGCTGAGGAGGCCTCCCGGAAGGCCCGCTAGCCCGCGGAACATGACGGAAGCTCGCAGGAGAGGCAGCTCACCACGCTGCGTCGGTCGAGCTGCCGAAGCTCCGGACGGCTGTGTGTGGGGGGCGGGCACAGCGGCGTGTCGTCATCGCTGTCGTCAGGTGGTGGCCATGGGTGGTTGACGGCGCTGGTCGCCGGTGATCGAGCCTCCTCCCGTTCGCGGAAGCTCTGAACGGAACTCTGCGAACGTCTTGTGGGGGGCGGGCGCTCTTGAGAACCTCGCTTACGCTGGTGTTGTTTTCACTGGCCGGTGCCGTGTCTCTTTGACTGCACGGTGAATTCCCAATGTGGTGAGGTAAGCTGAGTGGTATTTGTTGACTTGTGTCCGGGCAGCTGTGACGTCTAGCTGTAAGGACCCCGACCATGTTGTTGAGCAGAGCTGAGATTAGGTCGATGGTTTACCAGGAGACAGTGGCTCCTACTGGGTGTTGGGGAAGGTTAAACATTTTTATATGCGGCGAAGATTTGCGGCACGTTCGGACGGCGTGGGACGACCTTAAGCCGCTTCGTCTGCTGGTTAACAAATCGATCGCGCGTGGCAGCTATGTTCTCTGAACATTACAGCGCGGCGGACTGGGGGATGCTGACTATCCGCGAACTCCTGAAACATGGGAGCGTCCACTGTTGGGGCTATCCTACACCCTGAAGGATATTTACATGGCAAGACCTTTTTTGCAGCCAGGGCCTAGGTCCGCAAGACAAAACTATGAACTTACGCTTTTTAATGTCTTTACTGCGTCGTGGTGATGTCTCATCTTACTAATGGCAAGGGATGGTCTCAATCAATGTCCCAATCAAGCAGACCGGGCAATTCTGGAAAGCACGCACAAAGTCATGGGCACTGCGTGCCAGTATTTATAACCTTGATATGAATGTACCTTCAGTTTTATGTATAGAGTTCCTGAACAAATAGAAATACGAGGCGCCAGTGCCTGCTACTGCCTGTCAACAAATGTTAGAGACGTGTGTCAAAATTGGGAGCTTGGGGCACTTCAGATCGGATAAACATCACGTCATATCGTATGTTGACCGGAAGTACAGAGTTGTTTGGGTTATCGGGGCTGTTAAATGTCCATGTATGCTTTTTTGGGGCTGAAGTGGCTTTTTAGTTCTAGTATGAAGCATGTCAAGCAATGGTGTCTTAATTAAGAGGGTGGGCGATCTCAGGTCATGTCACCATGACAATAAAAATCTTCCCTTTGTAATAACAGTGTTAGACAAACATCTTTTCTTGTCGTGCGTAACATCTCTGCGAGCGCCATTCTATTGATGTATTACAGCTTCATCATACGGCTCATAATGACTGTCACGGGTTCGAATATTTGAAGTGATTCTTGGGTTGAAAACCTGCGTCATTAATATTAAGCTGTGTATTTGTTGGCTACGCATCACATACACACACACACCACCCGAGAGAGGAGAACGAGAAAGCGGAGAGCGAAGAGCGAGCAAGAGAGGTAGAGAGGAGAGAGAGAGAGAGAGAAGGAGATAGGATAGAGAGGAGAGAGAAGCGAGAGATAGAGAGAGAGAGGAAGGAGAGAGGAGAGAGAGAAGAGAGAGAGAGAGAGAAGAGATAGAGAGGAGAGAAGCGTAGAGTATTCGATGAGAGAGAGGAGTAGTGAGACGAGAGAGATATGTAGTCGGAGAGAGAGAGAGAGAGCGAGAGCGAGCGAGAGATCGAGAGAAGATAGAGGAAGAGAGAGAGAGAGCGAGAGAGAGGAAGAGGAAAGAGAGAGAAGAGAGAGAGAGCGAGAGGAAAGAAGAGGATAGAGAGGAGAAGGAGAGAGAGAGAGAGAGAGGAGAGAGAGAGAGAGGAGAGAGAGAGGAGAGAGAGAAGAGAGGAGAGAGATGAGAGAGGAGAGAGAGAGAGAGAGAGGAGAGAGAGAGAGAGAGAGAGAGGAGAGAGAGAGAGAGAGAGAGAGAGAGAGAGAGAGAGAGAGAGAGAGAGAGAGAGAGAGAGAGAGAGAGCGAGAGAGAGAGAGAGAGAGAGAGAGAGAGAGAGAGAGAGAGAGAGAGAGAGAGAGAGAGAGATATATATATATATATATATATATATATATATATATATATATATATATATATATATATATATACCTCAGCGTGGTAGGGAAGTGACCCGTCCACTAATGTCCATTGTAGACATACCTGGTACCGCTCCCAGGATTCTGTATTCCCATTACAAGCAGTCCTGATTGCCTAACCACCTTTTTTGTCATCGAGCAGCCCGAATGGTGTCTGAGTCATATCTGGAGTCCTTGCAATTGCATGACCGTTATCGTTACCACGTTACCTTTTCACCGCAATATTTTTTATCAGGTCGTCACATAGCGTGCGTTGCACAGACTGAGCCGTGGCAGCCAGCCTGTCGGGTCGCTGCCATCAGGGTTATTTTTGTGTCGCCTTTTTGCGACATGCCAAAGGCGAAGGCCGCTTATTTGTGATTATATTAGCATTCACAATCTTATCGTGGAGCGAAAAAGCTAAAGCTGTCTCCGTGACATATCTTTGCGAAAAAAGAAGCTTTAAAACCTGACACAACTGCTCGACAGTCGCCGGTTAATCCTATGTTTCATGGCGCATGCGCGTATTTTGTGATCGCCTGATTGATAGACGTATGTCTTTTTTCTGGCCATTGGTTCAGACTCTTTTGGGCATGCTTGGGAATAACTTATGTGGTAGATATAAATTGAAATCACGTTTTGGCTAGCAATAATGTTAAAGAGCAGCAAACACGTTTTGACAGGAACGCTTTTTAGGGAACCCGTTTTACCCGGGAACCCGGCTTTAGGAGCCCGGCTTGGTACGGAGACATCACGGAGCTTCCCAACGGAGGGAGGCCCATGGCATAACGGATCTGACAGACGGTGACATCACGTAGCTCGGATGAGTTGAGACTGACGGAGTGTGGCGAGGCTGTGGACATCGCGGTCCATGGTGACGGAGGAGAAGGAGGCCACTGTCAGGTTCATAGGACTGCTACCCGGCGCCTGACGGGAGCCGAGGGAAAACTGGCGGACCCCCGACGAGAGCAGACGCCTGGCCGTCGGACTCTGGCCTGGCGCGTGAGACGGACGCCGGAACCGCCTCGGGCCGTTGACCTCGTTACCCGGTGACTGGGCAGGAGGGGGTGACATGGCGGGCGCGGACGTACCGGCCAGAGCAACCCACCGACGCTGCGTGACGTTCAAATGGGGTGCTCCGGCGTCGGCTCGGAGCCCGAACAAATGTTTGCCGTCCGGTGACTCAAACGTGGCGCATGGCTCACGTTTGTCCTCTCGAAGCGTGTTCCTCTCTCCGCAGTGCTCTCGTCGTTGAGCCTTCCGCTCGTTGTCCGCAGTCAGCGTTCTACCTTTGCCCGGTGAGCATCGTCGGAGGCTGAGTAAGACTAGAGTGCTATTTTTGTTCCAGGCCAGTGTTCCTCGATCACACTATATAGCGAATTGATGTTCATCCACTTAATCATTTGATCCCAGGAAGCAACTATATCTCGAGACTTAAGTTTGAAATAATAAATTTTGACCCTCACTGTCGAAACTGAACTGCTTTGCAATGGAGTCAGAACGTCAAAGGCACGAGATTTGGCAAATTATCTTACCTTTTCCGATCCAAAAGAGGACCACTTACCAAAGTGCGACGGAGTGTGGTGCGCCAGGTAAGCCATCACAATGCCGTGAACCCTCGAGTCCCGAGATGACTTTCAGTGGAGTCAAGTTGAGTTATAAGCCCACTTCCGGCTGCCTGCCTCCATTTCCATCAAAGGTGGCGAACGATGGCACCACTGTGGGCCATTTGTTCGCCGTCCGGGCACTAATCTGCTCTCAGTCGCTGCCGCTGGAGCACGGCATGCTGCCAGCTGCCGGACAGGCTGTTGCCGGCTCAGGGGTAAGTCGAGCTCGTCGGGCTGCATGTAATGTCCGGGCTCAGCATCCGGCTAGCGATCGTGTACGTCGCTGAGTTCTGCGCTTCTAGGCGTAGCGGTCTGCTGGAGTAAGCGGTAGCTCACGTGGCTTGACCAGGAAGCAGTCCTGCGGCACCTAAGTAGGTTAACGACATCTTGGACCCGAACTGAGAACGACACGAGATACGACCTGGTCGCTCGAGTGGCGAGTAGGTATTTCTCTGTCTTCGCCGAGAGGTGGCTTCAGCGGACCTAGTGCGCGCCAATAGCGTTCCTCCACTATCTCTTCCGGGTATTTGAAGTTGCATGAATAGATTTGTTCGTTTTGTTTCCCGTGAAACGATTCTCGGTGTGCCTGCTTTGGGTATCGCGCCGGTATCATGCATTCTCATTGGGATATTTCGGTTTTGTACGAATCTCGCTGTCCATTATGCATCCTGATAAAGCGATCGCGATTTGTGTTCGGCGGCTGTCGTCTTCGCGAAATGCTCCTGCACTGGAACCTCCATATCGTGACATCGAAAGGAAGTAATCCAAAGCAGATCGCGGTCATCAATGAATGCGATTATCATGATTGGGTTTCACGGGCGCCCAAGTTGTCGGAACAATTCTGTTCTAGTGAACATGCGCACTCGATAGGCTGGCGGATGGTCGTTCCCACAATTTTTGACATCCGGCCCAAGAACGGGAACAGGCTTTATACCTCCGACGCGAGCCGACTACTACAAAGAGCACTCATGTCTCGCGGGGCTTCCAGGGCGATGGCGTCGGATCCAATTCCAGCGAAGCTTTTCGGAATCAGCGGCCGGAAGGGGCGGCTTGCACACTGCACAACGCCAAAGGTCGCTGGGTGACCTGTGTCCTGTTCTCTTCCACGCGAGTGGAATGTCACACTGACTCCGTGGCCGAGGCACCAGAGATGAAATGGAGACGTAATTCAGTCGTGCCTTGGGAGGTTGAAAAGCAAAGAGTGGACGGTACAGTTAGACGTTTGTTTATTGGATGCTGATTGTGTAGGTTGTGTTGGGCGATTTCCATACCCTTGCGATGCGAGTGTAACAAACAGCTTCCCCGTGGCCTGTGCAGTGCTTAAATACCTGGAGCAGGGGAACTGCGTGTAAATCCTATTCGAGTTAGCCTTTGTTGAAGTGCGAGCAACCGTATCACCGTGTGTCACAACAGCCATCTCGAATATTCATAATTACACGGCCATTGAATGTCATGTGCATCACCAGCATTAAAAAGACTGTTGGAAATCACCCCCTGTGCCAGAGATTACAGCAATCGGTATGTCAAGGCCTTCCCAAGACGTTAAATCGTCGTTCCTCAGCTGATGAATGAGTCCGTTGGATATTAAACGCTTCAATCATTTCAGACGGTCCATAATTTTGGTCGCGCTATTTCGGGCGCCTCGAACGGGTATCAGCAAGATTCTCTCCCTGGTTGGAGACCATGAGAACTGCTGGTCTGAGAAAGTTTGTTCCGTGGCAGGACCGGTCACACGACTGTCGCGTGTCGGAATTATTCCCGGTGCTAAACTCCGCTGATAAGTTAGCATTTAGCCAGGGTCAATTGCGAAGGCCAGGAATCCGGTCTTTGGCTGCCAACACTGTCTTGTACCCCCTGGGCCGCGTCGATTTGCTGCCAACTGGGCTTGGTCCACTTTCATTAGCCAGTCTGGTTGTTTACCTGCATTCACTGGCATCCAGCGTGATCTGGGTTCGCTGACCCCCCCCCCCCCCCTCCCACCTATCTCGTGATATGGCGCGGGGCCATGTTGCCCATCCCCACTCCAACCCATCGCACTTGGCTTCGGCTCCGTTAGCGAATTAATCGGACTGCGGATTTCGTATTCGATAAAAACTTTCGCTGAAAAGAAGCATTCAGAATGGTTCGGCACAGGCATCGGACGGTCGTCAACCTAGCTGATGGTTGGGCACAGGCATCGGACGATCGTCAACCTAGCTGATGGTTGGGCACAGGCATCGGACGATCGTCAACCTAGCTGATGGTTGGGCACAGGCATCGGACGATCGTTAACCTAGCTGTGGAACGCTCCCCACGTTCAATGGGGCAGATGGGCCATGGCTGGAGATAGCTCCGTAGCCGGCCTGGAGTACTCTGTCCTCTGGCTTTCTGAGAACTAGCAGGCCCTTGACTGGCAAGCCCATGCAGCCACCTCGCGCAGTGATTAATGCGCTCCCAGCGCCGCGTGCCACATAATGATGGCACATTTGTAAACTTCTGTGCCAGCTCCGCCTCATCAGCGCTCTCGTGTGGCCCAAGGCGATGTGTGTCAGCTGTGTGGGTCACTAGGGCTGGGCCTGGTGTTTGTCAGTGTGCATGAGAATGTGTCAGCGTGTGTCCGAATGTGTCAGCGTCAGCGTGTGTCACCGCCCGACCGCGGCCGCACGCCATGATTCCCAGAGCTGAGTTACCCCGCAGTTCTGGGAACGGGGGATGTTTGTGACACTCCACAGACCGCGTTCTGAAGGTAAGGCGTGAGAGACTGCGCGATTTTGAGTTTACGTTGGTGCATTCAGACCGTTTCGAGACCGGTTTTAAGTTCGTTTACGAATCGGAAAAGGTCAGGTCAGGTTGCATCCTGCACGCCCCCTTTCCCCTCCCCCATCCTTCTCAGATCATCCAGTTGCATGTCGCGAGGTGGCCGGGGTGTGTCACGTGACGATCTGGCGTCGGCATGTCGTGGGGGCCTCCACGCTGCGGGATGCCCGGCGCCTGGTCGCGCCGTGTGACAAAATGGTAACACTATCAGAGGACCGGCGTCTCCGACGTGACGTGGCAGCGTCCGCCCGCGCTGCCCGACACATCCAGTGCAGCGGTGAGAGTGCTGGTGGGGTGACGCCGCTGTGTGTGCGTGTGTGTGTGGTGGACCGCCGCTGTGCTTGTGCTGTCCGACCCGGCGCTAGAGGTGAGCGTGGCGGGGAAGTCGCCGCGAGCGTCGCTGGCGACCGGGAGGCGTGCGACTGGACAGGAATGTCTTACCCCCGGGCCACGTGTGGTGACCCGCGTGGTGACCCCACGTAGTAACCCCACGTAGTAGCCCCACGTGGTGACCCCGTTTTGTGACCTCGTGTGGCGAGCCGGTGTGGTGACCCCGTGTGGTGACCCCGTGTGATGGCCCCGTGTGGTGACCCCGTGTGGTGAGCCTGTGTGGTGACCCCGTGTGACAGCGAGGGATAGGGGACGGGGGTGCCGTGTGTGTCCGGCTGTCTCACTTCCAGTTACGAGTGGCGAACCTGGTGTGACAGTGAGTGATTGGGGTGCCGTGCGTGACTGAACTGTTTCACGTTCAGGTCACGTGTAATGAGCCTAGTGTGACTTTGAGGGGTGAGGGACAGAACGGATGGCGATGGAACGGAGGGGGATAGGATGAAGAATGGACAGGGGCGCGTGACGGAACTGCGCCATTTCTAGGCCGCAGCGGTGAGAAGCGGACATGACAGGGAGGGCTATGAATGAATGTCCCCATGTGACCGGACCGTCTGCGTTGCAGGCCCTGGGTGATGGACCCGGTATCGGAGAACACCGACGAGCCGCCCCGCGACCCTGGCGCGGGGCGTGCCCACCACAGCTACACGGACAAGGACTTCGAAGGTAGGTACCGCCGTCAGCAGCGTCAGATAGCGCCTGCCAGAGCTGCACGGCACGGCTGGAGGGAGCTCCGCACAGGAGATCCGCCTCCTCTGGCCGTCCGATCTTGCCAGGGCTGCACGGGGTGACGGGAGAGAGCTCCGGCCAGGAAATCCGCCTCCTCTGGCTGTCTGATCCCGGCTACCCAGCATGCTGCAGATACTGCCTCAGGTTGTTCATGGGAAGGCGTACGTGGCCAGCTGTTGTCGTTTGCCGTGAGGGACCCTTCCCTGCTTGCCGCGCGCCCACATCGCGTGATGGGTCGCGGGGATACGGAGAGATGGCACGAGCTCCCTCGCAGTGCTTGGAGACGGCTGATCACAAGCACCCCAGGTAGCACTCACCATCGCCTCGGTTGCATGCGATGAGTTGTTGGGCTGCATCTCATTTTGGTCGGGCGTAGAATATCCTGGGTTCTCCGGACATTGAGTTGCATTCAGCCTGATTTGTAGGATTTAGCGGTCGTCTCCAGCCTCTCAGTTCTGGACCTGAAGGGCTGAGGCCATCCTCAGGGTGTGACTCTTCACGGAACGGTCCTAAGGTGAGGTCCATCAACGTCTTCTTATGTACAGCCTCGACCGAGCTGGGCTCTCAGAGCTTACCTTTGCCCCGTGTTTGCGCTGACGGTAACATCACAGCCCTGTGAGGAGAAGGGTCCTTGAGACGCCGTGCCATTCTGCTTTCACCGAGTCCAAGACAAAACAGCGTTGTGTGTTGCTCATCGCTGGACTTACCTGAGCAGGGCTGATCGCCCTGTGGGCTCCTTGGAGGCTTTGTCCGTGCCAGCTCCTTTTTTTCTTTCTTTTTTGTCAATTGCTGTGATTGAATGCGATGAGTTTGATACCCGACGTTCGTGGTTTAGTTCTTTCTTACACCAGGAGTTGTGTTGACTGACAGGAGTTGTTGACTTTCCCGCTGCTGATGAAACCCGCGTCGGAAAAACACCTCTTGTGTAGTCTTAAGTGTCACAGTTTAATACTTTACCGTTTTTTCGATTCATTGAAAGATGTTGACACTTTCTGAAAAGTAAACCAGCGCCCGGTCCAAACCTTATGGATTGGGCATCAAAATGCGCTTTATTGACGTTCGTTAAATGTTGCAGAAATCTGCTGCTTCACACGGTTTCTTTCGCAAACCACTTGGTCTTAACGCTGCAGTGTTTTGGCAGAAGTTATTCTTTAATATTCCCTGCTGACGCAACGACTGGGACTTTAAGTCTGTCATTCTGGCATCTCCCCTTGCAACCACTGTAAGACCAGTTGTCAGTAGCATACTGCGTGCTAAAGCATTCCAAAATGGGGACTTAATCCAACCGGAAGGTGGTACGACCTTCGTCTGCAGACGATGCCCGCCAAGAGCCGCCGTCGAACCGGACGGCATCGGCTGACGTCACGGCCCGCCTGTGACGTCACGAGTTGCCAGGCGACGGGCCAACCCCTGTCAATGACTCGGCCTTGCACTGCTGACCGCCGACCAGCATTCTCCGTCGCGGTGCCGCGTTCCAGGGGGTCGGGAGGGGCGGCGATCAACGGTCATGCGCCGCCGGTCACGCGTTACTATGTCCCCGTCACCGGCCACTTGTGCCGCACTCGCATGCAGGTCCCTCGTGGTCTCCGTCGCTGATCACCGCCCGCCGGTCGCCGCTCCGTGCGCGTCGGTCGCCGGCCGCCCGCCGCGGGCCATCGGCAGGCGCCGGTGGCCATCGGTAACCGCGCCCGGTCGGCGCGTGCGGGCGTGCGTCAGGGCTGCCACCGGCTGCCAGATGCTGCTCGGCCCGGGTTAGCGACTGGGTGAAGCCCGTCCGGTGCGACGGCCTCCGGCAGGGGTCGGGTTCAGTGCCGGTCGCACGCTGGCCGGCGGGTCATGGTCTGCGAGACACGGAAGCTGGGCGGGTTCAGAGCTCTGTTAAACAGCTCCCTCGGGGCATGCCGACCCAACCAGGGCACTTCCACGCTGAATGCAAGGGCATACTGTGTTGAGTGTTTTATCGCTGTGAGAGCGGCACGTCTTGCGAGATATTCCATGGAACGGCGGCAGTATGAGTTCCCTGCGAGCGGCATTCTCGGAATTCATGTTGCGGTCCGGGGTGGCAAAAGTGTAGGCGGCTAGACTTGAAGCTCCAATTAACTTCCTAAATGTGCTGCTCGTGCAGGACAAATAGATTCGCCTGCAAGTTTCAAGCGAATCTCTTGCGAGGGAGTTGCCAACAAATTATCGGGCCGTGACCTTTGAAAATCGGTGGTTCCCAAGCCAACATGTGCTTAATTATTTCTTGCGGCTTCCGACGCGGCCGAGCCGGCGTCCGGCGTCGCGTATTTTGTGGCCTCGACTCTGACCGCCGCGGTCGGTTGCGGGGTGAACGGACCTGGCGGCGCTGGGGTCAAGGTGACGGACGTTTGCCGGACAGAGGACATCAGCAGGCCCGGTTGAGGGGCGCCCATAAACTGTTCGCCGCCGACTGAACGACGTGCACCCGACCGCGAGGGGGTGCGAGCGACGTCCGTGTGGATGAGCGGAGGTGTGGACGGCGGCCGGACCGGCGTCAGAGTGGACAGACTGATGATCAGAGTGAACTGATGACTGTCCGAGGGGACGTGAGCCGGAGTGGAGTGGGAGTGGGTCGGAGTGGACTGGCTGCTTCCCCTGTTACACTCCGGAGTTGACTGGTCGGTGACGGAGATCATCGGCCGCCATCAAGGCATCCGATCCGGGGTTCGTGATCGCTTGCGAAACAAGCACCCTGACGTCACTACCGCACCAGACGGGGCAGTGGGGGGGCCTTCGGACGGGCGGGGTGTGGTCGGGGGGGGGGGGGGGCCACTAGCAGTGCGGTCCACTTCCTAGACGTAGCTATGCCAGCCCGTTTCCCGAGTGTGGCACATTACCGGAGTGCCTGGAGTCCGGGTTGTCGGGATGGGCCGGCTGCAAAGTGTCGGTTCCTCGGGGACGTAAGGTGCGGCTGGTTCAGGCCGGCGCAAAGCTTTTAGCTGATGGCTGCGGTGTGCACACTTGATAGGTTCAGCAGCCTGTCAATCAAGCTCCTCTAACTTGTAGCGGAGGCATGAAGGTGACTCGTCAAATCGACCTTATCTTAATGACTGGCCCGCTACACTCGTAGCGGACAGCCGGAGAGGAGCGCGACACAAACCCTGCCTACCGCGCAACACCCCGAGCTGCTTCGGTCTCGCCCACCCGCTCAGCGTCACGTGCCGTAACGCTGAAGCCGCGGAGCCTCGTGACGTGGCGTCACGAGTCTGAGCGCCGCCGACATCCCTGCGAGCACCCGCGCGCGCACGAGCGACGCGACGCGACGGAATGACCGGCGCCACGGGTTCACGGGGAGTACCACCACCGGCTGACACCGGCTGGCGGGGAGCGCCGCTGCGAGAGCGACGCACACGAGCGCGGCAGACTGCGAGGACGGCGGCCGTGGGGAGCGCCGCTGCGAGAGCGACGCACACAGGTGCGGCAGACTGCGAGGACGGCGGCCGTGGGGAGCGCCGCTGCGAGAGCGACGTACACAGGTGCGGCAGACTGCGAGGACGGCGGCCGTGGGGAGCGCCGCTGCGAGAGCGACGTACACAGGTGCGGCAGACTGCGAGGACGGCGGCCGTGGGGAGCGCCGCTGCGAGAGCGACGTACACAGGTGCGGCAGACTGCGAGGACGGCGGCCGTGGGGAGCGACGCTGTCGTCTGGTCGGCGGTGACGCCTGCTGCCACAAGGCGTAACGGGATCGTGACGGGCGACAGGCCGGTGGGAGGGCGCGATAACGGGCCGGCGGATCCGGGAGAAGCATTAGCTGCAAGGGGCCGACTGCACTGTGATGTCCACGCTGATAGGTGCGGTGGCTTCGTCGCCGCTGTTCGTAGTTTGTCAGTGTTTGGGAAAATAGGCATCGCCGCAACGAGGCGTCAGAAATTCATTTGCACAGATTCTTCCAGTTGAGCCACCCTAGACGAACGGCACGACAGCACCCAGCGGCACCAGGCCAAATTCTCGGCTGATTTCTTGCTGGCCGTCCCCCGCAATTTACTTTCCATGCCGGCCTCGTTGCCCCGCTGGGAAGTTGTCTCCGTGGCCAGCATGGTGCCAGGCCTGGCCAGGAGGAGCCGGCGGAGGCGGCCCCGTCCCAGATCACGCCTGTGCGCCGTCACGCAGCCGACCAATCACAGCTGGCGGCGCAAGCGGGCCACGCCCTGATTGGGCATAGCCAGTGAACTGCACAGAGCCGGGAGACTGAGAAGTTACGGTGGAGAAACGCCGGCTTTGACCCACGGCAGCCTAAGCTGTCTTGCCACTCATCTGCCGTACACAGGCCTGAAAGTTGGCCTGCATGTGAGGAGCGAAACCGGGAGGTCCGGGGCCCGCTTGGCTGGGCGGTATCTATGTTCGGGCAGCCTTAATCGCAGGCATGAAGCCACAACCACCGATAGCGGTTTAAAAGGCATCAAATATTGCAGGAACCCCGCTTGAGACAAATCTGGTTTTCCTCCCACCCCCGCGGCCTCTATGGAAGCTGCGCCCGTGCCTGCCGTGCCCTCCTGCGTCCCGTGTCGACGCGCCGCACGCTCAGGCGCGGCTCTGCCGTATCTCCGGAGTCAGACCGAAGGCCTGGCCCCGGTCCCCCCCGGGGGCGCTCGCTCGAGCGTGAACGCAGCGTGGGGCCGGGCCGCCACGGCGTCAGCCGCACTGACGTATGCAGCGGAACTGGAGCGATGACGTCCGATGTCGACAGCGAGGGGGGGGGGGCGGGGGGAGGGGGACGGGGGAAGAGGGTGCTGGCCGCAGGTGACGCTGCAGTGCGGACGGAATTAGGGGCATCGTCCGTGGGATTTGGTGTCGAACAACTCATTGAAATTAGTACAGAATTGCCCGTGAAGTTATGAGCGGAGGCAAAGGCACGTTATATCTCCGTTTCGCAACACGCGTCATGTGTTTGCGCACGTTTCTTGTGACTCAGTCACATGCTGCAGAGAGCAAAAATACGAACTTAGCATTGGTAGGCGCGATAAGGAATTCCGGCTGTGCCCCTGGCCAGCCTGTCCGCCTGGCCTGCCGAGATCCCAGCCAGGGGGGGGGGGGGGGGAGTGCACCGAACCTCGGCGCGGCGCTGTACCGGACAGACCCTGTCGAGAGTCCGTACCTTTCTCGGGACACTCCCGCGCGCCAGCGCACTGCGCCGGTGCGCTCGTGTCATGCCACCGCGTGTGCGGGGCTTACACGATAGCCTAACTCGCATGGGTAACTTTAGCGGATTTCACGTTGTGGTACAAAAGTCATGCGTTTTCCCGGCTGATGGCATGAAGGCGGTGGGTAACTCCTGTGACCCGATTCTCGAGTGACAACTGCAGCCACGCATTGGGAAGTCCGCCGGGCCCAGTGGTCCTTGGCCAATGAACATGTGCGGGGAAACCGACTGGCTGCTTTTGGCATGAATCTGATGAGCAAGAGTGTTTTGATAGTTTCCGTGCTCTAATCACCATTGTAATGAAATGACACATTGTGTATAGCAAATTTTTGTTTGCCATGAAAATTACATTTGTTAGCGGAACATGTGGTGTTTGAGCCAACCTTTTAACAACGCTGAGGAACCTAGACACTGCAGATATTCTGTCGTGCTGCTCTTCTCTGTGGCGCGTTTCCATGTGTGGGATCGACTAGGTGTCCCGCCCGAGGTCAGGGTCAGGTCCCACCCGGGGCCATGGTCAGGTCACGTCCGGGTCAGTGTCAGGTCACACCGCGGCACGGGCTACGTGGGTGCCCCGCCCCCACGACACGTCCCGGTGGGTCCAGCAGCTGTTCCGCTCCTGTCCCCACGCCGCGCCGCCGGACAGCCGCCAGCCAGCTGCCGCCAGCGCCGGCCTTCCCAGGCGCGCCGGCCGTACCATTTGCAGCGCTGCGCGGCCGCGACGCTGGCGCTGCGTGACACGGCTTGGCCGCCGGCCACGTGGTGCGCGCGCCGTCACACGCCGGCCGGTGACAGGCGTGACGTCACGATGCCCCACCCGACCGCACCTCAACCCCGCGCGGGCCGGGCTCGGGTGACGCCGGCAGGGTGGGGTGGGGTGGGGTTCGGGGCGAGTGGCGGGGAGGGGCGCCGTCTGATGATGCGGGCACGCCACCCCGGCGCTGAAGCACGAGCTTGTGATGATCTGGATAACGAGGCGGTCCGGTGGCAGTGGTAACAGCGCAGCGAATCAGATGCGATGTACTGATTAATTGATGTTCGTGTGTGGAAGTTAGAATGATAGATGACACGCCTGCAAGGCCTCGTGCTGCTGATTGTCCCTTGTGTGCAGACATGATATCGGCCTTTGAAATGGTAAACAGCGCTAGCTGAAATTAAGCTGCATGTCAATGATTTTCGCAGACAATTGATTTAAAAGTGATGAAACCACAGGGCTGTTATTTTTGCTAAAAATGGAAGACCGGCATTGGGTTTAGTGCACTCTGCCCCACGCCAACATCAGCACGCAATATGAGCTCATTTTAGCTATCAGATATGCCAATGCCGATATCTGTATCATTGAGCCAAGGCACGGCTTTAAGCAATTATGGTGCTCAAAAGGTGCGTGTGATTTTGATTGGCATGTCATTGGTAGGGAGGTGCTGGGCATGACATCCACAATGTCGCATGACAGCCCCGCGTCGTCCGTCTGATCTTGTCTGACCGCCCCTCCTCCTGCAGGTCACCGAGCGCACACTCTGTTCGTGAGCGTGAACCCGCCGCCCTCGGGTCACCACCGGCCGCACCACCGGTCCCGCCGCCGTCACCACCGGCACCAGAACCGCGATGGTGACGACGACCGCCCGAGTGAGTAGCGGCGACGCCGCTGCCACCTGTGGGCGGCCGGCCGCGTTAGCGCCGGGCCGATCGTTGGTTGCCTAGGGAGGCAGTTCGGTATGGATTCGTTCGGGCAGCGCTGCGGCACGGGATTAACCGGGCTCGCAGACGGGGTTGGTGTGTCCTGCGCGGCCCCGTGGCACTCGTAGCGGCGTCTGTGCCGCTGAGACCGGGCGCGAGGAGCATGTGCTGTCCACCGCGCACGTCAGGCCTAGGGTCTCAGACGATGGTTGATGCGGGAGGCTATCAGGGCAGACCACTCGGTCCCGGTTCCTGTGCATTGCAGTGCGCGACATTAAAAGGCAAGCAGGCCGTTTTTCCGAATGGGCCTTTTTTGTATGGATAAGACATTATTAATAGCCCTATTCCTCGCAGAATAACTAGGAGAATGGAGGGATAGGTGGGGTATTTCGGCTACATGGCTTTCGCGAAACGAATATCAGAAACAAATTCAAAATATGCTATAGTTTCCTTTGTTGCAATTTGCAAAACTGATATGGAATTTTGAATTTTGCTATTGATATTCGTTTCGTCAAAGGCATGTAGGCAGAATATCACATCTATATCGCTATTCTCGTGGTGTTTCTGTAAGGATTAAGGCTGTTAATACTGTCTTATGTACATGAATAATATTCTATGCGAATGCACTTAGCAACTTACGTTTTTTTCTGATTGGGCTAAGTGCCATCGCCAGACAGATGTATGCCGAGGTGAATTTGTTGAAAATTGCATCTGCTGCCGATGGCGCAGGCGGGCTGACTGAGCCCGTTTCCGGCGGAATGTTTCCTGAAAAGCGTCTTTAGATAGTGGCCAGCCAGCGCATTGTTGACTGATCCTCAGCTGTCAGCCCTTGAACTCCAGCCGGACGCGTATCAGTTTCGCTAAAAAGCCGTTAGTGTGTAAACTCCCGGCATGGATAGCAGTCTGCCACGTGCGCTTTCTTAACGAGCGCTGAGCGCTACCGGCACCAGTCCGCCGATGTCAGTGTCTCGCTGGCTGTTGCCTTTCCTTCCCGAGTGCTGTCATACACGAAGTGACCTACCAGACCCAGACGCGTGCTGACGCTGTGTAAACAGTGTGCCTGCCTCCTGCAGTGGACCTCGCCCCGCCGCCGCCGGATCGAGCTGTGCCGGATAGCGGTGGCGCTACGACGAATGTCTACGACCCTTTACGTGGCCATGTGCTCGTGTCTGAGAACCGGGGACCGTTCATGACGTCATTCATGCAGTGGACATTGTTTGAACACGTCACCTGCAGACGTGTTTGCGGAGTGGCGTGCCGGGACCTGAAAGCTTCAATAAGGATCGCCGTTTGTTTTTTTTTTAAGCAGAGCAGGATGATGACCTTAAAGGTATGTAGACGGATTGATGTAATCAGTCTTCGCTACACAACAGTTTGCAGTTGAGATTTTAAAGGAACTGTTCGGTTTAGACGTGGACGATATGGGGGACCATGGATCATGAAGGGGTTGTCAGTTATGTCCAAAGGCCGCCCCAAATTTATGAACATTCGTTGTTCTGGTGGATTTTAAGTGCGTGAGAGGGCTGCAGTGGAGCCCAGCACATCATGCCGCATTTGACCCTTGGGTGGGGATGTGACGTTTGCAAACGTAAAGACGGCGTGCGATAGGCCCGAAAGCAGCGCCGCCGCGGGCGCCAAACCCCATCATGATTGTTTGCCCAGTTATGTGTCATTAAATCACATGTTGAGGTCCTGCACGAGGTGCCAAACACGGCCCACTGGCGTTATGGCCACCGGTCAGACGTCGGAGGGCTTGTTGAAACAGCTGTCCCACAAAATCACGCGGCAGGGTCACTACAGCGTTTGCATCGAATTTCCACTAGATTTGGGCCGTAGTTGGCGCGGTGACCCACCCTTTGATCGATTTCATAGGCTGACAGGCGTACCGGCGTCTCGAGGTTTGACCAGAGAGTAAATTACTCTGAGGATGGGCACAGGTGACGCTAATGAATATTCAAAGCATGGTCTAGATCATCGTGGGAAATTTTGGGACACTTTGTAGGAGCTTGTCTTCTTTTTAGCACATCGGAAGACAGCAGCCGAGGGTTTCTTTCCTGTATCTCCTTTATGCGTATACATTTGAATCTAAAGAGTGTCGGACAGTTCCTCTAAAATCGCATCATCACACATCACTGGCATGTCTTTCAGTAGCACGTCCTCGCACCTCTTTACATCATTATCTGCATGCCTGGTAGGATTCTTCTCTTCTTATAGTGGACCGTTCAGCACTCGGGTCGTTTTCAGACTTTTTGAAAAAAATTTAAGCAATATTTTACTACTATGGTTTGCATGCCTTTATTGATATGAGCTTATGTGAAGATTTTGCTTACTTTGATTCCCTCTCTGACTTTCCTTTTATTACCATATCATTAAGAATACTCTTAAAGTAAAGAGAATGTACATGTATTTCCGTATGCATACACGAGGCAGTGCACAATATGCGACACTTCATAACAATATTATTTCATGCAAGTAGCCTCGAGCATTATTATCGTGGAATGGAGACCGAGAAGGCGCTGCTGTGAGCGAGACAACGATGCTCACTTCTCAAGTTGGAACAAATCTCGCTATCCGAAGTTCCCACTCTCTGTCATCTCATGTCGCTGTTGTGCCAATCAACTTCAAATGTTCAAGTAACGCTGCATAATGCGGGACAGATTTCGTGATTTCGAGATGCTGAAGCAGATATTTGTAAGAAAGTTTTCGGTATCGCTGTCTCCTGACACGTGCATGCGCGGGTGCGGGCGGACGCCATACCACGCCAAAGACCGTCTTTATGGAACATAGCTTCTTGCATGCTCTCTCCTGTGATTAATGGGCCGTCACGGTGGCACTCCTTGCTCCTGTTCAAGGACTGTTTTGGCAGCTGATTATGACTGATTGCTGAGTCGCCACTGAGGCATGCATCGCTGTCTGACTAGACCACTATGCTCGTAAACAGCTCCGCGTGCCATGGCATGCCCAGATTCAGACGCAGCCGATATTTCTGCCTTGAAGGGTGGCCAGAGCCTTTTTAGCTGCCACGTATTCAGTTGTCGCATTTGCTTATCGAAGAGGTAAATCCTAGTTTTGATATACTGCGTAATGCAAGCCATAGTTCATAGCTGAATATGGTCGTTGATCACTAGAGTACACGTGCACCGGTGTATCGTAGCCACACATTCACAGGGAGCCGAAGACAAGGGCTCTTCAAGAAGCGGACATGCGTGCTGTTTGCATTTATTTTGGCGATGTTGTGGTATTTGGCGGAGGGATTCATAACAGATGTTGCGTCGCGGTCGGGTGCCTCTAAAGATATGCAAAACTCCACCCGAGGCGGTGGCCATTCGATGGCAATTTCAACTTGTCCATGACGTCAGCATGCATACATAAGGCCGCCCGGTGTACGAGTCCGTTCCCAAAGCCCCGGACCTTGTGCGCCACTCCCTGGTCCGCAGTGTTGCGTGCCCCGATCGCGATAGCGACCCGGCCTCCGTCCCCACACGGGGGTCGGTTCTCCGGATCAGGTAACCGACTCGTTTTAGGGAATACGGGGTCGGTGAGTATGCCGGTTCTCACAACTGGCCGTTTCAATGCCGTGCATTATATCATCAACAAACACCCTGATAGAAAAACGAGCGAGGCCGCGCCCCGCATCGGTGCCTAGTCGCGTGCGCCGCGTGGAGGCGCTTAGCGGAGGCGCCGCCGCTGCCGTGAAGACCCTGGCACGGGCTGCCCCCATTGCAGGCGATCCCATTTACGAGCGAGGCCGCCGCGCCAGCCTCATCGTCGACACCGACACCACCTTCCCCGGCCCCCGTAAGCGCGTGTGCGCCGCTGCGTGTGTCGTTCACTGTCGGGTTCGGCCGCTGGAGCGACCTCGCCCCGCTGTCTCTGCCGCTGGAGCGACCTCGCTCCGCTGTGGCCACTAACACGTGCTGCTATGTAGCCTAGTGTGCGACGACGCCCCGCGGCCTGGCGCGTGCTGGTCGTCGTCCTGGTGGCGTGGTGTGCTGTCCCAGCTGCCGCTGAGGCTGCAGGCGCTGTCTTCTGGTGTACCTGCCGCGTATTGTGCGGGGGCTAACCCGGCTCTTTGTACTCCGACCGCCCCGTTGACTGCCGGATATGCCTACCGGCCTTAACTCGACCCTATCGGCAGTGACCCACCGGGCGACACGGATTTTTTCTGTAAGATTTATGACGATTGCTGGGCCATAAACACGATCATTCACCGACGCCTGCGCTATGCAATGACAGTATAGCTTATCAGGCGTGATATACCTTTATCAGTTTGTCGAGCTTTTTTTATTTGGGCTGTTGCATATCGTCCGTCTGCGGGGCCATAAAATGCACGAAAGTATTATGGTCCTGCTGTCCGCCAGCTAGCTGTATTATCACGCGTCGGTCTCGTGTGCCTATCACGCCTTGCATGCGGATCTGCGGCATACTCGACGCTCAAGCCGACGGCCTGTCCCAGGGCGCGGGCGCCGTCTGCCCTGATCTGCCCTGATCTGCCCCGGTCTGCCCTGATCTGCCCTGGTCCGCCCTGATCTGCCCTGTCTGCCTTCTGGCCCTGATCTGCCCTGCCCTGATCTGCCCTGATCTGCCCGATCTGCCCTGGTCTGCCCTGATCTGCCCTGATCTGCCCTGATCTGCCCTGATCTGCCCTGATCTGCCCTGATCTGCCCTGATCTCCCCTGGTCTGCCCTGATCTGCCCTGTCTGCCCTGATCTGCCCTGTCTGCCTTGATCTGCCTGATCTGCCCTGTCTGCCCGATCTGCCCTGATCTGCCCTGGTCTGCCTGATCTGCCCTGGTCTGCCTGATCTGCCCTGTCTGCCTGATCTGCCCTGATCTGCCCTGGTCCGCCCTGATCTGCCCTGTCTGCCTTGATCTGCCGCCTGCCGGTCTGCCAGGCTCTGTCACACCAGGCGCGGTCCGTTATACCGCTCTGGTCTGTCCTGATCTGCCCCGGTCTGCCCTGATCTGCCATGGTCTGCCCTGATCTGCCCTGTCTGCCCTGATCTGCCGCCTGCCGGTCTGCCAGGCTCTGTCACACCAGGCGCGGTCCGTTATACCGCTCTGGTCTGTCCTGATCTGCCCTGATCTGCCCTGACCTGCCGCCTAGCCGGTCCGCCAGGCTCCGCCACACCAGGCGCGGTCCGTTATACCGCATTTTATGAAGTTTGGCACCGCCGAGCCGTCGTGTCCGGCGACGCGAGGAAGACGGGCGCTGACGGATTATGGGAATTGATTAGGTTTACTTAGTGCGCTCGGTCGGTGAGGGAGTGCCCGGTGTTCATGCCAAAGTGGCGAGGGCTTTGTTGGTCCGATTTTTGTTCCTGTCTATTCGGGTGCTGAGTCAGAGCCAGGTGTCTGTGCGGGTGTGAAGCGTCCCCGACCATCTCAAGCTGTGATGCGTCGTCCCCGGATGTCAGAGTGGGCTGTTCTTGAAGCCTGACAGCATTGTCTGAATTATTTGTAGATTGTTCTGTTGTTTTGCATCGATGGATTTTTTTTTTTTTTGCTTTTAATAGATAAGGTGCGGTGAGGCCCGTGACACGCACGCCAAAAGCAATATTTGGTATCTCCAACAACGAGAAAAAGGTCATTATTTGAAACGCAGCCTTCCATTTCATTAAATGCCGCACAACTTATGTATTGGTTTTTGCACTTAATCCGAACGCTGTGGACTAGAATACTGTCTTAATGAAAGAATCACTTCTGCGTTGTTATCTCCGCGGGTCTGCTGTGAGCCCAGATCATACCGAGTTATTACAGCGTAAAGAAAGATTTCCTGGTAGAAAGAAAGGTATCAAGTAGACCGAGACACAATTCGGTAGCGTTCTACGTATTTTCCTAAAAATAATTTTGGGGCAAGCCCATTCGCTGAAATGGATGCGCGAAATGTCTTAGCAGGCCGTACATTGCTCAATCAGGCGGACTTCAGGACTTCGAACGCACCCCGACCTGTCGCCATTACATTGAGCCAGGTCTCAAGCGCCATCCCCGAAAAATCACCGCCCACATGTCTGGTGTCGGGAAGTAAGCACGCAGGCGCCCGCGGCAACAAAGCCCGCCAGCACAGCCGTCTTTCATTGAGGTTCGGCCTACGTCCTCGACCCCGGGCGGGTGGGGCCAGCGCGGATCCCGGCGCGATGTGGCGCTGATCCTTCCCGTGCGACCAGCGGCCGTGGCCAACGGCGGAGGCCAGCGCGTGGATCCCGGCGTCGCCAATGCCGACGCCGACGCCGACGTCGCACCCGGCCGGCCGGGCGGAGATGCTGAAGCCGCTGCGGGAGGCGGTGGAGGAGACGCCGTGGCGGAGAACGGTTTTCAGAAGGAGCCGTCCGAACCTGGAGAGGAGACCAAGAAGCATGCGAAGAAGGAGACAAACGAGGGAGGCGTAGACGGAGGCGCGAATCTTGGGCGGGCCGCGAGCCGCGGCGCAGACCAGTGCGAAGCAGCTTCGCTTCGACCCGATCTGGCGGTGAGCGTGGCGGGCGCGAAGCGGTCTCGACTCGCTGGCAGGATGCGTCGGCTCTCCGTGAGCCGAGGATGTGGCTGTGACCAGGGACCAGACGTGTTGCGACGGCGACACCTGTGGCCGCCCGGTACGGCGGCGGCGCACGCCTGGCGGGAGGCTGGGCTCGGCGGACACTGCGGGCGTGGCTGTCCTCTGGTGGTGTTGGTCTATCCCTGTCGGCATCCGTCTCGGACGGCGTGTGCGTGTGCCTTCCGGCTGCATGCTGTTGTGCGGGCGCGCGGTTGAACGCTCTCTTGTTCCAGGGCGGGAGTCGGCGCCCTCCAGCTTATTGTCGAAGCTAGACAAGTCTGTTCATACGGACCAGACAGCATGTTGATATGTAGCGTGGCTGATATCGCGAACAGGAGGCATCTATTGCATGCGTCGTTTATGGGAGCACGTGTGAGACGGATGACTCTGTGAAGTGTTGTTTCCTGTTCGTCGCTGATGGTTAGGTTTCGCTCTTCGGTGACGGATTTTCACGAGTTGATGGATGTCTTTCGTTGCTTCGTTACTGTGTTTGATTTTCGTCAGCGCTGCGAAGCTTTCGGTTGTCGGAACTGTCGGTTGGAAGTTGAAACTCCACGGCGCGAAGGCCTCTTTTGCTTCAACTCGGTGGACGTTCGACCCCCAAGCCGTCAGCTCCGGTAATAAAATGACGAACCCGCCACCCGGACTGTATGGGTTTCGGCAGCGGCGCAGAACGGAGGCGCTGACGGCGGTCCTACCCACCACCCCGACTGTATGGGTTTCGGCAGCGGCGCAGAGTGGAGGCGCTGACGGCGGTCGTAAACGGCTCCGCTGTGGCTCCAGACGGCGGCGTCTACAGACGTGGGAGGTGACCCCTGCACACTGACGGGGCGGATGCCTGCTGATAACGGCGAGGCTGCCAGCTGTCCGAGCACCGCAGCGACGCACGCGAGCGGCGGCCTCGATCGATAGAACTCCTGCGCCCCCCCCCCCCCCCTCCCTTCTCCAGGAGTGGGGATGGGGGCTGGACTCAGCGACGCCTACCGCAGAGCCAAACTAAGCGGACAGCAATGGAGCACGCGACAATCAGGCTCGGCGGGTGGCGTCGCCCCGTCGGGAACGCGTGGGCCTCCCCTGCAAGTCGGAGTCCGCTGTTGCCACCGCCGGATGTGCGTATTAAGAACCTGCCTTCCAATGGCATTGCAACTCCGCCGGCCGGGGACGATTCCTACCGGCTATTGGAGCGTCGCTTATCTCCGAGGCCGCGGGCCGCCGACGGCGTCGGAGGCCGTCGTCAGGCCGAGGCACCGGCCGGCCATGTCCGACTGCGCCGGCTGCAACGCCGCGGCGGCGTGGCCTTGAACCGACCGGTGACCTTGACTGGCGACCTCGCCCGCGGCGCATCGAGCCGCCGCTGTTGCTCCGCCCCCTGGTGACGTTACGGCACGCTCGGGGTCGCAGCGGGGACCGTCGGAGGTCCAGACAATTACTTTTCGTCCCCGCCGGCCGCCGGGGCGTGAGACGCGTTCACGGCAGCATGAACAGCGTGTCGTGCGGGGGTGGGCGGCATGAAGATGGAGGCGAAAACAGCGCATCGCGTGGGGGCCTCGTAGTCGGACGGGATATCCAGTATGGCAAGATTTTCGCTTTCTTGCACGATGATCCAGGGTCGTCGGGAGCAGACAAACATTTTTTCAGCGAATTGGTGAGGTAAATGCTAGGTTTCACCCAAAAGTTGGAAGCCACCGTTCCCGCACGCTTGCCTCCACTGTCTGATCTGCCCAATCATGCACCAGGGAGAGCTGGGTGGAAAGGGCGGTACCCTGCCCTGCCGGCCAGTCGCAGGTAGTTCTTTCACCGGCTGCTGACCTTCGCAATGATGTAGGTACAAACCTGGCGTATTTGGCCGTGTATCTGCGTGCTAGCCAGCGTCGTGCAGTGCGCGCATGTTTCCGACGGGCTCCTCCCGGCTCGTGCTCGTCACCTGGCGTGATGCAGGGGCGCCGACGGGACCCCTGTTCGTGTCTGTCGTCTAGCAGGCCCAGCCCTGGCTCGGGCCTCTGCCAAGCGCACCACCTGGCTGTTTCGCGGAGGGAGTGGCTTAGTGTCCACAGCGCCATCACTCCGAGGGTTGTCAACGCGCGCTTGGGGGCCCGACCTCCATTGGTTTGGAAGTTTGACAGTCGGCACATGGTGACCAGTGACGTAGCTGGAATTTTGCCTCGGAAGGAGCCGGGTCGGGGCATAGGGGTGTCCATGGTGGTCCTGTTAGCACAGGGACCTCACGTCGCCACTTTTGAAGCCGTGTTTAGGGATTCGGAAAACCTTGCTAAGCTCTGGATCCTATCTTGGCGTCTTGAGGGTCCGTTTTGATGTGCTAGAAGCCTTACGGGCGTCTTAAATCGGCACGAAGAACTGGGGCCTTCGCCCCAAGGTTTCCCGATACCTCTTTGGGGGCCATGACCTCAAAGCCTTTTCCCCTACCCACGCGATTGATGGTGATGCGTAGCTTGGGTTGAAAATGCCCCAAATCGCCGGTGGAGTCGCCGACCTACTATTTGGTTCGCTCGCTCTGACGGATGGGGGCGGGAGGGCTAGTGTCTAGTTCGGTGGGGGCGCAGTGTTGAGGTCGGTCGGTAGGTGTGTACTGAGTGACCCTTGTCCAAGGTCGGCGGTTCGAGGTCGGAGGGTCATCGCGGCACCGTGGGATCGCGTTAAAACAGCCCAAACGGACAACATAATGGGGATCATAAAAGGCTCGGCATTGTTTGAATGCTGAAACGGGTGGCATTCCTCCGGGTTGTTTTGTCGGTATTGGACTGAATGCTTTCCCTACTGGGTAATTTTTAAGGCGGAATGTGCTGTGGGCGACTTCCGCGCATTTCAATATGCGAACGGCCCTTGGTGTTCAGGAACTGTCTGACTTGGTGTCCAACTTTGTGGAGACCGGCTTCGACCCGAACAAATGTGACGTCAACGTGAAAGTTAGTGCGCTTTAACGTTTTACTGGATTACGTAAGTCTGGAATTGTTACGAGCGGGGTGCTCTCTCACTTCGCAGTTCAACTGACAGGATAGGGCAAGTTTGCAACGTAAAACTGGCGCTTTGCCTTGAACGTGACTCATTTTACGGTCAGATATGCCTTTGATAAAATAACGCCAGTGGTTCACCACAATCTCGCAAAATTATACCGTCGGTATTTGGCAACAAAAGTGCACTGTAATGATGACCAATCGGTGGGAAGCAAACTGGAGGGGCGTTTCGCAATACATATATTGCATTGCCTTGCCAAGAAAGAACCGGTGTGAATTAAGAGCCCGGAAAACATTAATACAGTCATATCGTGCAGCGGAAATAGGCGACAGATGCCTGGAAGCTTCAGCCAAGCCCCATATTCTCGATCCTAAACGTATCTATTCAGACTGCCCCACCCTCTCCTTCCACTCCGCCACCGAATTGCATAATTCCTCCGACGCAAAACGATGTTCTGGCGCAGCCTGCCGCGCCAGACAGACAGCAGGGACCAGTCAGCCGTGGTAAGCTGCGCTAAGGCCGGCCTTCGGCGCAGCTCCTGTCGGCCCGCGCCACGCCACCAGAGGCTCCCGGCGGCCGGGCTCCCGACGGTCAGGCTCCCGGCGGCGGTCGGCTCCCGGCGGCCGGGCTCCCGACGGTCGATCTCCCGGCGGCGGTGGTCGAGCTTCCGGCGGAAGCGACTCTCACCACCAGCCGTAGCTCCCGGCGGAAGCGACTCTCACCACCAGCCGTAGCTCCCGGCGAAAGCGACTCTCACCACCAGCCATAGCCCCCGGCGGAAGCGACTCTCACCACCAGCAGAAGCTCCCGGCGGAAGCGACTCTCACCACCAGCCGTAGCTCCCGGCGGAAGCGACTCTCACCACCAGCCGTAGCTCCCGGCGAAAGCGACTCTCACCACCAGCCGTAGTTCCCGGCGGAGGCGACTCTTACCACCAGCCGAGTCCCGGCGGAGGCGACTCTCACCACCAGCTAGCTCCCGGCGGAGCGACTCTCACCACCAGCCGTAGCTCCCGGCGGAGCGACTCTCACCACCAGCCGTAGCTCCCGGCGAAAGCGACTCTCACCACCAGCCGTAGTTCCCGGCGGAGGCGACTCTCACCACCAGCCGAAGCTCCCGGCGGAGGCGACTCTCACCACCAGCCGTAGCTCCCGGCGGAAGCGACTCTCACCACCAGGCGTAGTTCCCGGCGGAGGCGACTCTCACCACCAGGCGTAGTTCCCGGCGGAGGCGACTCTCACCACCAGGCGTAGTTTCCGGCGGAGGCGACTCTCACCACCAGCCGCAGCTCCCGGCGGAGGCGACTCTCACCACCGGCCGTAGCTCCCGGCGGAGGCGACTCTCACCACCAGGCGTAGTTTCCGGCGGAGGCGACTCTCACCACCAGCCGCAGCTCCCGGCGGAGGCGACTCTCACCACCAGCCGTAGCAGCGCCGCGAACGGCGTCCGGAAGTGGTCACCGGGCGAAGGTCGGGTCGAGAGGCGCCGCCACCGACGACTGTCCCACGTGGCTGACGATCGCGAACCGCTGGCCCCGCTTCCTGCTGTGAACAGGGAAAAGGGCGACATACTTGGCAGCCTTGAGCAATATGGCTTTATGACCACCAGCGTTATATTTCAAGATGGTATAGGTTTTGAGTAGGCGTTTGTGCGACTTGTGGGTGAAGTCTTTCCATGCGTCACTCACCCCCTGTTCCTTACTTATCTTCCTTCACCGTTCCTTTTATTATCTTACATATCCATGGCATCAAGAGTGCATCAATAGCCACTAAAAAGCGTGGACCCAGCGGCTTCTCAACATTGTGCGTACCTCATCATACCGGCCGAACATCTCACCATCCATGTGCAGCACGCCAAGCAAAAAAACGTAGGACTTTTTCAATGGAGGTCGTTTCTCGGTTTGTTCAAGGCATCTGCGATGGATAAGCATTCGTGACGTCATCAGTGCAGAGAATGGGAGTCGTGACGTTCGCTCAGACCTCACTTGGTCGCACAGGACGTCGCTGGTTGCTTCGAAAAGCACTTAACTGTCCGCGATTGGAACTCCGTGTCGCGTCTCTCAGCTCACGCGCGGACCTCACCGCCCGACCTGCCTCGCCGGCGTCGATTGCCGCCACCGTGGTCACGGCGTGGGAAGTAGTGGGCGGCGGCGTGCGGCGCGGTGCCGACAGCCCCGAGAATGCTGTGACGTCACCGGGCCCGCCGCCCGCGGCTATTTCCGCCGGTGCCGACCGTGCCCCCCGTGACCTCCGGCGGCCGGCGGCAGTGAGCCGGCGCCCCGCGCACCTGTCTCGTCTAGGCCCATGTCATAAATCGATATTTAGGGTTGGAGCGCGCTGTGCCTTCAGCTGTAATCCGCTGCGTTCACTAGACTTCGTGCGGGTTGTGCTGAAATCGCTCTACGGTGGCGGTGCGGGTCAGGTTTCAGCTGGCGCTGCGGCGCGCCAGGGGCGAAGGGGCAAGTTCGCGTGACACAAAGGCTTGCGTTCATCCCACGAGCCCGGCCGCGGCGCCACGCCGTGTCCGACCGGTCACGCCGCTCTCCCCGGCGTAGCACGTGGGAGCCGCGTGCCGTGTGACGCAGCGAGGCGGGGGGGGGGGGGGGGGGGTACGTCATGGGTGAGCGGGTGGCTACGCCACAAGACTCGCCGGCTCCCCGGCGGGGTCGACAGGTCCGCAGTGAGCGTGCGCCGGGCCCGGCCTGACCTGGGCACGGATGTGCCGCGAGCTGGTGCGGTGTCCGGCGCCAGACCTTATCGGCCCTTGCGGGTGCATGTCGATTATAGCCAAATGAAGCTCGTCCTTTGGGGCCTCCAGGCTGAAGTCGAATGTGGCGCGAGCATCCGCGTGCCCCGTTTGGGCACGGGCAGGGTGCGGGCGAATGCCTTCTTTATTGATCCAGCAATGTTTCAGTGAAGTGATTGCGCGTTCCGTGACGATTTTTCGCCCGGCGTTTGTCCCAGTTCCCGTAAGAGGTTGACCTGTTTGGGCGACCTAGCCGACATACCGCAGCCTCGCGAGGTTTGTCTGCCTGCGGCCGGCCCGTGTGAGGCGTTCGGAGTGGTTAAGAGCTCGGGCTGGAGTGGCGTCAGAAGTGGAGTTCGGGCTGGAGCTCCAGGAGTGGAGTTTGGGCTGGAGTGGTGTCAGCCTGTCGCTGGGGACTCCTATGCCTCCTCTGGAAGAAGCATGAGTGATCGGTACTCGAAGCCAGATCCGAAGTGAGGGCACGGCGAAGCAGTGCCAACTGTTCACGATGAGCCGGTTCAGGATCTCATCGCTCCCAGCAGACTGCGCCGGTGTAGGGCGTGTGTGGCTCGCGGCTGAGGACGTGCAGGAATGCGCCCGTGCGTCGGTGCCTCGAGCTGTGTGGCGTGTCGACCTCAGAGGGGCGGGCGGCAGCCTCAGCGATCAGAAATCAGTGGCGACGGTGGCCTGTCTGGGCCACCATGTATGTTGGCAGCCGGCCTAACATTCCCAGACGCCGAGTCCCCGCGGTTACCACGCTACACTTCAATGGACAAGGCACCTCGCCGTGTACGCGGGGCGCTGTTTGGAGCCTCTTGTGAATGAGCTCGGTGCCTGAGAGATGTCTCAATTGAGGCTTAAGGATAGCATGGCTGGGTAGCGGGGTGAGGTGCTGTCTGCTTTTTACGGCTTCGATCTCTCTGTTACCCTGTGGCTGGTCCCCGTTCGGTAATGTTACGGCATTCATGTGTTGTTTATGTGTTGACCGATCGACTGTATACTTCCTCTAAGAGCTTTTGTTGCCTCATGTTTTATAAATAAACATTGTCTGCGACACAATTAACTCATGTAAGGTAGCCGACGTCGAAGCTAGACAATAGAACAGCCAAACATCTGTCCTACTTGGTTAGAGTAATCGGCGATGATAATTATATAGACGCACTTGTGGGAAAATAATGGCTCTTCGCTACCGCCGCGAATAACAATGCATTAGCTTTTCCCGAAAGTTTTGCGTTCTAATTTTTGTCTTAAACTTGGCCGGGTCCTAGTTTTTCCCCAACGGGCACTCCCACTGGACCGATATCACTTGTCTCGATGTTTTCGATCGCCGAAATTGGTCAGGTGGGTGAGGCCTGAATAACGAACTGGCGCCAGCTTGAGTACCGCTGCATTGTTGAATGTGGCTTGTGACTGAGCTCAGCAACTTACCACTGATCATTGGCAGACAACCCTTTGCGTGTGGCCATTGCATGTGGATATGAATTTTTAACTGCGCTAAAGGCTCGTAGCATGTTGATGTGGGTCGTCGTTCAGAGCCTCTTTTGACGCACCTTCGTGTCAAGATATGGCTCAATTTTCCGGCGCACCCAAATGCGGGTGCAGGAGATATTAGTCACATTGAATAATCCACTGGTTTGTCGAAGCATAGTGCTTTATTCGCGAACCCTCACACATGTGACGGCAACTGTAATTCACTTTCCGAACACCGCGACCGGCTCCACTTCATTTGACCTGAAAACAGGGGCACGCTTGGTACGCGCTGGCACTGCTTCATTGATGTGGTGATACTCCCTGTTGATGTGGACCAGAAGTGACTGTGGATGGCGCCATTGCCATTGCGCGAGATGGAGCTATGGTGCCATTGCGCCATAGCTCTGCCGGGCATTGCGCTAGGTGTACGTGGAGACCAGTTCTTGGATCGAACGATGTGATTGTGGCCTTAAGGATTGCACTCATGGAAATCAGTTTTGGGTGAAGGGCGTGGAAATGTGTGACATTATCCTGAACCATAGGGCATAGCTTAGCTACGAGTTTAACCCCTGTGCTGCAAATATTTTGCTGAGTTTTGACTTGAAGATTGGTTCTGTATGGGAAGTCCACAACGCGACACTGGCACCATCAGTTACGGCATTATAATCATTCTAGTCTGTACCGTTGATATCGAAGACAAAATACGGCGGTGCCTCGAAACTGAGGTACGTACAGAAAATAGATCATATCAAAGATCGGATGAAGGACAGGCGCACCGAAATATGTACATGGCCTGATATCGGCGGGGCTGAAAATTCGGTTCTTGGAACATACATTTCTACGCATTCTGTTAAAAATATAACCTGAGCATCTTCCTTTATTTTTCATTTTCTTAACTATGAAGCCCCCCCCCCCGTGAATACGTACAGAGATGGTTTTCCGGAACGTCATGTCTCCTGGATTGGCGTACGCGCCTGAAGTTGTCGATGATGTCAGCAGCACGCCGTGCCCGTGCTTCTGCGACATCCCACCTGTGCGCAGCCATCCGCGTCTGGCCTGAAGATGCCCTCGCCGCTTGGAGGTCCGACTGGCAAACTCGACACACCTACCCCCCTGTTGTAGGAGGTGTGAGTCACGACGCCACCAGCGTCCGTTGCGATGCCCGTACATGGTTCAGCGTTTGGTGCCGGTGGCGCGCCGGAAATATCTCTCGCCGAGGGTGTCGGACGTTCGGTGATCCTGAA
>NW_023596461.1:33136702-33141315 GCF_011947565.3 Pollicipes pollicipes | reverse complement strand
TCTCTCTCTCTCTCCTCTCTCTCTCTCTCTCTCTCTCTCTCTCTCCTCTCTCTCTCTCTCTCTCTCTCTCTCTCTCTCTCTCTCTCTCTCTCTCTCTCTCTCTCTCTTCTCTCTCTCTCTCTCTCTCTCTCTCTCTCTCTCCTCTCTCTCCTCTCTCTCTCTCTCTCTCTCTCTCTCTCGCTCTCTCGCTCTCTCTCGCTCTCTGTGGCGGTCTGACCAAAGACTTCTGAAGCTGATTTTCTCTCCCACATTTGCCCATGTCCATTGGTTCCTTTCCAGTTTAGAAACGAAGTTAACGGTTGACATCTTACGACCATACACTTCGAACATTTTGGCTGAGATTACGTTATCATGCTTTATAGTGTTTTTTGCCTCATTTCCTTCATATTACTGTCAGGTGTTTTTCGTGAGGCTGCCTGTGCTGAAGCGTGATACGCTAGCTTCAGTGTCGACACCTTATCCTGAGATTCGCTCGCAGAATATGGCATTTGCCTCCAACATGCGTAGCTCTATCGGTAGCCCACGCGATTGGGCTGAAGCGCATAACCAGTCACTCTAGGCTGTGTTCCCTCTCCCTTTTTCCTTCCCTCTGCCTCTACTTGCTGTTCACCTCTTCTAGGTCGTTACGGCCGCATTTTGCCTTCCACGGCCGGGGGCGGCCTGACTGCCGGGCGCGAGCGCCGCGCCGCCTGTCAGCGTGGGCCGCTTTCAGTGGTGCCGCGCCTACCGTAGCTAGCGGGCGGCTGGCTGCCTGTGCGTGTGCTGTGTGGGCGCCGGCGGCCGGCGCGCGCGCGCGCGCGGCGCCTCTGACTGCCTGTCGTGTCTCTCGTAGATCCCGAGGGTGGCGGCGACCGGGTCACACGACCGGCCACCGAACGGCAGAGGGCGCCGCCAAATTCGGCGCTCACCTGAACGTGCCGGGTAACCGACCACGGCCGTCCGCCCCGACCTGCCTGACCTGACCTTGCCTCACCTAAGCTGACCTGGCTTGGCCTGACCCAGGTCCGGTCTGTGCCGACTTCCTCTGTCTCAGGCTGAGCCGCGGGCGCTGATTTCGTCTGGCTGCGGTCCGTTCTGCGGGCGGAATGGCTGAGATACGTTGTTGTCGCGGTCACCCGACCCCGCGAGAATCTTTGTCAGGTGACGCTTTTGAATTTCACCGCCATGCTCAAACGCTGCGCTCAGCAAGAGAGAGAGGAAGAGAGTTCAGCAGGAGAGCTGCTGAGCATGCGGCGGCTGGGCGTCAGCAGCCAACGGTCCAAAACGACCGGCATCGGTACCCAGCAGTTAACGAATGATTCCTTGAGCCGCGCGGTGGAGCCTGTCACCAGCTTTGCCATGTAAAAGTGATCTAAGATCGATTGGGTAGTCTGCCCCATCCACACAACCACCAACCCCGCCTGCGGATTAGCTGTTGGAAGCTATCCTCTACAAACGTGAACTGGATTCCCAAGGCCGTGAGTCGGCGCTTGCAGCCCGTTAGTGATTGTTCGGTCACGAAGGCCCTGTCCAGTCCCGTACAGACCCTGTCAACATGCATTATCACGTGATGGGCGGTTGTCACCGCGGCTGCGTGATTTTCGAAAGCCTAGCCGGCGCCCGGCGGAAAAGCCGCTCGATTAGCCGCCTCGGTCGCGTGCCGACAAAATGTTCGTGCCCGACCGAGTTCCCCGAAAAGACCGCGGCGCAGCCACAGATGTCCCCCCCCCCCCCCTCCGACGGCGAGTCACCGTTATTGTTCCTTGCGCTGTGTCATTCGCAGAGCATTTTACCGCCGACTCGTGACAGGATCCCCCTCCCCCCGCCGCCTGCCACAGCCAGTCGGCGGCGCCGGCCAGGCGCGAGCCGGCCTGGTACGGAATTCTTGCGGGCACTTTCAAAGCCTCCATGAAAAAGATGCCCGCCAAAAATCCACCTATCTTTTCCTCAACGTCTCATGTCGTCGCCTGGTGGGATGTTTCAAGGTTTTGTCTCTTTTCCTTTTCTGTCGCAAAGCATGTGAGCGGTTGATTGTAGATGGTTGTACAGACAGAAAAAAACATTCCATTTCAACTTAATGCCGTTCAGGTAAATCGAATGGCTCAACAAATGGTTTGACATACCAGTGCACGTCTGTGAGCTCAGCGAATACCGCGGGCTTCAATGGATGTCGCGTGTTCCTGACAATTCCTTCTGTTAATCCAAAAGCCGACGTCTATCCCACAGCCCCGCCCACCAAGCACGATGCACCCTTAAATAAAGCACGGCCTGCATCTGTATGGCATCTCTAAGCTCTCCATGCTTTGATGTGCTGCGACTGCCGTGAGGCGATTGGTACCGTCTCGCGACATAACTGCCGGAGCCAGCTGACTGTTCCCCGGTGCGCTGGGATTAAATGGTTTACGAAGGAATAATTATCAGATGTATTTAGCGTATTGGTGTGGAAAAAGCTAAAATAGCTGATCTATCATAAATAATATGGTAAAGCTAAGAAGCTTTTTCATACGGGTATTCTATGATGGACAACTTTCACACAAGTTAGACAAGCTTTCAATAAAGAGGGCTTCCCATCTTTATCGATTTTTTTCTTTCTACGGTGCACATGGCTTCCTCTTTTATGCAAGCACAGGCGTACATTGTGATGCGACTAGCTCAAGAACAACCAGAGCGTTGATGAATGAAGAGCACTTGGATAAAAAATCCGAGTGGCTTACTCCAATGCTGGGCAAATGGCCTCCCGGTTATTGCCTCGTTTCAACCGCTGCCCGTGATTTCTATTGGCTAGCATTGCAGAAAAGATTGTTTATTGAAGGAATGGGCGATTCTTGAAGTGTTGAAGCTCTGAATTGCTTTAAGAATAATGTACTGCCTTGGAAGCTTTAATGCTGAGCAAAGGTTATATATATATATATATATATATATATATATATATATATATATATATAGTAACTGAAGACATTAGAAACCATGCCATCCTTGTAGGCTATATTTTCTCTCTCTTTACAGTGTAATTACTGTCGCGTTGAGAAGAGCGGAAATAAATAATTCGATCTGTTATGATGACAGGCGTGCAATCAGTCTGGTGGCTCACTTCCGTCAACCTTCTTTGTCTAGCATCGCCTACTTTCTAATATCACGCACTTTCGAAGCAGAAGCGCGATGGTGCGACGTACGCATCCGTCGCCGTCGCCGTCGCCGCCCGACGTCAGCTGACGCTGAGGCACCACTCACTCGGAGAGCAGCACGGCTAGAGGGTTGACCTTGCATGCAGTGCACCCCGACACTGTAGTCCAGTGGCTAGTGCCGTCTGGCTGTCGGTGTCTAACACGCCTGAGTCGAGCGTGCTGAGCGCAGCCGCCGGCGGCGGGGCCGCGCCGTCCGTGCCCGGTCTCGGCGCGGCCGTCCCGCTGCCGCCTGCGCTGCCGCTACCGCTGACCTCTGTCGATCTGACTGGGTCACAGCTGAGTGGCCGCGCCTGACGTGCGCTGGTCCGGGGGGCTTCGCGCGGCACAGCTGCCGGGAAGCGGCGCTGGGCGGCCGGCTGCGCCGCGTCGGCGGCACGCCTCCGGGCCGCCTGGCATGCAGACCGGACTTGACCGGGCCGGCGGCCGGCGCAGCGTGTGGCGTCCGAGCCGAGAGGCGCCGCTCGAGCCGAGAGGCGCCGCTCGAGCCGAGGGGCGCCGCTCGGCGTCCGCCAGGCGGCTCTTGCGTCGGCCCGTCGCCCGCTGATTGCGTCGCTCTCGGTCGGTCCGTACCGAGTCACCGGCCGCCGGCTTTGCGGGGCATTCTGTGCGCCGCGCTGTTGTGTCTGGTCCGGATCACCGGCCGCCGGCTTTGCGGGGCATTCTGCGCGCTGCACTGTTGTGTCTGGTCCGTTTCGGCGCTGTTGTCTGTCCGCCTGTTTGTCTGCCGTAGCTCGCACCAGGCATCCCACAGGCCACGAAGCTGCGTAGCCGCACGCTGGTGGCGTTCTGACACTAGGCTGTATAGTTTGTGACGTTTCGTTGCAAGCACCTTTTGTTTGCAGCTACCTAATGCCTGTTGCACCGAGTTTTGTTGCACAGTTTGGTCTGCATCTGAGTTTGATTTCAGACATCCCGTAGCTGTCTTGGTTGAGCAGCTTGACGAGCTCTCTTGCAGTGGCCTAGCACCGTTTTCGTTCCCTGAGTTTTTTTGTTTGCGTTGTATTTCGCTCGGTTCACCGTCGGTCTCTGGACTCGGTCGGGCGCGCCTAACTCTGCCCTCTGCACTCTGCCTCTCTCTCCTCCTGCGCCTGATGCTCCCTGCACACCGCCGCCGCCGCCGCCGCCGCCGCCGCCGCCGCCGCCGCCACTGCCGCCGCCGCTGCCGCCTCGCAGTGCTTCGACGTACGGAAACCTTCGCAGGCGCGGCCACGGCCGGCGACAGCTCGGCTGACCTGCACGCCAGCCCCAGCGGCGTCTCGCTGCCCGACACCAACGGTCACGTCAACGGCAGCTCCAACGACATCGCCAAGGTGGGCGCTGCCGGCGCCGACTCGCGGGCGGCGGCTGGTGCGGCGCTCTGGCGGAAGCGCGGGTTAACATGTGGCTGTTCGCGGATCGAGCGCGTCGGCGCGCGCGGAATCGCGGAGGCGAAGCTTTGGCTGCTTGTGT
>NW_023596461.1:33091682-33135702 GCF_011947565.3 Pollicipes pollicipes | reverse complement strand
GCTGCCACTCACGGCGACCCCACGGCACCAACTACCGACCTGAGATGAGGGGCCCTGCCTGCGCCGGCCGCCGCCGCGTGCTTTGCATATCAGCGCGGCATGTACGACCGTTGTTCGTCTGGCGTCGTAACCGGGCGCCGCGGCCGCAGCGTCCTCCGAATACGGCGCGTCGTTTGGGGGAGGGGTGAGCCGGTGCACCCGTATCGGCGTTGGAGCGTGACCCAAACGGCACACCCTGGCGCCTTACCCGCGCCACAGTTGTCGCCAAACAGCGATATCGCCTCGCGGCAGCCGAGGCCGCTTCGGGGTCCTCTACCCCGGTACCAACCGCGTGTTGACAACGGTTTGCAACTGCTGCTCATCACTTGACATACTACCGCCATCGAGGGTCATCTCCATACTACGCCTGAAGGTCGAACCGAAGGCCACAATGGTGATCGCATACGGTCGGAGGCTATGCCGACCGATGCGGCGTTATGAATTATGGATACTTGTTTGCATCGGTGAACGACCACCGATTTCTACCCGGAGTGGGCCGGTGTGGGGCCCTGTTCTGGGCCCTGTTCCGGGGCAGAGGCCCAGAGAAAGTCCTCGCCAGACGTTCGCGCGTGGTAACCGTAGCTTCCGCAGGGGACAGCGCAGGACGTCGGTGGTCGCCGCCGCAGCCCTTCCGGGGTCACGGCGGGCCTTAAGCGCCCCTCTCCCGCAGCACGAACACGCTGAACCGGGCCTGACCTCACCGTCGACTACTGCACGGGGGCTACGATCCATAAGAAAGGCGAAGAGACAGCCACAACTTAACGTTGGACGTGCGCTCTTTCGTTCAACTCACACTCCTGCTGCAATATCAGTCAAAATCAGCCGATCAAAGCCCATGTAACAGTACTCCCACCTCAAATTACGCAGGCCTGTATGCAGCGCCCTACGGCCAGAGTGCGGTGTAGCGCCAGTGATCTGATCAGGTGATGAGGAGATTTCAAGGGCGCGTCCACGGCAGAGGCTAGCTGCGCCATGCTTACAGTGCTGGCGTTTCCACCAGTCGTATCAGAACAGGGACGAGGGAGGGGGACAGCAGCCCGACCGAAGGGGACGGCGATCAAGGTCCCGTGAGCTCCATGGTGTTGCATGGTTAAAACTGGAACACATGGAAGTTGCCACACAATAGGCTGCGTTCGCCCCGTAGCGGAGAAGAGACGTAAGCACATGGCCGGATCCGTGCATAGTAAAAGTACGGCGTATGAGCTCATCATTATGCTAAGCTTGTAGGATTTCACGCGGACAAGATCAATCCACCCACGGACTTAAGCAAATCAGCCTTGACCTCGCGGCCTCAGGTGCCCACTGCGCATTTGAGGCGTTCTGCTGTTTTACCATTATGAATTACATACGGAACACGCTGCTTAATTTGGGGGGCGACAGAATGCATAAATAGCGTGGACTATCGATATTTGTGGCAGAACTACCGAGCATGGGTCTGGTGACTTGTCTTTGAGATACATGCTAGAGCTGGGTTCTGGAGCTAGATGCTGGTATTAAGCTCTTGCTTGCATCTAGACTTTTGCATTCTCTTTTCAGAAGTTCTCCGAGTGACAGTCTGCGAGTTTTTGCAATGAATTTGCGCATTGGGGAGACATCGCCCTGTAGGACCTGACGTACACGGGAGTTCCTAAAAGTTAACCAAAGCCCAGGGGTAGGGCAAACTTTGAGGACAAGGGGTACATACTGAGAAAAAAGATAAGCTCTTCTTTTTTGGTATTCAAGTCGAGCTTACAATGTTTGCTAAATCAGCGCCTGCGCCGAATAATCAAGAACAAACTGGTGGCGTGAGGCAACCCAGGGAAGCCTGTGAATGCATCGTTTCACATGCTACTTGAGTGACATCAATGCCTCTTATAGCAGAAAAACTACACAACTTACTCATATGAAGCCACGTAAAAGATGTACTAAAGTTTGGGCTACGTCTTTCCATGCGAACACATGCGGAACATCATGCAGCGTTGGTTATCGGCCCATCCGAGTATATGAATTGCGTTCTGCATGATTCGCAGGCAGTGGGTCCCAGACAAGGATGGCGACAGCTGCGACAGCTGCGACAGCAGCGACGGCTGCGAAAGCGACAGAATGCAGTGACAGAATACAGTGTCAGAAGACAGACAGTGACAGAAGAACAGGAAAAAGGTGGGCTCCAGGGCGGATGTGCAGGCAATCGGGTAACTGAAAGTAATGCTCCTCACAGTGCTGTATGACGAAATGTCCCTTCCTTTTTGGGAGATCGGCGTTGCGTGAAAAGCTCGGTTCCTCTGAAAGAAGAATCTGGACCCCTCACTTGGCCGTCACGCCGCTTTTTTTCGTAACTTCTAGTGGCAGTAGATATCTGAGGACCCGTCAGCAGGCCTGAGCGGGGTAGTTCACGTATGGGGAAGGACACAATAAATGCTCACCAATATCCGAAGTTTTTTGAAAGTCTAGGAGACCACAATTAAAATGCTGCTTGGCATATTTGGGATGTCATTCAAGCGAAAACTTGTCAATCTGAAATGCCTTCACCTAATATTTTGCTTGAGCCTAGAAAATGCGTTGCTTAATTCGATAGCGAAAATGGCTCTCCCCAGCACATCTGAAAGTGGCCAGCCAATCCAGCCGGACCGGGCCCTATCAATAAGTGACGAACTTCGTCACAATTTGTCCGGTGGTCTCGGCACATGACAGTGTCAGCGTCACAGTTTGTCCGGTAGTCTCGGCACATGACAGTGTCAGTGTCACAGTTTTGTCCGGTCAGTTCTTCCGGCACATTGACAGTGTCGGCAGCTAGCTAGTGTAAGGAAGTAAACCAAACCGCATTGCAGTCAGGTCATTGATCAGTCCTGGCCAAGTCCTATGGCGCCAACCACCACAGCGAAATTCTCCTCGAAGAACGGACGGGCCAGGCCACGTTATGACAACTGCGAAAGGAGAGGCTGTTGCGTCATCTTTAAGCCGAGGCAGGAACGCCAAAAAGGATGTATCAGGGTTGCAATGACGCGCCTGAACGACGCTGCAACAGATTTAACGCCTCCAGCCATGTTGCGGCGCATTGGATTCAATCATGTAATTGTACCGTAGTGATCTAAGGTTTTGCAAATCGACGCGACTCACGGATACGGAACCATGACCATGGTGACAGCTTGACCTTAGTTGGTGCGTAGAATGCTGCCTCGAACTGAGGGCCGTCTTTGTTATATACGGTTCGTCGTTTCCTGACGTGGCGAATTCAGAGTTTTAAGATCGGTCGGCGACAGATTGCTGCGACTCATTAGCAAGAACTGTGTCGACATCACTAGCTCACGTAGCGGTATAATTGGCGGCCTGCGAACAACAAGCTAAAGCGACCTTCGAGAAGCCAAGAATAGACTACCGTCCACATGTTTAGCAACAGTAGCTGGGTCCCTCAACTGATTAGAATAGTTCCACTCAGGCGTGCAACTTCGATGTGTCGTATTCTCTTCAGGGAATTGGCGACCTCGCAGCAGGGGTGATCACCGCTGCTGCCCCCTCCCCGGCCTGCAGATGGAGCGGTCGCCTCGAATGCCACGGAGATGCCCCCTCTGACGTTAGCACACGTCACTCTGAGCTTCCGGTACAGGGATATCTTCAAGGGTAATCAGACCGGTGCCTCATTAAAGCAACCTTTGAAGCACACCCTGACGCCCGATTCCCCTTAAAGGCCTCACTACAAGGCCACCGCTTCGCTGAGGTGTCTTGACCAATCGACACGGTCGAAATGCAGGGTACGCTACAGTGGCGCCGCTTTGCTGCAGTGTCCTGTCTAATCCACATGGTCGAAACCAAGGTTAGTTTCTCCACTGCACCAAGCTTGCCACCTTGCCAAGATCAAATATGCATTCTCATTGCATCCCGGGGGATTGCACCAGAAACAGTAATTAGTTATTCACGATTGATCGCCGCGCTCGCGGTTCAGCGCAACCGAGCTGGACCTTCCGGGCCATGCGCTCAGATGACGTCATCACACATGTGTGGTGCTGTGCAAACCACTCCTGCGGAGCTCGCATTCGACCAGGAGCCGCACAACGCAGCCGCACTGTCAGAAGCAATCGTGAGTGAGCAAGGACCCGCTCAAAGATCACGCACCGCCGCGTTAACGGCGCGACATTCTACGCCAGCCATCGTCTCAACTCCGAAAGCCGCGAAGGTCTTGGGTGAATGGCGCATACATGCTCCGAAACTGTCACCAGCAACTTCATGAACGACACATTGCTTCGGTATCAAAATGCTCTGTGTCGTACCGTGGACCGACACGCTGCCACTGTAGACCCGGTACAGCGGAACAGCGGAACACTGTAGACCCGGTACAGCGGAACAGCGGAACACTGTAGACCCGGCGTACAGCGGAACAGCGGAACACTGTAGACCCGGCGTACAGCGGAAGGACGACGAAGGCTGCGCAGCCGTGGCGTTGCAAGTCAGGCCACCGTAATGGGTTTTTTTAAGAAAGCTTCACGACCCTCAGCCAGATCGAACCAAGGCGACACGAGTGGACACCGGTCACAGCTGAATGGCGCATGACTTGGCCAAAGGGCAATACGTCACGCTCGTTCGTCGAAAGCGAGACACGAACAGCTGTGTCGCACCAGGCCGCACCGGCGTGCACAAGCGCGAGACACGAAAGACAATGTCCCAGTCAGGACATCGTCTTCAAGGATTTCTTCCAGATGTGACCCATGCGCTTGATCGAAGCTGGCCTGGGATCAGATTGTGGGCTAAGAGGGGCCCTCAGCGTGCGATCCTGCTCTCTCCCTCCTTCTTCCGTAACGGATAACATTGCGATGCCAAGGGGCAAACGGATGGCATTATGCATCTGACATTAAAGGGAAGGGTTTCAGCTATACAAACATAGTTTCACACAAGCAGATACCATAGCTGCATGGGTAAGGTTATTCGCCACCAAATACGACTCTGACTGACCCAGTTGCTTGAAGGGAGTGCTCCACATTTATATGAACGTTTTAACTGAAAAAGCCATCTTGAATACCTTTCTGTGCTGTTCACAATCCCGCCTTTCTAAGACCTAAGCCCCTCCCTCTAGTTGCTGAGCTACACGACCGCGAAAACAGGGAACAGTATATCGGGAAGAGTATTTCAAAATCATCTTAGTGTTCATGACGTCATAATAACGTCATTCGAATCCTGCCATTAATTGGCTATCAATGTTGTGCAGGATACGAGGACGTAATCAAACCATTACGTCTTGATGAGTATATTTCTTTAACAAAGAATTGTGCTGTCTAGAGCAATCTCTTCCCGTTAAGTGTACCAACAGCTTATAAAAGCAAACTTGCTTTATCATATCTGATACTTGCTTCAATACCTTCAAATGTGAAACATTCCCTTTAACGTATTACGGCTGCTAGAATGGTGTTCATCTGTGCTTAGCAGGGAATGATTTGATCAACGTAAGACCACCCCATGATCAAAACCGAATCAGCAGCTGCTGTATGCCCTCAAAGTACGTCGCGTAGGTTTCCGCATCATCACACCCGAGACCACTAGACCACCTGAATAATCTCTCCATTTCGGTCTCTGGCCAACCAGACAGTCAGTGCGACTCTAGGACCTGCAATCACGGGAACGGCAAGAAGTTCGTTCGGAACGACGCAGGTGTGCCGCGCAAGAGGCACCCGATCGAACAAACCCACTGGTTGAAAGCATTGATCGCCTCCAGCGCGCAACTGGCAGAGGCGGAGGGGCTTGGAGGAACTTCTGTTCATTAGACCCTGCCCGCATCCTTGTTGGACATGGCCTCCACCGAGCACGCCTCACGTCGACCCTCAGAGACGGCAGATATCACAAACTCAGTTATAGAGCAGCGGAGAGCCTCCAGCCAGACAAGTCCGACTTTAGTTGGGATAGCACATGTGGTCCATGACTACGCTAAACTGACGAGGTCCATTTGGCCAATTGCTAATGTGGAAAAAATAATCACCCGCAAGTGATCCAAAACCAGCGCCGACCACCGGCTGACTTGGCGGGCAGCGCAGCTGGTTGGTGTGCAATGCACCAATCAAGTGTTACTTAACAGATAATTATGCTGCTAATTAACGGCCTCCGGTATTGCCATCAGTATGCCGGCACCAGTGCAGCCGATGCAGTGCGACAGTGCTCACACAGTGTTCTGAGTGTGGCGTAGACAAAGGCTCGCAGCTGCCGCCTGTCATGCTGCGTGCACCCAGCGACCGCGGGTCAGACGAGCTACGACCTTGTTTTTCCGTTCCGTTCGTAAACATGTGCCCGCGGCGGCCGGTGCTGCCGGATTCGTCAGTCATAAAAGCATAGAAGCCTCTAATTTACATCCAAAAGATAGTAACGCTAAGTGCCCGAGAATAGTCTCCGAATGCGTCAAAATGTGTATGTGCCAAGCTAACACCTACACTGTCCTCAGAGCTAGGTGAATGTGCCCCTTGCCCAGCCACTCTTCTATGGCCACCTGTAAAGGGAGATTCCTGCTGAGATGCGGTGCCGTGCGGCAGGCTCGTGCAGGCCGCATTGCCGGCAACAGGTCACGACCGTGTGACGCTCAAAATGCGCGACACGAGCCACCGCGGCAAAAAGGTACCGAGAACCGCGGAAGACGCTACGCCAGCTTCTCCGTACGTCGCCTCCCAGTGCTGTCGTCAGTGGGAAGTGGCGAGGGGCCCTGCCTCTGCGCGATGTCGGCGGCGCAGAGTCGGGTCCGCTCCTAGTCCCGAGCCGATGCCGGGTCGTCACCGCCTCAATCGGCCACAGGGGATGGGAACCGGAGTTTGCGTGCCGGTCGGTGCGGGCACAAGGTCCCGGAGGCCACCGCCGCAGGGGGCACGAAATGGAAACGGGCCATCGGGGTCGTAAATAGTGATAAGACGCTTGCCCGTTCCCGATGCGCGCCATAACAACACTGCAAACGCTCGCAACACAGCTGAGGTGGAACTCTCCTGAACACCATGGGTAGGGCAGGTTGGGTGGGGAAAGGCCTGTTCGTTATAAGTCGTGCATGGGTCACGTTAAAACCTCGCCCATATTTGGCTGTGGGGAGAGGGCGCATGTGAACATAAAAACATGCAACATTTCATCTGTGGTAGACGGTGTCAGTGTCAGTGTACCACTGTCAGCTGGTACAAGGGGATGGTGGTTCCTGAGTGATCCAGTTCCCGACTCGGCTCATCCCTGAGGATAATAATTCTCTGACTGCCGAATGATGCATAGCACATTGTCAAGAGTCTATGACTCATTAGACCCGTAACGAGGGCGTTATGGGTCGAGTGAATCAACACGCGTTCCCAGACACGCGTGAGGCACGTAGCTGGGCCGGCCGCCTGAGTCAGCCGATGATGGGGCGAGGTGGGGGCGGGGAGGGCTAGTTCGCCCCACACGGACCAGGGATCAAATGGTCCGTCAGGGACACCCACCAGGCGGCATTCACCCCGGCGGGCCGGCCACGGACCTCGCGGGGAGGGACACTGGCACGGACCTGATACTCCCTGCCTGACTCTCCATCGCCGTGGGGGCCAGCATTCCCCGCAGCGACCTGCACCGTACCGGTAGCACAACAGCTTTCGCATGGGAACGCTCACTCAGTGAAAGCTTTGCTTTGCGCCAGTGCCTGTAAACTCTTCATCGATAAAAGTGAAAGGACCCCGCTAACACGTCTACCGGTGTCGTTTGAGGACCGTCAGTCATCAGAAAAAGTACTCGCGTCAAGAAAGCGCTCGGGATGCATGGCGTGCACACCTGAGCGCATTATACATGGGATACATCCATAGCGGTTTGCAATGCACACTGAACGCCGAACACGGCCGCTCTCGCAGCATGGCCACACCTCAGATGCCTCAGTGACCCGGCCTGTTCATCTGTGGGCGTAGATGACCTCCGCCTCCGGGGCGCATAATGACGGCCCGGTTACGAGCGGCACGTGCGGCGACCCGCCTCACTTATTCAGCCGTGATCCGATCGCGCTGTTTGTGCGCAGTAGCCGAATCTGAGTTATTTCCCAGCGATTGCTATTCCGTCTGGCCCCATGGAATGTCGACAGTCCGAGCTCGTTGAAATGGAACGATGCGCTACGTATGCGTATCAGAGATCCGTAGAAACGGTTCCATGAGATTGATGATATTTACATCTCATTTACACTGAGACCGACGGGCATGCAGTCGTAGAAATATTAGTATTGGGGGAGGGGGGGGGGGGGGGAGATGGCCCACCCATTTTTCATGGTAACTTCATTACTATTGTGTTGAGTGGCAAGAACTGACAGCGATTTGGCCACACACTTTGGGATGTTCAAACGACTCAAGGCAAGGGAACGGGAAGAGGAGGCTCACTATTTACACCGTTTGTAATGTCAGGGGTAACCTTAAGACTTTCTCAGACACCACAACATCCGCGATTCAAAGCTGTTATAAAACGTCCCTTTATGAAGTCAGAGGCATCAGACTGAACCCTGAACGTGACACGTGCAGCATACTGTACTTGTGTACAGAACCACCAATGCAACACGATCACGCACTCAGCTCTGAGTCATGTTCAATACATGTTGTGCGTAATGCCACCGAGTCACGCCATGCCGAGTCCATTCCGACAGCTAACGGTACCACTAGTCACAAATCGGGCCCCAAGATCATTAATGCAATCGATGAGCTTGAAGCCAGTGGCGCGGATGTTGCCGTCGATCAATTCCGGGTCAGCATGTTGCCAGTTCATTAGTGAGTATAATGTAATATTGCCCTTATGTAGATGTATACATTATGCATGCGTATATAGTAGGCACATGTCATTGTATTTGCAAATGTCGTGTGTATGTACATGGTACATGCCCATGAACATAATGTTTTATTGCACTGAGTACATCACATTACCGCCCACGCGCAACACTGACATTGTTCAGAAATAGTCATAGGCAAGCCCTAAGAGGTCCGATAGGGCCGAATACAACAACACGGAAGAGTAAATCAGCAAAAAACGCCTGTCTGGCCAAACAATCACCTGGGAAATGTTTAAAGGGAGTCGTCCACATTTCTATAGGGTTTGAATTGGAACAGCCATCTTGAAGATCTTTCGACGCAGCTCACAACCCTACCCCTGCGAAGTCCTAAAACCAACCTCGTTTCTAACATAAACTCCCGTGAAGGTGGGGGAATAATTCAGGGAGAGTATTTTAAAGTCACCTTAACATTTAGGACCTCATAATAACGTCATTCAAAGGCTCCCACTCCGCAAGCCATGCAGCGATCCAACGCCATGACAAAAAATAATGGGCGAGTCGTTCATATCTGGCGTTCGTGAGCACGATTTTCAGACAGAATGGCTGTCAAATGGCTGTCAATCGATACTGTGCAAAGTATGATGACGTAATCAAACAAACACGGTATCAAGAAGCGTGCTTACTAAACAGATGAATTGCATTATCTAGAGCAGTCTTTCTACTTAAAAGTACTACCAATAGTTGTGGGTTTGTTTCATCATATGTGGTGCTTGCTTCAATATATTCAAATGTGAAACATTTCCTTTAACTAAAAAAAAAAAACAAAAAGGTTCCACATCATGACCTTGACATGAGCTGAGGAACATTAAAGCCAGCTGAGCAGCTATCTACGAGGTTCTGTAGTGCATGCAGACAAAAGGCGCGGGAAATGTAGGAGTAAGGTGCGCCTAATCAATGGACAGGGGTGTCCAAGGTCGTGGAACAATGCGGCAAGACCATCTTACCGTACCTGTGCAACGAAGGGCAAGGTACAGACATTGTGCGGTTAGTACAGCGTCTGTGCCATGACAACCTCATCAGCTAGCATCCCATCACAGAGCCCTGCTCAACGTCAAGCCACAATGTGCAAAAATGGTGATACATGCAAGAATAAGAATAGTACCAAAAGAATGACAAAAATATGAATACTAATAATAATACCACGCATTTAGTATTAGCATAATGGCATAATACATAGTCATATACAGCGACACAAGCCATACAAAAAATTATAACATTTTGCACCTCAGGTTTTCAAGCTAATTGAATATATCATTCGGGAGTCACGTGGAAGCTAAATTCTCACAAATAGCACGTGTGACTTGCGTGTGACCACGTGCTCAGGTTTAAAAAGCGCAGATGTTGCGCAAGTGCCGAGTCGCGTTGTGTCAGGCTGCGTTGTTACTTGTAAGCATTTGTTAAAAGACCAACGAATGGTTAAGGAAATGTGTTATGGCCGCACATCCACTGTTACCTTCAGGGGCGGTCGCGTGAGGCGGCCCTCCGCCAGCTCGGCTCTGCGAGTGACAACTCCCACCAACACATCACGGGGCTATTCTGGCCTCAACTGTATGCAGCGTGACCGTAACAACTCAGCCGGTTAAGAGGCCATGGTGTGGATGTCCGAAGAAGTATGCGTGTGAAATGAAATAAGGTATGAAATATGGCAGGACAGGTATGAAATAATTCCGGACGTATCACTTGACAAGACTAACAACGGGCCGGACCTGGCTGTTCGGGCGGGCTACTTGTTCGTGTGCTCACCACTACATGAACCGCCCTCTTCACCTCGCTTCCTTCCCACCGTGCACCGTTTCACCACCAACACCAGATAATAAATCTGCCTCGAATCTGGCGTACATCGCACACAACCCCGACACCACGCGGATCCAGATCGAGATCATTCCAACGAAACGTAATTACCGACCGCCGACGCCCGTCTCAACGGGCTCTGAACGACAACACGCGCCCTCTGCTCCAGCGGTTTGTCGCGCTCTGCGCGCCGCTCCGGCGCCAGCCGGATCAGGTGCGCCGGATATTGCGTCGATTTCGACGCGCCTGAGCGGGGCGCCGCGCCCGACCTGTCGTCGTGCGATCAATGGCTAGGGTGACCGACCGGCCGGCTGTTGCCCCTGCATCAGCGGACGTGCCGCCACGGCTCCGGCGGCTCTGGCAGCCGACTGCGCCCCGGGACCCGCGCCGCGCCGCAGCCCGTCAGCTGATCGGAGGCGGCCGGCGCGCGCCGACGGCAGACCCGCAAGGAGGGGAGCGGTGGCTGACTGCTCCATGTGCGTTCGCTAGATGCTCGATGTTCATTTGCTAAATGCTGGACGTCCCTTTGCTAAACGTTCAACGAGCATTCCAATGAATGGGACGTTTAATTTAGTGTCAGTATTCAAATATTTGGATAGGTGTACCAGGTAATGTGCTCAGATATTTGAAATTCCACACGTAAAAGCAGTGCATACTGCGATGAAATTGTGGCGCCCGTCACATAGTTACACGCGCTGACAATGGCACCGCAGACTGGAAGGGTATCCGACCAAGGGGGGGGGGTGGGGAGAATGTTATCGAAGGTCAGCGCCGGAAATAATCCCTTCCTCGCGCCGCATGAGTGTTACGCAGCTTATCTGAATTACGCCCAATATCATTTTTGGTAATACTTTCTCCTTATCCTTAGAGCATCTTTTCTGCCGGTAGTTCGATCTTGGAAACGCAATAGTTCTATACATCTTCTTTTAAGCACCAACCTTTCGGAAGCCCAGCATACCAGTGCTCGCTTGCCTTGTGTGGCAATGCGCACTGTGCAGCACCGGCACCCAGGGTCGGTGGAGAAAACAATTATGATATCGTCCCATTGGTAACAGGGGTGTTAATATCAGCTGTCTATTGAGTCCCAAATTATACCGACCGCATTATCGTACAGACTAGAGATTACGCCAGTGCCCCGGCTTAATTTTGGTATGCCCCGGATCCAAATGTTCATACCTAGTGCTGCGCTCGGCAGACATGGGGGGGGGGGGGGAGGGAAGGGGACGGCTGCGTGACGTTCACAACTGACGGCGCTGAGGGTATGTTCGGTTCGGGCATGACACGGGTGGAAGCAATGACGAATGCGGCATAGCCTAACATTAAATGGTGAATCGATAATCTGACCGTGCAAACAGACTGAAAGACCAGTATGTGGCGTCCTACGGCTTGAGGAGTGATCGTATACGAGTTGCCGAAAGCGATCCACATGAAGCGGTGCTACAGCACACCTTTCCTAAAAGCGGTGTTAATTGCAGGGCCACCAGTCTGTTCGCAGTGCGTATATACTGTCAATGGGGTAGGGGCTAGCTCGCAAAAAATAAGCACGTCACAAATCATGGTAGCCCCGCCCCACTCGCCCACCGCAATACTTGCTGCAGCATTGGCAGAGGATGCTTGTTTTGAAATGGTACTACTAGCTCCGCAATCTCATCTCGCTACAATGGAAGCTCACTCTACCACAAGTACAGACCAGACCAGCCAGATTATTACGGAAACCAGGTAGTTAAGCTTCCACTCATTGTAATATGCTTTAACTTAAGATCCCGCTACATAGAACAGCATGTACTGTTATGTAGACGAGTCCAGTACGAAAAGGATTTCACTGGCGTTCAAGCTGCCCTGATACGGCTTTATGTGGACAATGGACAACGCGAACAAAGTCGGCCAAAGGTAAATGGAGTACGGATACCGCTTACCCCATGGTGGTGACATCCGATAACAACAGCAGAGTGGAAGGCAAGCGTGGAGAGAACATGGTAGCATCTCGAGGCAATCACCGCAGTGTGGGCTCTGCAGCAAGCAGGCTGACTGCCTCCTTCGCCCCACAAAGGACATTGCCTGCAAACTCTGCACTGCGTCGAAAGCACTTCACCACTCACTCCGTCCACCTCCGTCCACAGGTCGAACTTTCCGGACACAACTGTGTACTGTTGACGGCGCCTGTGATTGCCCCGCCATGTTTCACGGCGCGGCGCGGCCGGGCTTGGCTTCATTTCGCCGGCCCCCTGGGCGGTCGATGCATGACGGAGCGGTAACTGCAGCCGCTGATGACCCCAGGCGACGACCCGCCGGATACGCACGGGCGCGCCAAGGCCGTGAAACAGGGGAGTATGGGGGGGGGGCACCAAATCCGACGGGGGGCGCACTCCATTGCCTCACATCTCTCTTCAAATCGGCTTCGAAGCGGTTTGTGCTGCCATCGCGGCGAGGACGGTGCCAAGGTCCAGTCATGCTGTGACTCCCTTCAGGCGGGGCCTGGTGACGCCGCCGCGCCAAGGTCACCTGCTGACCAGGCACACAGGTGCCGCCGGGTCGAGCGACCTTTCGGCGCCCGTACTAAGCGGAGGCACGCAGCTGCGATGGAGGAAGAAACGTGGGCGGACAGCCGGCGGCACGGACAAGGTAGAGCGTCTCGAGTTTGTCATGAACAACTCACGCTAGAAAGCAAGGGGAGGCGTAGAGACAGAGGATCGGCCGTTTCTGCGTCCGTGCAGAGGTGCGGGTGACTGTGGGGCAATGGCTGCGCTCATTGCCAAATGCTCTCTGTAGTGCACACACGTCTACGCGACAGTCATACCGGTTATCGCGACCCTCCTGATTCGTTGAAGACGGCGCGAATGTCGCCAAAAAATGAAACTGTACGGCCGGCTGCAAAAGTAGGGGAATGTCGCCAAATAAATGAAACTGCATGGCCAGCTGCAAAAATAGGAGAATGTCATGACAATGGCCATGACCGCGTACCCATTTTGAAATCTGCACGCTACCGACGACCGGAAACGCGACGTGCATAAAGGATAGGCGACAAATGCAAATTCTATCAACATATGCATCTGACTAATTTTGAATGCAGATGAGTCTGAGCCACATGTTTTACAGTTAATCTACGGCAGCGCTGCATGCATTCAATACGCGACACCAGTCTGGATACAACTCTCCCCAAACATTCACATCCGTTATTTACCACCGCTAGCGATCCCCCCCCCCCCCGCGGCCGTCGGCGCGTACCTCCTCCCGGTCATCGCGGCCGAGACGAACGGCCGCGAGCTCCGCTGCAAAATGCATTGGCCCCTGAAACTTGCAGGCACACGAGGCCGCACTGGCGCGAGCGGCACAGAATGCGGAGCGGTGTCGCCGCATGGCGACAGACTCCCTGCCACATCAAGAGGGTCACGACAGATCCGGCGGCGGCGGCGGCACCGCATGAGGCCGCCAGGGTCGCGGCCATAACAGCCAAACGCTAGCAAGAGTTACAAACTATAAAATGCCACGGTGGTGGTGGGGGCGGGAGGGGGAGCGCCTTTAATGCACCTGATTTGACATTGTCAGAAGTTTACCATCGCTGGAAAAGATGTCGCCGTGCAAAGAATCTCGCCTGACAAACCGTGTTGCTTCTTGCCCTGGTTTCCTGCTGCTGCGGAAGCCCGGGCAGGTAGCAGCCCCGTGCTAGGCCCAGCACGCACTCGCCTTGCCACAGCCGTCATTCCGCTCTGCATGCCCAGAGCTGACGTTAAGTGGCCAGATACGCTCTCCGACACAATTCATCAGATCAGGATGGCTGCACACGACGCGCGCCTGGGCCGCCGCTGCTCGCGTGGAAGCTTTCTAGAAGATGCAATGACTCACCTCCGCCGCGCCGCAGCTCTGGTGCGGTCGCGTGGGTCGTACTGCTTATTGACGGGCGCGGGCAGGTGCGGCCAGTTCGACAGAGGGATGGCGGCCAGCTCGGCGGAGGGATGGCGGCCAGTTCGGCGGAGGATTGGCCGCCAGTTCGGAGGAGGGATGGCGGCCAGTTCGGCGGAGAGATGACGGTCAGTTCGGCGGAGGGATAGCTGCTAGTACGGTGGAGGGATCTCGCCGTTTGCCGTTCGGTCGGCCTCTCTTATGTTGGCTATCAGTCCGCCATGTACGCGATGGTATTGCTGGTACGTGGAGTTCTTGGCGCAGGTGGAAATGTGTAAGTTGTAATTGGAGAGCGTGTATATCGGTGACTCGTCGCCGGGGAAGCCGCGGCGGCCACTTTGATTGAGACGGACGGTCACCACGAGCCGACAGGCCTCGCTGCTCGGTGTCACCATTGGATCGGGCTGGCTGCTCAGACATTCTAACGTCTAGGAGTTGAGACAAGATTGGAAATAAAAGATGTGCAGACGATTTGGCGGCGTCAAGCTCTTTGTAGCTAGATCAAAAATAATTCGAATTGTAACGTAATTAGATAGTGGTCCCTATTCACATGACGAAGGTAAATCATAGAACGAATTAACAGAATGGCTCGGAAAAATCCTCCGTCAGAAAGTAGGAAGGTCTTACGCCGCTCAAACAACAAATAGGCCAGTCGGAGCAAAAAAAGAAGAGTCATTTAACCCCAGAATATATAGCACCTCAACCTCCATCTTCACGGAGATTGAATGTCCAAGAGGTCTCACAATGGAATTTCATATCTGTGTGGAACAAAATCGAAGCTTCTGCTTTTTCCTTGCCATGACACGGGGCAGCACAGTTCTATGCCGATGTTCTTTCGCATGCATTTGAAAGGCTTTCGAACGGAGGTAAGCAGTGCAGAAACACCACGACTCTCAGAATCCGCCTTGGTCTTTTGTGAAGATTTTGCTTATCCACCTAATTTAGCGTGCCATTTTACAGGCAGTCTTTCTGAGGACTCATTTCAACGAAACGGGAATTTTAGGGCGAGTAATGTTTATAAATCACTCAGTGTATCACTACCCTGGAAAAGCCAACAGGGTGGCATAAATCAGTTCATGCGTAGCCTGAACATAAATGCTAGACACCTCGCTCGTTTTGGCCTATGGTTTGAGAGTGGACTGGTCGGCACACCTTGATACTTGAGGTGACAGCGAATGCATCAAAACTGTATTCCCATATCAAAATGGACGCTAGAAAATCAGATGACCAAATTTGCAACTGGTCCTGGAACAATATAAAATATTCTAACAAAGCTGGAACATTGCCCTGGATCCTAGACCCCTAGTCGACAGCATTTCCAAAAACATCCCCTGCTGGCGTTCAAGCTAAAAAATCCAGATCCCGACATCTTTTTGCTGGATCCGTGAATGTTTGTGAAATTCCTTTTCTTCACAAACGACAGTGTTTTGTTTACCTCTGTTTTGACTGGTTTCTTCGACCTAACTCTTTCTTGCACTTCCCTCTCATTTCCGTCGCATATGGGTGCCGGCTTGGTTATGGCAGGAAAGCTGTGAAATCTCGTCTCGTAACCAAGTGTGGTTCATCAGTGCGGCAAACCTGCGGTTCATGAGTGCGACACTTGTTCACCGATCAAGGATTCATAACAGGTATGGGTGGTGTCAAGAGAGGTATAAGCGTGATACCTTGCTGGATCCTACGGATACTGAAGAGAGACCCGGCACAGTAACGGGGACCGGGGTCGACTCTCCGTACATCCTGTTGCCACTACATTCCCACATTCCATGTTGCGGGCGGCCAGGCAGCCATGCACAACTTCGGTCGAGTAGCATGCTGGACTTGATGAATATGGCCCCCGGTTTAAAATAATCAAAACCCAGAAGTGCATATTCGGAAGTGACCAACGGAACTCTAGATCCAAACATTGATTGTCTTCACTTCCAACCAAAATCTCATTTCAGACAGGCACTTTCTGTGAACGCAAACAAGGCATCAGCCAAAAAACAAAAACAAAACAACACAAACAAAACAAAACAAAATAAAACAAAACAAAAGCAAAAAGAAAACATACCCAGCCAGCAATGCGACCTGAGCGGTAGGCTGGGAGCGTTCGCGCATCAGGCGGCTGCCATGACACCCCACTGCCGGAGGTGCCCAACGCGCAGTTCGTCTGCTCTCTGTCGGAACCAATCCCGTGGACGTTTGTTCTGCCAGTCCGCGTGCCAGAAAACTGCCGGCGCGCTCACACAATGGACTCATTACTCTGATTCGCTGTACTGAAGGCGCTATAGAGGTAACTAATCAGGGTTTGTGTTGTGGAGTAATTTGACACCATTCAGTCATGCAAGACACAGATGATGGTTATTGCCTGGGTAGTGTGCGCAGGGAGAACCTTCATAAAGCATGCATATGCGGAGTAGATGACGTCCGCGCACCAGCATTGCAATTGGCAATCAGCTCTCCCGCAACGCAATAGCTCGAGTCACATCAATCTCAACACGACTGCACATATCTAGTCAATTTGCTGCGTACGAAAACCGTGACGACAAAGGACATCCAATACGTGTGATGCCAAGACAGAGCCTCCGGAGCCAATGACGGGAAATGAGGACTTCTGTTGTCGCTGCTTGACGTAGGGCTTAGAACGTCACTCATAAATCAAGCGACATGTGACAAAATATGCCGTCAGATGAGTCACACTGCAGTGCACTGGAGTTTTTTTTGTCGAAAGATTATACAAAGGTCTTGAACTGAAACTGCCACGGGCTGTGACTAATGACGCGACACCAAACAAGTCCAACGGTAAGCTCCATCGGGAGTCTGGATGGTATTCCCCAATTGTTAACGGCATGTCACGTAGGAGGAAAACAATCAGACCACCGTTAGGCTACCCTGAATTAGAAACAGTAAAGCTAACGTGAAATATCACGTGTCGATGTGAGCAGAAACCCCAGCGCGTCGACGCCAGGAAATTGACTGAAACAAACGTGCACGCACGACGCAGCTGTGCAATGACGGCTTCAAATATGTGCAATAGTGAAGTGTTTTGTGCTCGCCTCTGTAAGAACGTGTTTATGCATCGCAAGCTAAACGCGCTTGTCTTTCAAGTTGTAACGGGGGGCAGCTTTCACTTTGACTAGCCCGGTAAGATTTAAGCGTGCCACGGCCTTAGGTGACATGTTGAAGTTTTTTCGGTAAAGAATACCCATTGAACTGCGGCTGTTCTACTGAGATGATGGGCCAAGCTACTGGCAATAAGCTGTACTTTGCACTGGCCCTCATCCAAAACTACAAACCACAAAACAGCATCAGGGTTCACCTCCTTTCCCTGATTGTACGTTTGCAGATTACAACAGCCTTCGAAATCCCTGACTTGTCCTCTGCTGGCTCCATGCCTGTTCTCTGCTAGCTGCGCGCCGGTCCCCTGCTGGCTCCATGCCTGTTCTCTGCTAGCTGCGCGCCGGTCCCCTGCTGGCTGCATGCCTGTTCTCTGTTAGCTGCGCGCCGGTCCCCTGCTGGCTCCGCGGCAGTCCACTGTTGGAACTCCGCGGCCTCCGTTGGAGCTCTGTAGACGTCCCCATCTGGCTGGGAGCTAACTCTACCGGTGGGATGAAGCCCAATTCAATATTTCCGAAAGGCAGGCACCGGAATCAAGCCGACAGCTCTCTAGCACAAACGCATCGGTCTCGAGCCACCGTCACTCCTTGACTGACCCAGGCGCCGACACCGATTCTCAACGTCTGTCCGCAGTACAGGCAATTTCGACGTTTGCAATGACCTGACGCGCGCAGCCCCGGCAAACATCAGCTTAAGCGCTGCTCCAGTACCGCCGAGCAGGCACGGACGCGGAGCAGGCTTTAGTTCTGCCGAGCTGACCCATGACCTCTGTTGCCGGGGCGCGGGTCTCAGCCCGGGCCAGGACAGTTCTACGGCATCCCGAACAGGGCCGCGCGATGGGCATTTCCGGCGCCCCGGTCCAGGGGCCGGCTGGACGGCGTGGCCGCCGCCGCCGCCGCCGCCGCCGCCGGCGGCTCCGGTAATCTCATTTAACGGCTGCGTCCCTTTGTTCGCGCTGGCCGGCCTTGGACGTCTCACCAGCGCAAAAAGCCGGAGCCGTAGGAAGAAGCGGCCGGCGGGCCACGTGCAACACACTTGCTTTGGGGACGCTGCCATGTATTTTTTGTTTGCTTTACGTCTATCCTCGCCTTTACCTCAAGCAAGAACACGAAGGGGCAGACATGCATCGCGACACGTTCTAAATACGATCCACAGGTAAGATCGACAACTGCAAAATACAAAACAAACGCGAGTTGAAGTGCTGCCCCCGCAATGTGACAGTTGGCAGTTTTCAGGCAAAGTACGTCCAAGATTGGCGAGGCGACTCTCATCACTAAAGACTAGTAAGAATGACGTGTGTACAACAAGAGCACCCGCACCTTCCTCAACTGTGATTCAACTGAGGCTCAAATGGGCCTGGCCAAATGGGCGCCTCAAATTGGGCTGGCACCAAACAGGTAGCCTGTCGCAACGACCGCAGCCTCCACGAACACCGTTTGAAGCCACGCGACGGGCACGGGACGTGGGCAAGGGCACCCCGTGGTCGGAAGAGGGAAGGTAATTACCGGTGCTTGGTCTGGCCGGAGGATGCAGCGCCGCTACCCCCCCCCCCCCCCCCCCTTTCAACCAAGGGCGGACGTTTACCGGACACCTGCTGCCGCGGCGAAGGTTGTCCGCTCTTCCGGCGTCAGTTGGGGAGTCGAAATGGAGCGAGCAAACTCTGGAGAGCTGATCACTCGCTGGATGTTGACGGCAAAGTGTGTAGGGCAGCTAGCAGGGGTAACGGCTGTCCAGTCGACGAACGCTAGCCGACAGACAGCCCCAGTGCTGCCGTCCTGGAACCAGCCTCCGTGTCGCCGGGAAAGCAGCACACACGGCGGCACGAGACCATTTCTCAGAATGGAGTTTCGGCGAAGACCACTGGCTGAAGAGGAGCGCTCGTGGCAGACACCCATCGGTCAACAGGAAGCTCGTGACGCACGCCCTCCGCACGCGAGCTCGGCGAGCACCGCGGCGTGTGGCTGACGGAGCGGCAAAACAGTCACACGCTGCTCCACGCAGAGTGCTGCTTACCTGTTTGGCCGAGTCGGATTATCGAGAGTGCTGACAGATAGGAGTGTTCGTCGGTCACAAACCGCACGTTCCACACCATCCGGTCGTAAACAGATCGGGGATGATGAATACCATTCACCGCACACGCGGGGTCCGAGGGTCGGCACAGGTCGCCGAACGCTCAAACGAAGGCTGAAGCACCTCTCGTGAGCGCAGTCTAGGGCGGGCCGCCGTGGCGTTTACGACGCATGCTCAAGCAGCTGTGCATACCGCCGTTTGCCCCTCAATATGCGCGTCTTGGACGCGGGCATGGTGGGCGCCGGCGGAATCAGCCGCATACCAGCGATTGTCCGCGTCTTACTGCTTTCGAAGCTTTGCTGTACATAGGTAAATAATGCTACTGGTGCATTTTGTCTTAATCAGCGAGCCATTCAAGGCCCCCAAATTTAGCTATCCTTCGGTTCTTGCGGTACAAATGCACGAATGCGCTTTCTAACCTCACTAGGCTGACTCACAGCTCGAAAGCTCATGCCCCCCCTCCCCCGACCTTGACATCGCAGCGGCGCCATTCTCACAGACACCGCACGGCATCCTCCGCCGGGCGGCCAGACGCGCTACGATCGCCATCCCGGGCGAGACACCCGTCGACGGGCGCCTGGGCTGCTTACATCCGCGTCCGTACGTCTCTCTGGCGGCTGCGCGTCTCGGCCGCCCTGGCAGACGCCCGCAGACGATAAAAAGCAGACACGCTGCCGCTGACATTCACGGCACGCCTCCTTCGGGTCAAATGCCATTAATCGGACCAGGCGGTCCTGGTGCGTCGGACCGCCTCCCTCTGCAGCGAAGCGCACCATGCCGGTCACGTACGTCGCGCCCGCACGACGAGGGCATGATCTTCCGCCAGGCGACCACTCCGGGTTTCCGGGAGGGGTGGGAGGGGGCCTCTGGGCGAGACCTTGAATAGGGATGCATTTCCGCAGTTCTGGCATGCGTGGACGGTACTGGACCTTACAACGTTCACCGATGATAACTTCGTCGGAGGCAAACCACCCATCCACCGGGCACTTCACCTTCTGGCTGGTTCCCGAGGGTCTCTATCGTTCTTATTTATGATAGGCAAGAATAAACCATGGACGATTTCCATTCCACGAAAATGTCGAGCACATAGCGTGGCAAATTTCCGACCTGAGATGCGTTCTTTTTTGCTAGTGGGATATGTTATCCCTCCTTCTCTGCCAGGAACACATTCTTTGTGTATCCCCAACGGGACCATTTAGGTACCTCCTTCCACTTCCTAGGATTGCTCCCACAGCTCCAATAGTGCAAACTCCCGCCGTCTTCCAAACAGCCTTGCCTACCGACTCCTTGCCCTGCTCCCTCCTCCGGGGTGCCCCATGCCACAGGTGCCCGTGTCGCAGCCATCACAGCGAAGTCACGGTGACGGGAACTGCAGCCCCCAGTCTTTACAGGCCGAAGCTCTTCGGCGCGCACCTCGGTCCCGCCAGACGCCAGCCCCCGTGGACTTGGGATGACACATCTCTTCCATCCTCAGTGACGGTCCACTCCGGCGTCATCCACCATCTCTTCCGTCCACACAGACGCCTCGCTTTGGTGCTGCCTCACACGCGCCGGTGCCAGGGCGCCGCGCGCTTCTGGATAACAGCCGTCTAACAATCAGCCCGACATGAAAGGACATCACTACCCCTTCGCTCGTGTGTAATCAATTTGCATGCAGCTGCGTTCAACATCCAGCCAATGAAGGCGCTGTCGTCATGGCCGGGTCGCGAGCTCCGCTTCACGACGCTGGCCGTCACAAACCATGCATGCTATTAGGGTCAGTCTTCTGGCACCACCGGGCTGATACAGCCGAGCTCAGCGGCGCAGCGAGGTGTGTTCTGCGTAATGGTGCCCACGCCCGCTGCGCGGCGACACGGTAACTCGCAGACATAATGGCACCGTCAAAAAGGTATTTGATGTCTCGTCGCCAAGCCGCAGCCGGCGTCTGGTTTTGTGCTGCCGTTCTGCGTACGGCCAAGCGCTGCAAATCGCAGCGCGGACCTGCATCTGTCCTCGCAGATGTCGCTTGTCCACCAGTCCCTGTCGGATGACAGTCATGCAGCCCACATCCTGTCAGTGGCCGCGGTGCTCAACAGACGGCCGTCGACAACCAGACGAAGAGGATTGACGGTGGGGGAGGGGGTGGGAGGCGAAACACCGATCTTCGTCGGGGCTAAAGATCTCCTCGGGGTACCGGGGCACTTGTGGGCCAGCCACTGCACGATCCTCAGCCGAGATCCACCCTGCTCAGAGACGGGGACTTGGTCCCGGGAGGAACGGCCACGGGACATGTCCACGATGCGACCCCGTTTCAAAGAACGCTCACCGTACTGATAGTCTCTCGAGACCGCCACCCTGAAAGAGTCCCGAGTCGGTTCATAGTCGACTGCTTCCGTAGCGCTGGAGTGGAGCCCGCTGAAGACGGCGGGGCGGGTGTTAGGACGAGAGAACGGCTATAGCGGACTTGCTGGAAGCCAGACGTTGTCTTCGCGGCTGGCGTCGGGCGCGAGGACGGCAAGAGGCAAACGGGGAAGGGAAATACGGAGAGAGAACAAGAGCAAGAGCGAGAGCAAGCAGAGCAAGACCATGAGCAAGAGCGAGAGAGAGATAGAGAAGGGAGAGAGGAAGAGAGTGAGAGAGGGATAGAAAGGGAGAGAAGGAGAAAGGGAGAGAAGGGGAAAGGGAGAGAAGGGGAAAGGGAGAGGGAGAGGGAGAGGGAGATGAATAGGAAGAGGGAGAGGAAGCGGGGGAGAGAGGGCGAGGGATAGGGAGGGGAAATTAGATAATTTTCTTTCTTCGGTGCAGCTGACCGTCAGCGACATGCGACACGTTCGAGGTCCTCAGATAGCTCTAATCATGTTACTCGCATCATCGGACAAAATACGCTTGCGAGAGCACTGCAGATTGACGGAATCTGGCGCCTGATAAAGGCGGGGGCGCGACGTAGCTTCTCCGAAAAGCTGCGCTATCCAGAGGATTGGGATCCAATGCTCCTGGTGACCTCCCAGTTGACATCTGTGTCCACCAGTATTGTTCACACGGTGTCGCAGCAAGCTCTTGATCATTATCACCCAGATAGGAAGCTGGCGCATGACACTCCGGTGAACCTGTGCGTTCTCACACAAAGAACCCACAAACACACTGACGACAAGAGCAGGTTGAAGGGGTCGCCTTCAATCCCTCGTGGCAGCAGTGAGGGCAGTCAAAGCCGCTCTAACTGATGCTGAGATGAAAACTACCCCCAGGCAGCCTTCAACCCGGTTTTGTCCTGCTCCGCTACGTTATGCTTTGGCAGGCGGCCATGTTTCTGCTGCCGTGGATGTTCAACAGGTATGGCGGCCGTGCGGCAGAATCGATAGTGGAAGGACAGAGCGTGGCGCGGCGACGTTAATCAGAGGATTTAGTTCAAACCAGCTATCCGGAGGCATACTCCTGTAAACTTCGCAGAACGACGAGTGGCTATTCCTGCGTTTGGGTTAATCATTTCCAGGTGGAGCCTGCGGCCGTGTTATTTCACGTAATCGTATCTGGTGAGAAGCGCGCCGAGCTCCTCGCCCCAACCGCGATACTGCCGCTAGTTGCGACAGCGGCATAGCGTATGATAGACTACCGAGGCAATACTACGCTTGCAGTTGCTCTCTCTCCACTGATTATGGATACAGATGAGTGGACCCGACGTGCGGGCTTCTCTAGCCTTGTCCATAAAGGTTTGGGATGACACGCGGGGTTGATGAGGCAGTTCCGCTGGCACAAAGGTGTGGATCAGTATCTTCACACCGTTTATTCGCGCGGAATCAACGGAAGTAGAATGAATCGTGCGAACGGAATTAAATTAATTCGTGAGCCACGAATCCCAGTCACGGCCCCGATTCATAAATCGCGACCCCAGCGGATTGAGTCAGTCAGCGGACAAGTCGTAACTACAGAGACCGAGGTCGGGTATTCGCCAAACTTAATTAATAAACAAATGCAAACGAGCTGTGAAACAGTGATTCGCGGACTGTGACGAACCGGGTTCCAACCAAAACGTTTAAGAGCACGACCAACAACATCAATACAAAGCATTCCTGTGAAGTTGCGTCCTAGCCGTGAGTTGTAACGGCACAGTAGTCACGGAAAAAAACCCGCTGGCGCAGACCAGCCGGTAAAGCTGCCCCACAGACGGCCGCGCAGTCGTGCAGTCGCGACAGCTGACAACCTCAGTCGACGCGCAGATGGCGGATGTGGCGCGAGTCCGGCCGCTGCGCCGAACGCGCCGCAGCCGACGCGAGCACGTGGGGCGCGCGGCCACGCCACGGCCGCGGCGCGGCCCGCCGGCACGGCCGCCGACGCCGCTCCTTCCGCCGGCGGCGGTGGCCGTGGCGGAGCGGCGGCGTCGTGACGGCCGCGCCGGCGCCGCCATCGCCGTGACGACAGCCGGCGAGTGAGCGGTGTCCGTGGGGCGTGCTGCGTCACAGCACAAGTGCGCGATGGCTCGCTCCGGTCGTCGCCATCGAGGCGCCAGGCGAGCCACTGCCGCTCCACCTGCGGCGCGAATATATAACGCTGTCCGCGCAGGCCCCGCTGCAAGATCCAATCACGGACGAGTGCCTGCACCGCATTATATAACCCGAAGTCAGCAGTCAACAACAGCATGTCGGTCAACGAAGGCACGGCCGACAAAACGTGCCTTCTTTACCGTTCTTTGTCAGTCACTCAGTGACAGTTCAGCCAGCTTCAGTCCGTCCGTCAGTTGCAGTCAGTCAGCTACAGTCAGCCAATTACAGTCAGTCATGGTCGGTCAGTTACAGTCAGACAGTTACAATGCTCTTGTCCTCGCCCTGGATGCATGGGATTCCCACTTACCAGGGCCAGCGAGAAATCAGCACAGCCCCGCAGCTCTCCTTTCCCATTTGGGCTCGGAGAAACCACAGGGCTCGCCTGGCCCGGCCTCCCCCCGCCTCATCCCTACTCAGCGCCGGCGAGCCATGTGTGAGGGATTGCTCGGTGCAGCTGCGCCGGCGCGGCCGACCGCCGGCCGGCCCGCCGGTGGCGGGCGCGTTTTGTACCGCGCCGCCCGCGTTGGGCGGCACCGATGATGGAGGACCGCAGCTGCCGGCATCCGCGGGAGCACAGTCGCCAGGGCGCCCCTCACTGGGCGCAGTCTAAAGGCATCACTAAGCGGAAGCGGAGGTTCGGAACTCGAGGTCCTCACGGGGTGGGCAAGCCCATGGCCGGTCATATGACATGAGGGACGAGTTGAGGTGGGACAAGTTTCTATAAAACTGCGGGCGGGTAACGGGTGAATTCGGGATTTGAAACGCCTTTACGAAATGTCGGATACAAACTTCATGAAACACTACACAGAGTTACTGCTTGTGTCGTTCTAGTCATAACATCCGTTCACGCTACTTTCGCACTTATCACCGGTAAAGAGGGATTTAGGGGTAAACTTTCCTTGCACTTTTTCGTAATTTAGGGCTCAAGCACTAGCAAATGCAACGGTTGGAAAACGGTTGGATGCAACGGCTTAAAGATGAATACGGACGGGTATGGGAACTGCGCTATGGGTAGCCGATGGATCGGGTATAAGATATCTCACCCGCGAATGCCTCTATGCGGAACACTCACTGGCAGTGCAAAGGTGACCACATTCTGAAACATACTGCCTTTTCACGATTTCTGCAACATTTTAGTGAGATGATCATTGAAGCTGGGGCCTGTCCAGGTGACGGCAAAACCCCGTCCAACGATCAGGCTGAGCTGTCGGCCATGGCTCGTGGCGAGCGGAGACGTCCGCATCACGGACTGAGGTGGCGCCTTTATAGTGAGTCAGGGGTTGAATTGGTGGGTTCAAACGCCGTGCGATACTGATACTTGGTAAGGGGTGTGTACGGAACATTTGCCTGTTCCAGTTTCCGGATATGATCTCGGACGGGGAGAAGCTGGCTCCGAATATCGGCAGTACTTGGTACGGCTTGTGAACGAGTAGCCGCCTCCTTCACTTTCGAAGCACGATCTCGAACGGGAAGATGTAGAGCCTAGACAGCTGCTTGTGTCAGCTTAAGTGACGGACGTTACGCCGTCACTGTAAGTCCACCAGCCGCCCGTTCTGACAGATAATGGGCAGCACAGCAGGCAACACACATGGGAGGTGTGTAAATACCGCATGCAAATGTGAAAATTTTCCATGTAAACAATATAAATATGTGTCTAATATTACATAATATAAAATATGTAGGAATGTATATATATATATATATATATATATATATATATATATATATAAACAAATATATACCAAAGCTGCAATGTGAGTGTGAATAGGAGTATGCAAATGAAACTGATGTGAGTAAATGTACGTATGACGTGCATGATGCATGATGTGCAACATACACGTGATGTGAGGATGCGTAGCTATCCCAGAGGCGGGATACTCCGAACTCCGCAGCCGTTACAAACGCACCGGATCGTTCTCCTAGAGACGCGACAGGTGCGCTTCGAGAGCTTTCCCTGCAGATCCGGGGGCATTTGTTGGTCGCGCTTGCCCAACAACATGCATCAGTTGGTGCCGCCTCCAGACGGCGGCGGCTGTGACGCCATGCAAATGCCTTCCCGATTGGATCGAGCGCTCCGAAGCGGCACCATGGACACCATGGCGACTGCCGAGTGAGAGGCCGGCAGTGCCCCGCCGCCTGAGCGACGACTGACCTCCGGCGGCGACCAGCACAGATCTGGGCCGACGCGCGGTGAGAGGCGACGTGCCGCCGGGCTGCGCCACGTCTGCCGCGGCGCCCACACCCGAGGGCGGTCACTGGGCCACCGGCCACCGCCGCGATGGTGGCCCCATCGCTCCGCCGTCGCCGCGGCGCCCGCACCCGAGGGTAGCCACTGGGCCACCGGTGGTCGCCATTGCCACCGCTGCGACGGTGGCCCATCGTTCCGCCGTCGCCGCGGCGCCCCACCTGCGGCACCATCGGCGCAAAAACCTCAGCGCGGCCTGACCTCGCCGAATGAGGGCTCTGGAACGTCCGGCGCCTTGTCGACGGGACGACAGGTCGGCGCCCGGAATAGCCGGCGGCCATCGCAGCCGAGCCCGCGGGTAATCCGAGCGCTGGGGAGAGAGCCTTTCATCTCGGGCTGCGGGCGCCGGCCGCGGCGTGCCCGGCCGCGTCGCTGCCGCCGCTTACCTGCCGCCCCATCCGACGACGTCCCGATCTGGGTCAGTCCAGAATGACACACTTTTGCCTCTGTGAATGCAGTGGCAGCGCTGGGGGATGGGGGGGGGGGCGACAGGGGCAGCCGGGCGATCAATGAACGGACGAGGGAAGGGAGGGAGGGGGGGGGGGGGGGTTACGGCACCGCCGTGCCACGCTGTCGTTGGGTTCGAGACCCGGCGACATATGTCTTGTTTCCGGTCACATGGGAACACAGCTGGGCCTCGGGACGCTGAGAATGAATGGCGTGAAATCTGGCGCCATCCGAGAAATGGTGCGTGCCGAAAAAACGACACGAGAATGGAAAGGGATACGGGGCAAACGTCAGTTACATATTTAATTAGCGTGCGTTTGGCTGGAAGCCCAGAATCACAGTATTACTCAGAAAGATAGCTCGATATATGTATGTATATATATATATATATATATATATATATGCATATATACATACATATATATGTGTATATATATATATATACATATATATACCTATATATACATATATATATATATATATATATATATATATATATATATATATATATATATATATATATATATATATATATATATAGCTCATATGTATACATAAACCACTTCGTGCACATTGCAAAGATGTCCTGAACTTCCGAACGTTCCATGACAATAGATCCGTCCACGCATGCAGCCAGGGTCACAAGGTGAGCAGCAGCCCACAGTGTATGTCAGAATCGCCAGACCGAAAACCACACGCGAAATGTTTCCAATTCGGATCAATGCTGCAACTACTGCATCCCAATACCTCCCACGCAGCAACTTCGAGGAAATTTGCCTTAGTTTACGAACAAACCACGCATGTGGGCACACCGGTGTCCATACTTTTCAGCCAATCAGCGCCGTGGCCTCGTGTTCAGCGCGTGCCCGCCGGACAAAGCGCCGTATCATCGGCCTTTGTGCTGCCACGCGAGGCACGATCGATCCTGGTCCGAACGGGGATTGAACGTCAAACCGGCCCCGGCGGCCACCGACACGTCAAACCCGCCCCGGCGGCCACCGACACGTCAAACCCGCCCCGGCGGCCACCGACGCGTCAAACCCGCCCTGGCGGCCACCGACGCGTCAAACCCGCCCCGGCGGCCACCGACACGCCAAACCGGCCCCGGCGGCCACCGACACGTCAAACCCGCCCCGGCGGCCACCGACACGTCAAACCCGCCCCGGCGGCCACCGACACGTCAAACCCCCCCTGGCGGCCACCGACACCTGGATGGCCAACTCGATCGACCTCGTGGCTTCACGCGCCGTAAACCACCAGAGCGGAACATCATCAAAAAGGCGTCGCCGAAGAGTTTGAAAGATGGCGAGAAGGGGCACACTTTTGGTAAGGCACTGGACTTCTATGTTGTGTCCGCATTGGTCTGGGACCAGCATAATCGAGTTTCCACAGCGCCGCACAATACTGACCAATACCGACCCACGGCGTGTTTGTTGGGAACCGAAACTGACGCTCTGGAACCCCTGTACCACCGGGGCTGCATGGAATTCATCGGCACACATCTCCCTCACACGGCATTGTTTGCCGGCAATAATTTTCAGTTCCCGTTCCACGCATCTTCTGAAAAGGAATAAAGCGGTGAGAAACTTGCACACTTGTAATCCATAACTCCAGTGCGGCTCCAGTGCAGTGCGAAGTGTTGACCTGTGTGTTGTGAGTGAGTGTTGTACTGAACGGTAATCACAATTTTGTGCCCCGTTTGACCGGGGGGGGGGGGGGGATGTAAGCCAGTTGCGTTGAGACAAGCAGTGTCGGGCTCGTCCCAACGCAACTGTCTCACACACCCCCGGTCAACGGAGGCGCAAAATTGTGATTACCAGTTAGTACACTCCGCCTTTCCACTGAGAAGTGGTACGCCCATTTCCGGGTGTCTCGCACGCGCTGAATCACTCTTTCGTCATCAATCTAAGATCTCATAAAGACGGATTATCTCGAAATTCTTGTAAGGATACTTAACAATATGTTATGTTCCATAACTTCTAGTGTGTCACGTCATACATTTTGCATTAACGTGCATTCGGGAAAACACCCGAGCTGCAGTGCAAATTTAGCGAAACACGTGCTTGGCACGCAAGCCACGTGCCAGGGCATGGAAAATGATCCTGCGATGTGGACGCCGCGCTTGGTCACACACAAGTCACACCAATTGTTCTGCGTGTCACGTGTACACCTCCTCCAATGTTTCCCATTGAACGAATGCAATTAATTCTCACCTCGACCATGACACTTGCCAGTATGTCTTCCGGTCACGCAATCTTAGCGCCACGCTCGGTCCGTTGGCGATGCGTTTCAGTGAAGGGCTACTCGCACGGTTGATACCGACCTCCGCCTTTACTGCGGCGCTGCCCGCTCTTTGGATCTGCTAATAGCGCTCCGTTGTGGGAACTCACTTGAGTCATGGCCCATATATATATATATATATATATATATATATATATATATATATATATCTATATCTATATATCTATATCTATATATCTATATATATACATGCATTCACACATAACTACATCCCGTACGTAAAATATATTTCAATATTGTTGTTTGATATTGTCTATTGTTATACATTATTGTGTTATCGTTAATGGATTTAACTATTGATACTGCTCTGACGATGATCCGAGCAGCTGATTTTTCCATTGGACTATCCTGACGTGTTTCGGCCCTCCCCCTCCCCCCTCCCCCCAACCCCTCTCTTACCCTCACCGGTGTCGCGTTCTCGCGTGCCCCGTGAAACGCATTTTCAACACAGCAGCAGCTGGCTGAACAGATGAATCGTGCTGGCATGTCCACCTCGTGTCTCCGACTTGCGGTCTGAGGCACTTCCGAGCGATCTTGTGCGATCCCGTGTTCCTATCTAGTAATATTCACCATATATCCACATTTATTTCCCTTTTTTCCTATCCATGTCTTTGTTCAGGTAAACGCATTTCTGCGATGCCTCAGAAGTCATCGGTAGGTGCGCGGTCCAGTGACACAGGTGCCCGGCTAGAGTAGACTCTCTCTGTCACGGGCACGGACCCCGGGCGCTTGTCCGACTTCGATGCTGTGAAGGTCACCATCTTCAAGAAACCGTTGGCGCGACATCCTCGCTTACATGCATTTGTTCATAAGATTAAGGCACAGCCACACCGGCTGATCAGAAAGATCTGGCGTCTTTCGCCGTTCGTCAGTGGAAACTTATTCTCGACTGACTCATGGGCCGGCGGGTCATGCGGTACCGAACGCAGACCCTGCACCTAGGACATCCGCAATGATAGTCATGTCAGGTCCCGGCGGCGCTGGCACCTGACATTGACCTCGCGGCCGAGGTCATGCCCGCGCGGCCGGCCGTCGGCCCCGCCAGGGGAGCGTGGGCCGCGGCCTGCCCCGCGGCCCGCCTCGCGGCGACCCCGGTACAGCCGCTCGGTCAGTCCGGTCACGTGGGCGTGCTCCGACGAGGAGCGTGGGGGGGGGGGGGCGGCCAGGTCCCAGCGGACGCTGAGCGCTCGGAGAAGGCTGGGGTGACAGCGTGGGAGGACTGACAACCACCTTGCTCGGAGGCGGTACCATATACTGAGGAGAGGCGCGACCTCGCAACACGATGCAGAGGTCCAGTCATTTGGTCACGTAAGAGTACTTGTGTTGACGGAGTACTCGCGTTGAGAGTACTCCGTCAACGCAACTGACACATCCTCAAAGAGAAGAATGAACGCCACACCGAGTGCTGCATTTGAACAGAACCTGGACAGGACAGGACGGGAGAGGACAGCACAGGACAGAACCTGGACAGGACAGGACGGGGGGGACAGGACAGTACAGAACCTGGACAGGACAGGACGGGGGAGGACAGGACAGGACAGAACCTGAACAGGACAGGACGGGAGAGGACAGAACATGACAGAACCTGGACAGGGACGGGACGGGGGAGGACAGAACAGGACAGAACCTGACGGTCTCAGATCCCGCAGTGGCAGACGCAACCGTTTTCTTTAAGCCGTGTCTCCACCGACGCGGAAACTGGCTCGTGTGTGGAAAGAGCGCGCCGAGGTTCGTTCCCCAACGTCATCAGTACGGCGCCGGTCAGGAGTCCCACCCAGCGGGCGGAGCTGCCAACAGCGGCTTCAAGCCAGCCGTCGGTATCCGGGAGCCTCCGGCCACTGCCTTGGTCGCCTGGGCAACAGGATGGCTGGAGGTCGCAGGGAGGAATTGAACACTGCCATGGCCATGCAGGGCAGGTGGGCAGGAGAAAGCCAATGGAGCGACGCCCTTGGAGGGCGCGGCCCCGGACACGAGGACGTGGCTTGATGCACATCAGGAAGTAATGGGATGACGTTGCCCAACAGCGTGGCAGTCTCGATACGGCGCCATGAGCGGTGTAAATCAGGGCTGGGACTGCCGGCGCCATATCAACCTACCCACGGCCCTGCGCTAGTGTCTACTTTACGAGCAACCAGTTGTTGCCACGCCGCTGTCTCGACCGGCCAACAACAGTTGTTTGTGTGTTGCCACGGGGTTCGGCGGTGCAGAACGGGGACGGGCGATGGCGCCGACCGAGAGGCCCTGCACTTCACCGGGCAGGCCATGCATAGCAGCCAGACAGCCTTGAGCCCGAGCCCGCCCTCCTTGTCCGCCTGACAGAGGACGGTTTTTTCGGGGGTGGCCCAAAGGTCGCTCGGGGCCGCGCCACGCTCGGTCAGTGACCTCAATCTCCGACGAACCCGCGTGCTCCGCCACGATTTTCTCCAAGCAAACAAAGAACCTGCAAGGCTGGACAGCCGTGATCCGAAGATGCGGTGATTGTTTGGAGGGCAACTATCAAAAACATTGTTGTGCAATCATCAACTTCCGCAACCTGCACTCCATGGCGGAGGCAACGGAAGGCCCAAAAGCAGCCAATGCGCATCTGACAACACCGACATATGCAAACACACATGAACGATGCAGTTGTTTCAAAACGATAAAGCATTAAAGTCGCAGAGATATTTTACAGCTTTAAATCACTTTAATTAACTGAACTAATAAACATCAGGTTAGTGGGACACCTGACTGTTACTGAGGTTACTGAGGTAACTGAGATTTCTGACTACGTACAGACCTTTTGAAAACATACGTTGACTTGAACTGCTGTTTAAAAATAGTTAGGTGTCGTATATATATATATATATATATATATATATATATATATATATATACATGCGCTCACATGTATGCATGCTATATAGTAAAGTAGATATTGCGCAGTCATAGGGATTATTGCTATCCTATATCGTGTAGTTCTAGGGACGTAGCAGACTGCACTGGTTTGTTATGTCCCAAGGGAAGGCTGGCGCCGCGAAGCTGATGGGACTGGCTTCGTGCAACAAGGCTGGTTGATCGACGTTCCCCGATCCGTCGCTTCTGCGCGAGGGAAGTTAAGCTAATGATGATCTACGAGTTTACCGATTATCAGTCAAAACAATTACACAACGGCCCGTCCACTCTGACGGAGGGCAGAACACACAGATTGAAAGCGTTCTTTATCAGGCGATCAGCGCCTACGAGTGTTCATTTGAGACACGGCCCAACTCGATTATGTCTGGCGATCAATGTCAACGGCAGTTTGGCCTTCAGACGGTGAATGCGATTGGGCCGTAGCACGAGCTCAGAGACACTGCGCAGGTGAGGCTGCGGTGGAATGGCTGCAAAAGGTTACCAACATCCTGGTGCGCACACCGCTGTGCATAAACAGTGAGCGTCATGAGGTCTCGATAATTCACTGACAGAAATATCTAGAGGCTGAACAGGACATCATTTCTTAAAGAGCAGGACACAGGCTCCACTCATTCGCTCATTTTTCGGGCTCCATTGTGCTTTGACGTGTCGTTACGTTTGTGTGTCGTGACGCAGAGCGACGAACAACAGCACCCGCCACCCGCGGGCGCCGGATGGTCACGATCCCTTGGACCTGGCTAATCCGAGGCTCGCTCTTGTAGAGCAGACGTGTCCTCCAGAGGTACAGGTCGCGAGGCGTGTCACGTCCGACGTCACGTCACGGCCACGTCACGTCCGACAGCCCGGCGATGCAGTCGCCGGTGCTCGGGGCAGAACGGTACCTGCCCAGCCCGGCAAATCACTCCCGCGGCCTACCGTGTGACCGATGACAGTCAACGACGCATTTGTTTGTCAGCGTGCGAGGGATGGTGCCCCCATAATAGAACAGGCTGAATGGCGTTTTTAGCTGGCACGCGTGAGACAATGACAGTGTCTTCGTCGGGACTTGGGGACGTAGAACACGCCTTAGAGGACCGAGAGTATGACCCTGAAATCCAATTAAATCCCTGGGCTCAGGCCGTATTCGTGGTTTCGGTGTTAAAGGGCCATCTCAATCCTGATTGATGAATTCAAAAGCAATGTCATTTGGCAAAGAGCCATGTACATAGGTATGCAAAGTAGTACGCTCAGTCGACATAAGGACACTGTTTTCCGTAACACTGTAACACGATCTAGTTCCCACCTATACTGCTAAAACGATCATGGTCGATTTCTAAAAGGACGTCGTTGATTTTCGTAAGTTTGCTAGCACGCACAAAAGACAACAGATAATCAGATACCTGTACGGCAATCGAATACCTTTTGCCACCAGGCTACTCAAGCCAAGAACAAATGAAGTTAATACGCACAAATAGCTCGAGGACTAAAGCACAGAAGTGTAGGCCTTGTTTTACAAACACCGACCTTGATCCGTGATCACCCATTTTTAGATGTTTTTTTTCTTATAGTTTGCCCTCTGGTCCAGGTAGAGCCGATCCACTCCGATCTACTCGGTATATCATGTCTAGTGTAGCTCCCCTGATCGGCCGAAGCCGGTGCAACCAGTTCTACCGGACAAGGAACACTACACTACATGCCCCACGTAAGAGCATGGAGGAAGCTTATTCATGTTATTCACAATAGTACGGGCCGTTGAAGAGCGTTCTTTTCATCATCCATCGTCGAATAGACGGCGCTTGCAGCCGGATGAACAGTGCACCGATGTGTCACTGCCAATGTCGCTTTGAGGCGTGCGTGCGTCATGTGCGGATCAACAGCCGTATCCAGATCTGGCCATCACGCAACCGCTGACCACTTCACGACCAACGGAACGCTTAGGACCACTCTGCGCATTACACCGAAATCCTGTTACATGCACACTGATAACGCCGTCGATGAGATAATAGATATAACTCCGATCACTTATTTGCTTTTCTCGGACAGCGCTTTCAACGCGATCTTCTAGTTCGATCCTAGCACCACCGCCGCCTTCACCCGCTACACTTCCTGATGACAACCTCGTCGAACACCCCCATGCTCCAATGTGTGAGTGTGGGGGGGGGGGGGGGCAGGGGACGCTATCGGAGCCGAGTTCGCTAACTGACATACACCAGTGCCAGACCGATAAAAAGTGTCCAAAACGAATCCACGTGCCCTGTGTCATGAACGCGCCCGCCAGTATAAAGCATCTCGGCATTCAAACCCGGCCCGCGGCTCACCGCGGCCGGCGAACTTGAAGTCGAGCAGCGGCCTGCCCGTTCGCGATCCGACCAATCAGTCCAGCAGTGCATGCTGTCAGTTTGTGAACGGGGTCCGGACACGACGGCCGCCAGGCGGCCGGAGCGGAGGCCGCGGGCCGAGAACGGCGCCCGCCCGTCACGGATCAGTGAACTCTGCAGCGGGTCATTGACCTGACGTCAGGTCGCGCTGGGGCCGGGTACCTGACACCGGGCTCTGACTAGACTACACTGCTGCGCGACGCCGGGAGCTCACAGAAGACAGAGACGGACTTTTGATGTGCGATGATCACAGTTCACCGCACACACAAATTGACTGCTTTGTTGAACATTGTCGGAAGCTCCCAGTTTTGTCACCACCCTTCAGAGTGGCTGGTGGTTAGCTCCGGATGTGCGGAAAGCCAAGCAGAAGCGACTTGGGAGGCGGCGGGTCGGGTCTTCAGCTGTTAAACCATTATCATGGATGCGGTTGGTTTTCGACAGTAACGCTGGTTACTTAAAGACTGTCATCTGTGACAGTACCACTATGTAGTATTCGTCCACTTTGTGGTGCTCGTCCGCTATGTGGCGCTCGTTCCTCATGGGTCCCGTGTTCAGGCCAAGACCTTGTAGGATTGCCCTAGCATACAAACCTGATCTTATAGCGAGTGCTCCATGTTTGCATGGGGATTTAAACTGAAATAACTATCTTGAAGACCTTTCGGTGCCATTCACAATCTCGCCCTTCTTAACGCCTAAGCCCGCGTTTATTTTCTAAGCTACACTAAGCTCTAAGCTCTAAGTTTCCAAGCTCTAAGTGCGTTCTAGTTTCTGAGCTACGCGCTCGCGAAAATGGGCAAAGCTTATCGGAGAGAGTATTTAAGGTCACCTTGGCATTCATGACGTCATAATAACGTCATTCAAATCCTGTCATTCCATAACCCATACGGCGATCAATGCCAAGAAAAATATAATTGTAGAGGTGTTCATATCTGACGTTCGTGAGCACGATTTCCAGACATAACAGCCATCAATTGGCTCTTAATCAAGTTGTGCAAGGTACGATGACGTTATCAAACCATGACGCATTGTGAACGATATTTACTTAGCAGAAAATTGTGCTGTCTAGAGCAGTCTTTTCTACTTAAAAAGCATACAAATCGTCATAAGTGTGCTTCTTCCATCATATTTGATGCTTGCTTCAATGTTTTCAAATACGAAACATTTCCTTCCACGCGAAGATGTTGTAGAACTGCTTGAGCGTAGCGTCGCAGAAACAAGATGAATATGTAGAACATGCAACAACTTTCAGCATGAGCTAGCGAGGGATTTTCCCATACGTCAAACCCCCTAGATGCAATGGAGGGAAAACATGAATACGGTAGAGGCAATAGTTAAAACAGCCCACTTTTCAGCACCCAATGTTGTCCGTTCAACACAAAAATAATATATGTAAAAAAGATTGTGTCATCTCCTACATAGACGCTATCCACACTTGGCCTGGGTCAGTGGTTATCGTCCAGTGAGTAATGAACGAGTGGAGGCTGTTGCCCAGAAATATCGCGTAGCACCTTCCATGGCTTTATATATATATATATATATATATATATATATATATATATAGCCGTATATTAACGCGTGGACCCACCGGGAACGCTCGCGAAGATCCCGGACTCGCCGACCACTGACGCAGTGCCTGCGTGACTCAATAAACAGTGCAACAGCGCGCCTTGGGACTGGTCACAGGCACGTGCCCATCTCCAGGGCCATGCTCTCGACCCGACCTGCGTTGGTGACCAGACGACAGCCGACCGGCCGCGCACCAGGCCACTTCTGCTTGCATTTCCACACAGCCAGAGCTAACCATCGACATCCTGAATGGCGGTGGCAGCACTGGGAGCTTCTGATGGTATTAGTAATGGAATGGTAATATCTTTGCTGTCAAGCTGTGTTATTTCTTAAACGCATGGTTACTGACTTCTTTTAAGAGGCATCGTATTCACGGTACTGTACAGATTTGTACGGGAAGTAAAAAACTCTAGGCGTAACTAATCATCTTCATTCAAGACAGCAGATTTCGTTTCACGCGAGTTCATTACTGCAGCTTAAAAGTGTGAGAAAATAATGTTTCAAAAGCTCGCTCGGCAACTCACGGCAGCAATGGCACTGGTTGAGAATGTAGCAGGGGTCAAGTCAGTACAAGGCCACCACCGCCGCCCGGACTCACCTCATCCCACCACCACTCCTGCATCGCCGCCGGCACCGGCGGCCACCCCGGCGGACTCACCTGGCAGGTCGGCGGCCTCGGCGCGCGGCCGGTCGGCGCAGCGGGCGGCCGGTCAGCGCGGGACGACCTCTCTCGCTGCTCACACGCACACTCCGCGTCCCTCCGCCGCTTCCAGCGCGGCCGGCACTGGTCTGGCTCGCGATCTCTCGCTGCCGCGCGCGGCCGCACAGCTGGTCATGACGTCACGCCGGCGCGCGCAGCCCGCTCCACGCCGTCGGTGTCGACGCAGGCGGCGAGGGGGGGGCGTCCGACGTGAGCGGGTGCGTCGTCGGTGGGAAGGGGGGGGGACTGCGGCGCCGGACGGGGCGAACAACCGGGACGATGCGGGGGGCGAAAGAAAATGCGATCGGTATTTCCGCGGCGAGAAGGGCAGGGGGGCGGGGGAAGAGGTCAGCGGGCCAACAGTACCCCGAGACGAGTCGTTGACCCCATCTGACGCGAACGCATTTACGGCTGTAGCTCGAACCCCCTGACGACAAACGGGCGGGCGCACGGTCCCCACCAGGCCTCCCCTGCTGCTGCCCATTCACCCATTCAGTTCGCCACACCGCAGCAGGCAGCTGATGTCCAGTCGCGCCACAACCGCACCAGGCGCGCAAAATATGGTCTGAAACCGCTATAAAGAAAGGGGCTGTTCACACCGAGCAATTTAAGATGTCCAAAATGGCTCAATTATCCATTAAATCCTAACATTGCTACTTTACAGCCCTATCATTTAAATCACAAGTAATCAATATGTCTCCTGGCTGATTTAGTATGCAGGAGTGTGTTAAGTGAACAATAAAAGCAACCATTTGAATTATATGGCTGTGTACTTCCGAATGCAGTAGACAAAATATCGCCATCCATGACGACAACATAGCCCGTGTGGCATGACCGAGGTGAAGGATTGTCGCTTGCTCTCAGCCACCCCTCGGGTAACCATGCTCGATTAGGCTACCTTAGAAGCGAACCTAAGCATGTCTTCACTCCTGTCAGAGGGGAAGTGCAGCATTGTTTTTGTTTGTCAAACGCTGAAAGGCAATTCCGTGTTCTTGATGTCCATGCTTTGCGCAAAAAAGGAAATCATGATAGAGGTTTTCGTACACTTACTCAAATGAGATCATGAAACATTCCGAACACAGTCCCGTTTTCTGTGGTTATAGCACTCACTGCCGACAGCAAAACAGCGTGCTGGAAATATGCTGGCATAAATATCTGACCATCTGGAGCATGGATGTAGTCAGCCTATCTAGAATTGTAGACACCGTGGTTCGAAAGATAATGCTTTCGTTGATTGGTTGGTGATGGTTTGATGGATGATGACTTTGATGGTTTGTGCTCTATTCCGGCCGCCGCCTTCCATCTGGTGCCAAATGCAGCCAAACGCTCGGTCAAACGTCAAGATTATGCAAATCCATGACGAGCTATGCAAATGTTACAAAATTTAATTACCCAAGTCCATAGTGTCTGAAAGTATTAAGAAGCCCACAAGCACACACATGTATATTTGTATATATATATATATATATATATATATATATATATATACATAAAGAACCGTCATGAGCCGAGTGGTTAGCGCCTTCGGCCAGTACGTGGGGGACTCGGAGATTCGAGTCCCGGTTGCGCCATGGCCCCTCAAGCATGTATATGGCCCAGCCATTGCTGATGCTTCATAAAAAAGTGCACGTGGGCCATAGTCGAGCTCCCTCAAAAAGAAAAAAGGAAGAAAGAAGTTTGGAAAGCCAGAGAGTTTACACGCTACCTAGGGAACTTGTAAACTCCCTGACCTTCCATGGGGCTCGCGAACTTTCTAGGGAGTCAGGAAATTGTAGTCAGCGAGACCAGTTCCCTGGTGGTTAGGAAACTCACAATCTCACAGGAGAGATTGCAAACTACCTCAGGACTTTGTCCAATCCCCGGAGTTCTGCTTCTACAAACAATTGAGGTAAAGGTGAATGGTTTTATTTTGACAAATCATTGAGGTAAAGGCAGATGGTTTTATACTGAAGCACTTTACAGTTGCATCGAGTAGAATTCATTTGCGCTTTTCAATGCTATCGTTGAATCTATTGACATATGATGCAAGAAAAACTCGCCAAACGCCAATCCCTTCAAATATTTCATTTGGCCAACGCTGTTGCCCAAACGAAAGAGCTGGGAGCAGCAACGACACAATACGTTAAGGCTTGCATTGCGCGCATACTTTTGCCTTTTTGGAGGCTTGCGTAAAACTAAAACCTGCAGGTGGTCTGATTATTTGGTATTTAACGGACACAAAAAACCAAGTACTGTGTTGAGATCACTTTCCGAGGTGCTATCAGAAATTGATTAACAGCAAACACTGAAAAAAATGCAAAAAGATGTCTAAGTCCCGTCTTGCAGATGTGAGCCATGATGAAACGCGGTTTGTGCATTGCGGAAAGTTGAACGTGTGCCAAATACGTGTGCTGAAGAGCAGTGCTACTGGAAACAAAATAATTCAACCCAACACATAAGCCGAGGTTTAAACGGCTTCTTTCGTTGCGCAGCCGTGGCAAGGGCTGTACGAGCTGATCAAACCGGTTTGAGGAAAATTTCGCAGACCTTTCCCGTCGCCTCATGGGGATGTGAGTGTGTATGTGTGTATGTATGGAGTGTGGACATGTGTATGTGTGTGTGTTTTTCATTTTCACGGATGTTTATTTATCAATATTAGGGTTTACGCTTCATTTGTCTCTAGTCAATAACATGTGCAACGCGAGCCCCATTAAGTCACGGTCCTGCAGTGCCGTGCAATGAACGCCGGCTGAGCATTTATGGTACGGTGAGACTTGCGTTCCTAAACGTCAGCCGAAGACACATACTCACCCATGCAAAGGACAAACGTTTGCAGATCGGCTTTCACAGTTACCAAAATTCCAAAGCTATTCCATACGTGTTTAGAAAAAACGCGGCTTTCACAACTCAAAGCTCAAGTAACAAAATTTACTGGCGCATGGTTGCTCAGGAGATTGCTCAATTCACAAAGAGTAGGCTGAAGACCTGCTTACCATAGGACCTGTATGGTGGCTTCAGCCCGAGTTCACCCATTGTTTCCATCCTTTTGGCGAGTACTAGACAATGCGGGAGAACGACGGTGGAGGCAGACGAGTACAAATATGCCAGGAAGGCAGCGGCGTTTGAAGTAAGCTCGCGCTTAGTCAGCCTTAAATCAATCAGATGGGAGCGATGAAAAGTTACTGACCTTGATGGCATCGCGACGGAAACAGCGCCTCAGGCATATAAAGCCTCACCGACGCAGAGCCGGAGGTACTCCAGATGAAGCTCCCGTCATGGCAATGTCACATGCAACCCAGGTTGATGGTAACAGTGTTGCTAGTTGAGTTGGCTCCTAAGCGACCATGCGATTGTACTTGTGTACGTACACTCGGTGTTCAATGAGCTCGCCCATGCAGGCCCACCAAGCATCTTATCACGGCTGACCGGGCCCCAGACCGGCACACTTGGTGGACAGTGAAAGGATGCCCAGTGCGGCCTCAGATGGGCCTTGCAACATTTCTTTTTTTGATGGGCCGCGACCCCGTCACAGCTGGGCCACAACTCCCAGACAGTTGCGTCACAGCGGGTTCTCCAATTTGCACCTACACTCGTTCGCGCGTGATGCAGATATCTGTGACGTCAAACACAACTATTCCGGTCTCATCTGGCCGCCAGCTCGGGCCCGTTTGCGCCTCTGCACCTGTCTCGTCGATGGTCGCTCGCCTGTCTTGCTGCGTGCGGGCTGGCTGCTAGGACCCCGCGGGTCCGTCAGTTCCACCGTCCGAGGAGTGCCCGCCGAAACCAACAACAGCGCTGCGTCGGCTCAGCTGTTTAGCCGCGCACGTGCGGCTACCGAGCCCTGAGAACGGACCCAAATACGTGCGCAACGGCGCGGCCGCCGCTCACGCCGGCTACCGAAGCGGCAATGCGATGGCAGGGGCGTACAGGTATGCCCTGGGCTCGCGTGGCGGGGTCCGCTTGGGCAAGCGCGCGCAATTCGGAGCTGCAAGCGCGGGGGGGGGGGGTGGAGGCTGGCGTGTGGCAGACGGCGAGGCTGAGCCGTCACCACCAGGTTCGCTGGATCAGGCGATTGGGTAGACGGGAGCACGTGCCGCGGCCGGTGGCTGCGCTGGCGCTGGCCCGCGCCGCGCTGATGCGGCACGTGTTACATGGCACGGCACAACCTGCCGACACCGGCAGCGGGTGTCACGCAAGGCAGGGGTGAAGACGAATGGACGGGAACACACATTAGCGACGAACCTTGCCCGAGACAGGCTGAACGGAGCATGCACGGAACATCCTGGACGGTGTGTCGGGCGCACGGAGTTGCAACTAAAAATACGTCGACATGTCGCCGACTTCGCCGTTGTTGTCCGTCTCCCCGCCACGAATATCTGGTTGTGATAATTAGATGCACTGCTCTGGTTACGCGAGCGGCTTGCACGGCCGCCATTCTTAGCATGCACGCGGCGCAGGTACTCCGCTGATTTTGCGATTTGGCAACCCACAGGTAAGAGTCCGGCAATAACGAGATGCATAGGGACTACCAGACGTCCCTGACTGTCAGGATGATGATCTCACCGTTTGAACGCACTGACCACGGAGTTCGATGCGCTTTCCATAGCACGTCTGAGCTGCATTACGACGCATTTTGCTTACCGAAATGAATCGCAAGGCATTTGCTAAATAATATTGAATTGTATTGGAGTAATTTGCCTCTTAAATGGGATCGAAAGCATGGAGCCAAAACGCTCCGTAAAAGGCGTGCATCCCTTGCCTTCAGTGTCACAGCTCGAGACCGCGAGTGACGTCACAGCCCTTAGTTTTTACAACCGCTATCTCTTGACGTCAGGTTGGAAAGCAGGTTATTGTTAGTTTTTCTGTAAATTCATTTGTTAATTACTTAGATTAAAGGAAGCGCTCCACGTTCTTATTGGTTTTTGAACTGAATGAGCCATTTTGAGGACCATTCGGTGCCATTCACAATCCTGCCCTTCTTAAGACCTAAGACCCTTTATTTTCTGAGTTACACTTACATTTTCTGAGTAAAAAAGGGGTAAGGGTGTATCGGGGAAAAAGCTTTAAAGTCGCTTTGGCATTTATGACGCCAAAACAACGTCATTCAAATCCTGCCATTCCACAAGCCATGCGGCGATAAAAGCCAATAATAATTATACTGTCGAGTGGACCATATCTGGCGTTTGTGGGCATTGCTTACATATATAACGGCCGCCTATGGGCTCGCAATCAATGTTATGCAAGGTACGATGACATAATCAAGCAGTTGCGTAATGCGAAACATTTTTACTAAATAGAGAAAATGTATCGTCTAGAACAATCTTTTCCACTACCAATAGTTATCAGTGAGCTTATCTCATCATATCTAAAGCTTGCTTTAATATCTCCAAATGTGGAACATTTCCTTCAATTGTTAAAATGTGCGTGTACGTCGACAGACGGGTACGTTGCACGCTCAGTCAAACGCATCCATGCATGGGCGGGACACAATTTTGGACTTGCGCTTCTTGGGCGACGCAGTAACGCTACGACCTAAAGCACTTTTATGATGACTGGTAATCTGTCTCGTCAAGTCAGATGGGTAAATGCTATGGTTGCAGCGAGCACAACGGCCACGTCAAGAACTATACAAGTCACATCGATAAGAGAAAGTACCGATAGAGAGACCTTTCGAAAGCTCTAAGACATGTGCCGTTGCTGCTTAATCGTAAGAACTTCAACAAAAGATCAAATCTGGTCATCATATTTCAATGTATGATCTAGTTTGACCTCGGATGACACGACCCTCCGCAAGCTGGCCGGAGTTTAGTATGCACTTCACAGTGAAACAGTCAAACACAAGCAATTTAGAAAGTGTATTTCCATTTAAAGTGTATTACGGAAGCTTCCATCGCAAGCAGGCATGCAATTTGGCTTTTTTCTGCCGTGTAAGGCTAAAATCAATTCGTTCACCTCAGCACATGTATATTAATCGTATACACGCCATGCATAGCCATTCAAGCGATTGGGGTAATAAAGCCAATTGATGCCAAGCTGGTTTGCTTTCATAGAAACAGTTTGCTGATGATTTTAAGTCGAGTGGGTTTGTCAGAGGTGTTCTTAAGTGGCATATTGCCGCCACTGTGCCGCGCGCTGCCCTATTTTTAAGGAAACCTGTGTGGTGTTTTTAAACGGAGCAGTACATAGGCCAATACATTGTTGTGGAACATCGCCCCAACACCAGTCCAGTCTGGGCTCATCCCCGGAAATCCCTGGCGGCACCGACACAAGAACGGCACACTGCCATTGGGGACACGCCAGACAATAGGACTGGGTGTCTATTTTGTATATAAAAGGTCACGGCAGTACTCTGGCGCAAAGCAGGGATGTGCCCGTTTTGAAACATGTCACGAATTTCCGCCAAATCTCAGATGCCAGATCAGGAACATTCGAAATTATTGGATGCCACGTCAGCTCAGTTTTACGAAAGGATTCAGGCGAGGCATTAGCATCACGGATGGATTGATTTTTCTGACCATCTTCCTTATCTGGTGTGTTAGCATGTACATACACCCACTGCCACGCGTACCACCACATATGTGCACATACTACCACATGAGCCGAGGAGAATAGTCCGAACAATTATTCCATGCGTGATACGGTAACTCAGTTTGACTAAACGTGTGTAAAAGGCTCACCGTTGACGTACCCGCCGCATTACCAGGGATTGACCGTAAACATGCTGAAAAGGCTCTCGTGCATGGGCAACTGTTTGGCTATGTGTTTATGAGTAATGGATTATTGACATGCGGACACGTACATTGTAAGCGGTTGCGATGCGTGCAGTTGATTCAAGCAAATTTTCACGCCATCCAACTGTGGACGAAAATGTAGCCAGCCACACATATGGCGTTATGAACTAGAGCTAACAGTATGAGCTTTCCGGATCAAAATGATCTTCCGACATTCGCCCATCTGCATTCAACGACTTGTCAAATGGAAAATATGCGTCGTCAGCACCGCAGATATTTTTCAAAGGTGAGAAAGTTTTCCGAGGCAGAGGAGCATGATTCTGATTTTCATATCCACTCAAGGTAATGGGCACGCAGACACAACATCAAACTGTGAAAGTAAGTAAGAAAGCATTACGTGGCGATGGACAAAACACACATTTCCTCCGTCATACATACATCACGAACTATTGACACTGACAGCGTTTCAGTTGCTGAAGGGAGCCCACCAGACCACACAGCTCTAAACCGAGCCCGAAGGTTGGTGACGCTATCCTCTCTCTTTATCTCTCTTCCTCCTCTCTCTCACTCTCTCCCCCTCCCCCTCTCTCCCTCTTTCTCCCCCCTCCCTCTCTCTCTCTCTCTCTCTCTCTCCCTC